>NC_138234.1:19154930-19754930 GCF_964197995.2 Scardinius erythrophthalmus
GCTGGTGCCAGCACCCATGTGGTGACCATATTCACAGATTAAACACATACATACTTTTAAAATCAGGCAGTAAAAACAGTTAAACACACATAAGCACACACATATCCATTTTAAAATATGGTAAATACGGTATCTCATTTATCAAGGTCAGTGAGTTTGAAAGTATATAATGACGTAAATGGCACGTCTATTTGACTATACTTCCTGTCAAACAAATGTGATAGCTCTTTCCAGTCATTAGTTCTATATTAGCCTGGTGACTTACATTGGGCTTCCTGAAAGTTGTTGAGAAGCAAAGCTCTTCGCTTGAAGGAGAAAGAGACTTTTAGCTTTAGTCTGGATGCATGCCATCTAATTCACTCAACAGTGGACTCTGGGAGAGCACAGCAACACTGTAGAATCTTGTTGGCTTGCAAAACTTTCTCTCCAGGCCTGTTAGGTAAAGGTCAGTGTCCAGTTGCAACAAACCCATTAGGTTAAGTAAACCCTTTGGAAAGTTATTTAATGGTTTTCTTAACTAAATGGATTTGTTGCCTCACCACCCAAATGCTTGGTGAGGAGTCTGCTGGAGATGGAAGAGTTTACTGCTCTCTACAAATTTTTGTGCTTCTTTCTGTGGGGTATTTCAATGCTTTCATGTCTCATCCACATTCGTCATTTTGCTTAGTCTGTGTAAAGTCTAGTCTAGCTTATTCTGACCATGAATTATCTACTTAGACAGAAAGGGTTTGCCTGACCAAGATGCAAATTTGACATTTTGTGATTTTTAGGTGCATGTTAGGCTTGCTACGATAGTCGGTGTTACCGGTGTTCAGAAGCAACACTACAGACACTACAATTAAAAACTGAACAGTGTCTGCTTAATAAATCGTGAGCTGAACAAGAGTCGCAGAACAGATCAGCAGCAGGAGTCAGATTTAATTTATCGCGAGAGTGAGGAACTGAAGATGATGGCGGAATATTTGGTGTCAAAGCGAAATGTAAAAGCGCCTATATATGCGAATTTGTCATTGTACTGTTTTGTTGTTTTGTTTCTCATTAAGAATAATAGGCTAATGAACTCACCATTCAAGCAGTTCTCCCCCAAATTGGCGCTAATTTGAAAGCGAAACTAAAATGCGCACGTGTCAACGGGTGCGGAGAGCAGAGCAGCATTATGAATGCACGTATTTTACTTTTGCCTTTGAATTAGCGATTTAAAAGCCCCCACTAGTGATACCGGTATTACCGGTGTTGTCACACGTCGATTAACTGGTGGGAAAATATCCTCACCGTCACATTCCTAGTGCATGTGAAATCAGATATCTCAGATATCTGAGAGCAAAGATATCTTGCATACTTGTGTAACAGAGTCAAGCTAGTAAGACCTGTGTGGGTAAACATCACTCCCCTGGCCTCAAGGGGCACGCTAACAGCTGTGGTCTTTAGCGTCTTTGATTCGAATCCCGCTCGGAGGGGTTTGAGTAGTACCTGTTACATTTGCCACTAAGGTGACTTGGTGATAAGTTTTGGTGTTGAACCCAGCTGTTTTAAATACCATATGAATCCAGTTGAAGGATCTGTGACATGGTTTAAGTGGACTGCAGTATTGTTTGCAATTGTTGTGAATGTTATTTTGACTACCTTGTAGAAGTGGAGAGTTGTGAAATCGAACTTAGACTTCGAACAAAGTGTGAAACCGATGAAAGGTGCATTTAAACTGGAAGTGATTGAACCATGCTGTTGGTTTCTAGTAGGCATTTCTTCTTGACTGCAGTATCCAAGTGCATTCCCATTGGTTGTCGTTGCATCTTGTACATTTTTTTTTAAAAATCACTGGGAATCACTGCCATTGTGAAAGCACCAAGAGAATCTCAAACAAAATTTTGAAGCAAAAATACCTGAAAACTTATATTACTTTATCTCCTATGAAATAATGAAAACCCACTACTTGACTACCAGAAATTACGTATACTGTAGCTAGCCAATCAGATTGGAGCTTACCTTTTGAGAAAGTTCTCAGCCTTTTTTTTTTTTTGTGTGCAATCTTGTGTACATGAGGTTGTACATTTAAGAGTCTGTAAAGGACTCCAGGTTAAATCATCAAGGCTTGAAAAAATTACTCTCCTTTTCCTCACCTCTTAAATCAGTGTTCTCGGATCATAGAATCAAGGATGACAACTTTTTCATAATTGGAAGGGAGGACTGGTTGAATGAATAAATACTTAAATTACTTTTATGAAAGGGAGCATTGCCAAACACAAGAATTTATGGCACCTCTGATAGGGAAAAGTGTTGACTCAGCCTGAAAAGAAGCGAGACCAACAGACCACAGATCCAAAGGAAGGACACTTCTGTGATTCCGTGGTGTCTAAGAAAAGATTTAAAGTAGCTCTTTAAACTTCAGATGTCCATATATTAATTGTCAGTGTGTTTCAATGTACCATTTCACGAGGTATGGACAGCACCAGGTGGATCACGCATTTACAAGAATTTGAGCTGATAAAACAAGACAATATGCCTTTCACTGGCCAGGGAATGACAGAACAGTCGATCATCTGTTCGGTATATGTGTGTGTGTGTGTGTGTGTGTGTGTGTGTGTGTGTGTGTGTGTGTGTGTGTGTGTGTCAATGGTACATTATAGACTGTCCCAGGTGAGGTCAGGAGAGACTGTGGTGTATCACTGTCTGGAATGTAGAAGGGCAGGATGGTCTATGTGAATGAGAGAAATCAAGTAATCTCTCCAAGAAAGTAACTGTTATGCAAGTAGCATTAATGTTTTACTCTTGATATAAGTCGAACCTGTTAGATCAAAAGTACAAAAAGATCCTAACCCACAGTCTCAACTACTGCAGTACATAAATTTACTTGAGAAGCAACACCTCAGAGTGTTTTGGCCGTTCATTTACACAACAGGGGGCCTGACAACACAAACTTAAAAACTTTTTTTCAAATTGCACATTTTTGAAAACGATACTATTATCTTCTCCGTGTAAGCTACAAAAAACGTGAATTTGTGAAAACGGTGACGTCATGCGTGTGCGTGTTCAGGCGCATCATGTAAAGAAATTACATAAATAGAAAAGTATTACCTCAGGCATTATGGTATCAACGGGTAACATAATTTTGTTGCTTCTAAAAAATAAAATAATAACAATGTAACTTTTGTAATGTAATGTTATATTAACATTACCCCAACTAACATCAGATCTATGACAGTCAGCAAACCGTAATTATAGATTCCCTGAGGAACTTCAGTGATTTATAACTGGTCTGTAGGTACAAGATTAAGAATATGGCACGTTAAGCTTCTTCTCTGTTCTTTGGCACAAAGAAGGCCTAGAACAGCTAAATAGCTATTGCTCCTGGCATCTGTTCCTTCCTTTTCGCACTTTCACAGATGCCACCAAATCTCCCACCATGACAAATCGCACCAAACGGAAACAACCAGCAGATCGCAAAACTTAGATATGTCAATTACAATGGAACCCTGCTTTTCTCTTGTTTATCTCTCTGTTTTTCTTACTATCTCTGTCCCTGTCAATTATTTCTGATATGAGACCCCAGGAAAGAGGCCAATGAAAGGAAGGAGAAGAGATTCGGTATGCTGATGCTGACAGAATTCAGTGGCACTCTGAAGAACGATCTCTACACCGAGATGACAGGAAATGTACAAAAATAAAAGCTTTAACTGAATTTAACCCTGCACGAATTTAAGCTTCTCCGACAAGAAGCGAGATCTCACAAAGGGCGCTTCGAGACTGATTTTGCGAGTAAGACATGTTCCTGGATCAACAAACTATGTTGATCCTGGAACAACATTTCTGTCTGAAAATTTTGTCTTAACCCTGCCTATAATGTATCCTTAAAATCAGAGGGAAATGATAGGTGTAGAAGCACCTAACCCTGGTTGTAAGCCTAAACTTGACATAAACAGTAAACTTGTACCTCAAATCTGATTGGTTGATGGGAATGTTGATCCAGGAACATGCTGTACTTGGTGAAATCACGTTCACCTTTTCACTCAGTGCTCTACATCTGAAATATGACCAAAATAACATAAAATTGTGATAGTCAGATAGTCTTAACTTAGCCAGTCACGAGAGCTGTACCTTTAAGCATCAAATCATGTATATCTCCACAAGCTAACTGACCAGTAATTAAGATTATATGTGGGCATTAATATTACACGTTGCCAATCCATGCAGTCCATTCAATCAGACAGTTCTGACCACCAATTAGCTAATCAGAGGAGACAGGGTTATGGGTCTTAACTGAAGTTCCCTTTGAACCTCAGCTGGACCAGTTAGAGTCTTGAGCCTTCGCTGGCCGAGACTTCATCTCCGGTAGAGTAAATATTAAAAAGACAAGCAATCCAGCAGAGATCAGAAAGGCAAATAGGGCGTTTGGTCTGTCTTATCGTGAGGGGCTGGATTTAATTTGACAGATGGTCTAATTTCTTCAAAGGGTGGATTAGTTCAGGCAAGAAATCAGGGTTGAAATAATTCATTGGAATTTTGATTTATCGTTTGACTTAGATGCCAATGTGCTAATGCTGTGTTCATGTCAGAATTACTGTAATGACTACTTGGTTATTGCCAATAAGGAACAACTTTAAATGTTAGCTATGTGTTATAGCATGCTAAAGTTAAAGTATTTTGTCACTTTAGACAAAGGTTCATTTGAGAAGCAACAATGGCTGACTGGGGGTGTGTTCAAGAACCTGTTACACACACACACACACACACGCACACACACACACACACACACACACACACACACACACACACACACACACACACACAATATAATGAAATGTCATATTAAATAGAATTAGATTGCAAACCACTGCAGTTTTGGTTGCTTGTACATGTAAGAACTTGTAATTATTGGTTTGACATTGACAGACAATTTTTATTGGAAACTCATATTTATGATAATCCTTCATGACATTCACATTAGAACTATGCAATCCTATTGCCATAGCTCTATAGAACCTCCAATATCAAGTATTAAAGTTATTCAAAAGTTCCAAAACATGAATGGAATCCAAGGCGACGTCTCATTTGCTAGATTGCTTGAGCGAATATAGCACACTATTTGAAGGATTGTTCCAAATGAAAGTGAGCAACTAAATTCCTCCATGAAGGTTCCTTCCACAAGGCTCTTAACAAAGGATAAAAATGATGGTCACTTGAAGGAACAAAGTCTGTTTGCCTTTTATGAGGACACTAATCCAGGGTGGCTATATATCGTCAGGAAATAGTCCTTTGGTAAGTACACAATTTAAAATAAAGTTTTCGTAAAGAAGCCTATGCAATCTAGCCTGGCAAGCCAGACCTACATCAAGATGTTAGGTCTGGCAACTCACCAAAGACACGGCTCAATCCGAGGGGCGGGATAAACGGCTGTCTTTCAAATTCACTCTGCACGCAATAGGACAGCGCTTCAACCAACCAGAGCGTTTTCCCAACAGCGGAGCTAACGTTAGTTGATAGATTCAACTTTTGAATCTGGCCGGCAAAACTACGAACACATCTTCCTTTTTTAAGAATGACTTAAGTGCCGTTCTTTGCTCTTTTCTCAAAGAAAAACTTAACTCCAAGTCCTCCAGAGTCGTGGCCAAAGCCGATTCGAAAGACTGTTCGCCAGCAGCAGCAGCCATTCTTTGTTTTCAAGTAGTAGGGAACCGTCGCAACACTGTCGTCATTATGTTAAGCCCGTCCCTCCTACTCTATACACGACGTGATTGGCCTGACCCAATTTAGGTTTTTACAGCTCCAAAAGTTAACGGAAAGTTGCTAGACTACCCTGGCTGCAAAATAAATCTTGCTGCTGCTAGGGTGCGTCTAGATTTCTAGGCTATATGCAATCTTCTTCTTAAAAGTCATGACCCCAATACCAGTGCATATCTGTTTCAACCTCTGTTTCTGACTGTTTCTGATTTGTTGATGAACAAGTTTTACTGATGTGACACCGGCTCTGTTCCCAGTGTTGTTGCGTAAAGAGCTCCAAATTGGCTTTTGGAAAGTGGCCTGGAGTCACAACAGTAGATGATCTGCGTCATTCAGGAAACAATTGACACACCACACTGACGTCATACAATTATGTTGATGTGCCCTTTGGGTGCGAGAGCACATTTCAAGAAATTATGTTCATAGGTATTTTTGTCTTATTTTCTAGTTACAAAATCTGAAGTCCTTGAAACAGGATATATTCACTTGAGAAGCAACACTGCAAGTGATACTTGTACGTGTTTTCATAGATTGTATCTTTATGTAAGTGTATTTTTTCTTATGACTGGCTTTTTTTTCCCTTTTAACTATCCAGTTAAAAACAAATGAAAATTGGATATTTAAGTACAGTAGTTATAGATATGCCAAAAAGGATGTAAGACTTTTTCTGTGCAAAATATTGTATCCCACAATGCAGTGTACTTCACTTAACCTTCTATTTCATTTTAAAGAATAATCTGGAACTAATCTATACATATTCTATCCATAATATAGTCCAGAATCTACTTTTCTTGTCCCTTTTGACATTTGTTTTCTTAACCATTAAGTATTTTTACACAAAATTTTAAAAAACAATGCAAAACACATTAACACATTGTCACATGACCTTGTTAATTTGCATGTTTATTGTTGCACTGTTTCACATGCTGTATTTTTAAAATTGCAGTATACAGTGTATATTGTGCCATAAGCATCATGCTTGTATCCAAATATAGCCTCTGTGTGTGTTTCAACAGAAAGATCGACTTGAATTCTAGTTAATTTCCAGAGAAAAGGCGTAAAAATGTTCAAAAATCAAAGCTCGTTAAAAAGAGTGTGTGTGTCCGTGGTTATCATGTTCTGACTTGTGTGAGGTGAACTGAATAACGGGTAGCTGCACCAAAACTAGCGCGCTAATCAGAGTACACTGGTATTTCTCCCTAATGAAGCCCTCAGGTTAGAGTGCTAGCAAGAGAATTAAGTATGCACGTGATGTATGTGCCCAGACACACTGTCGAGTGGAATGTGTTCCCTTCAGCACATTGTGTTAAAGCTTAGAAGTTAGGAAATAGAACAGTGAAACTATAGCACCAAAGCATTACTGCACCATAAGCCTGTGTGTGACTGCGTCTTCATTTTCACCCATGAAATCATTTTAATCGTAACCCTGCCAGATAACTGCTGGCAGAGCGCTATCTTTTTCCTACGCTCAGAGCTTAATCTACTCCATCCATTACATCTATTGAGCTAAATGGTGGTGTAGCATATTGGCATGTTGCAGTTGAAGAGTTTATCTTTGTTCTGAGTACTTAATAATGTGCATTAGCTTTACACTGTGTGCTAACCAAGTGTAACACGGTAGTACTGAAGTCTCTTAGCAATGCTAATCAGAGTTTCTGTAATAACTAGTCAGGACAGCGACAAACATCACTATATTTTATCCGTAGCCTTGTGCACACATTGTTAGACCAGAAACTCACTACATACATATGCAAACACATATAAAAATTCTTGGCTAACACAAAATTGTGAGCGCACTGTCCTGTTTTGTTCCTGTGTTAACAAACCTCAGTACTCAAGCGGTCATCCGCTTTCTTCAAATATTTGTGCCATAAATCTGTTTTTTTTTTTATTAATATAGCTAGCTATATAAATTAACTAAATAATTACTAAAATAATTAAGAATTTGTTCTCATAACTTAATTAACAAGGGAATTAATTACTACAAAGAGTCCACGATTTAACTTAATTAAAACAAAGGAATGAATTGGTACAACATGCATGTACATGATTTAACTTAATTAAAATGTAGGAACAAATTAGTTCAACGTGGCCATGATTTAACTATGGGTACGTTTAGACAACAACAATATGCTTAAAGCGGTGAAGTTTTTTCTTTGAGTTTTCCACATACAGAAGACACCATTGTCAAAACGATTCCAAATCACACGGATCCACGAAAATGACTAAAAACCCTGTATTCAGGCTTTTAGATGGTGATGAAACACTATAGACTTTTTTATTATTATTTTTTTTATTATTTTTTATTATTGAACAGATATAACCGCAAATACATAGTTACATCTCAAAACAGAATTAATCAACAATAATATAATTATAAACAGTAAACAAAAAGCCAGTGAAAGCAAGTTAAATAAAAAGCAAGTAAAATAAACAGACAAAAAAATAAATAAAAATAAATAATAATAAATTGAGCCAGAGGTAACATATAATTTAAAATAAATTCAAGAGAGAGGGAAATGCCTTGAGTCCCTTTTTGTTTTTAAAACACTATAGAGCTTATGCGCCAGAGAAACGAGGGCGCCGCCATCTTTAGAATATTGTCTTTTAACTTTCGTTTTTGCGGTCGCTCTGTATATTTCAATGGCATTGCTGTCCAGGAGTAATTAGCTTTTGAAGTGGATTTACTTCATGTAAAGTAAACGAAAGTTATCATGAGGACTGTATAAAGAAGATGACTTAACAAATGTCAGTCGACCGGGAAGATTTTAAAACGAGCTGTTCATTAATAAACACGCAAAACCGCTGTGAAAATACAGACCGGAAGTCAAAAGACAACGAGCGCAGCGCTGAAAAGGGGCGGGGCTACATAAGGTCTATAGACTGAACACGTAACACGCATGTGCATGACGTCATCGTCTTCAGAGATTCGAATTTCGTTGTTTACACAGAGACCGTTTTCAAAAACGTGCACTTTGAAACCCGTTTAAGTTTGCGTTTTCAGGCACCCAAAGCGCTGTTGTCGTGTAAACAAACAACCAAAACGCGTAAAAAGTTTTATGTTTTTAGTTGAAAATGGTGTTGTGTAAACAGCCCCTAAAACGAGGTAACAAATTATTGCAAACCTGTCCACTATTGAACTAAAACAATGGAATTAATTAGTACAATGTGGCCACAACTAAAATGAGGGTTAAATTCCCCCCGGAACACGATCACTACCAATAGGGCTAACTTGTGCTATTATGTACTTTATCATGTGTTCATCTGTAAGATTCTCTTCACGTTTTTTGCTCTGCCATGTAGTTCAACTGAAAGAGAAGACAATTTGTGCTAATTCTTACTACAGCGCTCCTTGAGGCAACACTGAGAATGCAACACATAATTCATCTATTATTCAACAAAAACAGACATCCTCACCCTTTATTATGTACTCTAAAATGGTAGCTACTTCATAAATCCCATCTGTTGTCTTCAAAAGAGAAAATCAGAGACAACAGAAACCCAAAATGCATCATATCCTGATTAGCAGTCTTTCTCAGGTGGCACTGACTAGATTAGAGGGGGAACACAGCTTGTCATTTTCCCAAAAAGATACACAACACACCCTTTGCATTAACTTTGGTTTAGTGAACGCCATGACTGTGACTAAATCACAGGCAATGCTAATGCTGCTAAACACAACAATGCTGCCAAGTACGTCAACATGCTTAGGCGTCTCCTAAAGTTTGAATTGAGTTAAATACGTAAAATTCATTTCTGCAGGACCAAATCTTCTGTTAGAAGCAGAGTTGACACATCTACAGTAAACATGTACTGTCCTGCTCTTGTTGTTCATGAAGAATTTATGGCGCTTAATGACAGACATCAAGACAGGCTGTTGATGCAGTTGTAAAAGCCAAGCATATCATTTGGCTGCTTAAGGAGGCGGGAGCCGCAAGAGTTTCCTGGTGTGAAGTCCCAGCAGAATGAATTTGGGACTCAGATCTTTCTCTCTCCTGGGGGAGGAGAGCAGACGATTGAAAGACTGGGCGTGAAACGAGAGGGGCTTCTCTCTGCCAAACAAGAAATGTAAGTAGATGCTTTAAGCTGTAGAGAGAACGAAACCGTTAAATACAAAGAAAACAAGAATGCTGGTCTTTAGGGTCCTTGATATCGCATCCGCCTCCCATGTTGAAGACGCCAGTTCGAATCCCGCTCGGTGCGGGTTGAGTAGGACCGGTGACATTTGGTGCCGTGACCCGAATGGGAGTGAAGTTTACACACACAACTCGTACTAGCTTGGCTCTGTTAAAATTGAAGACGTTGATTTGTGAAGCATGCTTGGGGAATATAGTGCAAGCTGTGTACTCTTATAGACACACACACACACACAGAGCACAATCCTGACATCCCTCATTCAACGAGCCACCTGGTTGCTAGGCAACTGAGTTCGGTCAGCTACCAGTGCCAAGAACTTCCAATTCTGCTGTGAGCTTGTATGTGTGCAAATTCATCCAAGTCTATGAGCATAGCTGGACACTGAATTATAAAATCTTCAGCAGGACTGTCCCGTCTTTAGCTTTTTTTAAATGCACCACAGAGGAACCACCAAAGAAACACATTCACATTAAATGTCTGAATATTGGCAAGTGTCACAGCCTCAGGCTGAAAGGGGACATTTTTCACGCTTTAGCGCTCTGCAAGTTTCTCTTCTCTGACACACTAATGTGTTCAGTAACTGTCGCCTGATCATTCTACCATTGACAAACTGCTAAAATAGGCCAGAGTCAATTACCGTATAACAACCAATTGAAAACAAACACACCAAGTTCACAAAATATAGCTCTGTTTAAGAATTAGTAAAACTCTAATTACTAGTCCAAATCAAAGCTATTCAACCTCCCATACCTGATGTTTTTCTTTAAAAACCTATATCATTAATATACTATATTATATCATATTATATGAGATACTGTTTAACTTTTAGGCCCTGTTTACACCTGGTATTAAGGTCACCTGGTTTTGGTCGAACGGATCACAAGTAGACGAGGAAGACACATACCTGTTTACAATGAACCTGCAGGGAGATGACGGAAAAACTCACGTAGAGAATCAGCTTTTGTTTCTGCACTGACAGCCACAAGACCTCACCGTGTTCGGTGTGTGTGTTAGAAATCAGGAATGGTGAGAGAACATTGTGCTTGGTACATTTTTCGTCATCAACAAAACTTGTGTCTTCAGCCTACAAAGTTTAAATCGCGTCTGGCTAGAGATCTTCCCATAATGTTTACGAATTAGGTCAGTAGGCGGCTGCCTACGATGACGTCCGGCAACGGTCGACACACGTTCACGGCAGATGGATGTCGGCGTATGACGTAGGACGTAGCGTTTGATTTAGCTATACTTCGTTCTACGTCACAACGCTTCCTACGCTACGTCGTACACCGGCATCCATCTACCGTGAACGCGCGTCGACCGTTGCCGGAAGCAAGATATTTTCATTTATAAAGTTTTAAATATGTATATTTTTACGACAAAACCGCACGGATTACCCTCAGAAGGACTTCGTTTATCCCCCTGGAGCCGGATGGATTTTTGTGAAGGATGCATGCACATTTTGGGACTTGAAGAAGGTGGACCCCATTACTTCACATTATAACCACTGAAAGATCTAAGACATTTTCTAAAATAACTGAAAATGTGTTCGTCTGAAAAAAGATTGACATATGCATCTCGAACGGCTTGAGGGTGAGTAAATCATGGGTTAAATATCATTTTTGGCCGAACTATCCCTTTAAGATTAAGAAAGGAGAAATGCACAGGCACCAATTTGTTGTTATACCCCGGGTAATTTCATTCATATTAAGTTATTTCTACTGTACATGTTAATTTTTTGAACATTTGGATAGACTGAAATTAACAATATCAATGTTTTGATAGCATCTAAAATGTAAACTATGTACAACTTTAGAGACATAAAAATACTTACAAATCTTCTGTAGACTTGTCAGAATTTAAATTTGTATGAATACAATGAATTGCATAAATTCAATATTCTACGAGAAATGTCTATGTATGTCTAAAGTCGGAAAAACAACAACAACTAATAACCAAGTGGACCAATTAAAAATTTACCTGAACAAATGTATTGTGAAGCACTGATCAACTGGAAACTAACTATGGTGTTAATAATGTTAAATATTAATTGCACCATATGCTAAGGAAGGACACCAGTCTTATCAACTTTTGCCAGGATAAGAACATTGTTGGTTGGAACACGAACAAACAGCTGAATCTAGAAAACAGTACCATGTGCACATGTTTTTCGTTCTCTAATTCAAACTGTGACTGAATTTCTTTTAAATACCTTGGTGATAAAACCTCCATATCTCTATAAACAGTTCATCTGGACTGTGAATGTTCAGCAGATGACCTCAGTGTTCACCTCTCACCACAAAGGGCTCACCCTCTTTGGCTTTGCAAACACCAGGAACACATGGAGCTGTGGATCAAAGTGTTACATCGGGGGGTGGAGGTGCACGCAAACATCTTGTAAGGCAAATACATTTACGTCCATATTGAATGAATTATATGCTGATCTCCAGGGTTTGATGAGGTCAAACAAATACGTCACATGTCCAACAAAGGCTTCTCATACATCAAAAGCACCACAAGCTAACAGCTGCAAAACAAACAAACATTAAAAAAAAGAAAAAAATATTATACAGCATTTAACATGAAAAATAACAATAATTATGTTTTGCATAGAAACAGGATAAATTCTACAGACAATATACCGATTAAGAATTGTACCACAAGCTAACAGCTAACATTTTTATTAAGTTATCCAAGTAACATGGAACGTTCTGGCTTATTTATTTATTTATTTATTTATTTCCAAAAATATGACCAAATGCTCGCCCAGTATTGTTAATAAAACATTTATTCAAAATGATCTGGTCTTCAATATTGTTCTCAAAACATTAGCACAAAAATATTATTTATACATCGTTCATTGAACGTTTTTCTAAAACGTTTTAGATGAACGATCATCTAACATGTTTTAAATGTTGCTGCTTGTGTACAAAGAACATTCAAAAGTAACGTTCCCATAATGTTTGCAAAAATGATACAATGGAATGTTCGCTTAATAACCAAGAAAAAAAAACGTTTTTAAAATGTAAAAAATCTGGAGATCCACATACGTTTACGCGACAACAATGTACTTAAAACGAAAAATCTTTGCGTTTTTCACGTACAGATGGCAATGTTGTCAAAATGATCCCCGTTCACAAGGATTTGTGAAAACGACCAAAAAACAAAAGCTATATTATTCATGCCAGGCCAGTAGTTGGCGATGTCACTTTGTAAAAAAAACACTATAGTCAAGTCAAGTCATCTTCATTTATATAGCGCTTTTAACCATGTAGATTGTTTCAAAGCAGCTTTACAGAGATAAACGTATAATTTATGGTAACAGAGATTGTTTTGGCTTTATAGCGGTTCTTTAGTAAAGTTATTTTCCAGCTAAGGTTAGTTATGATTGATTCGCTTCCGTCGCAACAATCATTTGTTATTAAATTAGGGGCCGCTAAGACGACACAATTCCCTCTACACAGACTTTAAACGCGAACCTGTGAGAAACGCTGATGGCGTTCACATGCGCATTAAGAATTGGTTCTATAGTTATGTGCATTTGAATATGTGTACGCAGGTTTGGAATTCCCTACAAACCAAGCCTAAACAAAGTACTGGTGTTTCCTTATAATTTTTTGACACAGAATTTTATTTTATTTTATTACTATAGACTGAACACGTAATACGCATGCGCATGATGTCACCGTTTTCACACATTTTTGTAGTTTACATGGAGACAATAACTGTATCATTTTCAAAAACTTGCACTTTGAAACCTGTTCCCAAAACGCCCTTGTCGTGTACATGAACGACCAAAATGCATAAAAACTTTCCAGTTTTTATTTGAAAACGGTGTTGTGTAAACACACCCTTTGAGCACATTGAGAAATAAAAAACAACAACGTTTAATTAATTTAATTTGAATGTTATAGTTAAATATTCCCACAACATATTTTTTGTTAGCTGGGTAAATCCATAAAAAAATACTTCTGGCAAACAAGCTAACTAAAAGTTAACAATAAAAGCTATTAAAAGTTTTCGCACAACATTAAACACAAAGGTAATTCTTGTAAATAACTTTACTTTGCATAAAAAAAGGCTAAACCTAGTTTTGTTTGCTTAAAGGTTAGGTTACACTCAAGGTTCTTAGGTTAACATTTGTTAAATATTTACAGCGCTGTCTGGAACTTTTAAGTTCTGTTCCCAAGACCGAGACAAAGTTGATTCAGAGACCACGTTTATCAGTATAATCCTCATTCAGAAGTCAGACGTCTTGGTGGAGACCAGCAGATTATGGACTCAAGGTTCATGTGCGTTTGCTGATTCGGACACATTCCATAACATTACCAAAACATTTTTCTTATTCTGCCATCCCCACCTTGTTTGAATGCTTTCAAAACATTTTCTTTAAATATAATAGTTTTCACTTCATCATAAATGGAGAGACCACTTAATCCTGGATCAAATGTATACGATAGCTTAATGTTTAACGAGAGTTGGTTTGACCTTGAGGTTAACTGGGACCCTTTTTACAGGAACTTGCCTCTAAAAGCGACAGCCAATCAGGTGATTCATGACTACAAAACAAGTTGTCTTTTGAAATCTCAGAGAATTAACATGAACTGTTCTCTTTCAGATCCATACAGAAAAAAAAATGCATGTGGCACTGATTTCCAAAAATGAGCTGTTACCTTAATAAGATTGTTTCGCATTCAGATCATCAATTCATCTTTGACATGCATTTATAAAAACAAGCAAAAATCATATTTACAGAAATGCATGTACAATGAAACATAAGCGTTAAAATACATGCAGTATAAACAAGATTTAAATGTGTTAAATTTGTACTTTTAATTTGCTTTCGAGAAAGCAGTGCCTCCTAGACTTTCGTTGTAAATGCATGCACACTTTTTTGCCTTGTTTTACAAACTGACTGACAAGCGCATGCCACAAATGAAACTGATAAAAGACTTCCACTGAATGCAGAACATTCCTTCAGAGCCGTGTGTGTGGTTGGAAGAGCCTGTAAAATTGACCAAAGAGGCTGAACAATAGAATTATGCATCAAAGCGCTTGCAAATATTTGATCACTAAACTGTTTCATCACAACAGCAAGATCCAGAGCATCCAGTGAGCACAAGCATGTGTGTGTGTGTGTTTACGATGTCGACTGGGGCGTGCTTTGATCGTGGACTATCGAGCTCTGTGTTTGCTTATAGCGTTTGATCTTTAAAACACTGTCGCGTCAACAGCAGTCTGGCCTCTCAGGCGTACTTAAACCACACATACGCCGCAGAAGACAGCAGCTATATTTTCCAGACTTACGATCTCAATTATAAAATGACTTCCTGCTGATCAAAGGTGCTCTTTCGTGCACTCTGTATCATATCCACTTTTCTCTCGCTCTCTCTTGTTGCTCATACTTAGGGTACTTAATCTCCTTACCCTGATTTAAAATATGGTGTGTAGTTTGCCCTATACATGGATTATGGACCAGACATTAAATCATGTCTCTTTTTGAGGAGAGGTGTGTTATTAGTTTAAGTAATATAAACTACAATTTTCACTTGGTGTAATAATGCGGGGAAAAAATTCACATCTCTAGATTGTATAGAGACATAGAGACGTAAGTTGACTTGCGTATGCCAGAAGCTAGTTATTTTAAGCGATAAAGTTTTAAATATGGATATTTTTCTTACACAAACGCATCGCTTCGCTTCAGAAGGCCTTTATTAACCCACCGGAACAGTGTGGAGCACTTTCATCATGGATGGATGCACTTTGATGGACTTCAAAAATATACAGCTATTCACTGCCATTATAAAGCATTTTTTTATATCTCCGATTGTATTCGTCTGAAAGATGAATGTCATATGCACCTATGACTTGAGGGTGAGTAAATCATGGGCTAATTTTCACTTTTGGGTGAACTATCCCTTTAACTGGAATTTTCAGTATTGCATCCTTCTCGTGGGCATTTAATAATTTTTTTACGTTTCAGTCTGAGTTAAATCTCTTTTTTGGCTTATTTAACTGTAGAAGAAAACGCGCCTAATAATTATGATTATCCGAGCGCTGATTGGTTCTTCCAATGCCGTGGCATCAGCCAATCAGAAGTACTTCCTAATCCACGTAACCTTATATCTCGTACCCTAGCTTGCGATTGCCCTGCTCACGAATATGAAAACTTCTGTCTACCCCTCCTCCTCCCCAGCACCACCTGTTCTGCTACCGGGGTTCTCCCATTTTCTTGCACCAGGCTGTCCTTTTAGTTTATTCTGACCAAGCTGAACAAATTCTTTGCTCAGCAGCGTAGCAGATCTCTTCCGCCATAATCAAGCTTATGTATATTCCATGCCCTTGCCAATAAATGCTGGTTGAAATAATCCACTCCGAGAGTTGTCATGACTGAAATACAATATCACACCATGCATAATTCACAGTCTGAATCTTTAAAAGAGCCCGGCTCACAGAATGGGGTGTTTGGACCAACAGAACGAATTAGTTATGTATCCATAAAATCACACGTGATTCTTATCTTCTGTAATGACAACCACAGTGCGGTCAGAATCAGGTGAAATACACTCACACACACATATTACACACTCATACTCGTATAAAACCCTAGTCTCAGCTTTGACCCATTTCTGAGCCGTACAGAGCGGCTCTATAGATTAACGAGTCTGCCAGAAAGCACATACATTGAGTTCCCCAGAAGAGCTACGCTTTGGGGCTTCACATGTACACGGTTCTTCAGAGCAACTCGTAACAAGCTTATATACTCTGCTTGCTTTTTTCTTCTGACCTAAATAAATGCAAGAAAGAGAGCAACATGATTTCCATGCGCAGGTAGGTATGTGTGTCTTTGAGGGTTATTGGGTCAACAATATGAAATAGTGTTTGATTCAAATGTGTTTACAAATATAGCATCCTGAACATTGAAGGCAACATGCAACATTAACATTTAACATCCGGAATGTGCCGTATTTCAGAGGGAAAATGAACACTGGGCTATGTAAAGCAGAATATGAATAATCAAAATTGTTCGCAAAAGTAATTTCAGAGCTAGTGAAAGTAATATTATTTTTCAGGAAATTGTGAACCATTGAAATGCAAAAAAAAAAAAAAAAAATGGGAAAAAATTATTACAATACTTCACATTTTTATTGTAATAAAACATTTTAATGTTTAATATTTGATATTAAAATATATATTAAAATATATTTTTATTATATGCATAACACATTTACATTTATTATATTTATAAATAACATTTTTATTACGATAAATATTAGATATTAAAAAATATATAAAGACATTAAGCCATGTTATTTACATAGGCCTAGATATACAATTTTATTTGAAAACATCAGGGAATGTGAATAGGGCTGTAAATTTATCATTTAAAAGGTGTGAGAACTGTTAAGCATTTGGCAGATGTTTTTATCCAAAGAAACCTTGTATTCAAGGTACACATTTTATCAGTTCATGCTTTCCCTGGGAATCAAACTAACACAATGCTCAATATTTGCGCTGTTTAAAACCACTTAACTCCACACCCTACCAAACAAAAATTCAATAATTTTCTAGCACAACAAAGCACTTTAATAGTGACCCACAAGCCTTATCAAGCCACCAGCCTAACTGCACTAAAACACATATGGGTTTCCTTTCGCAAGCCATAAAAACTTCCCTCCACCTAGAAATGGACATGAAGTACTATTCAACCCTTTTCTTGATAAAAGTGACGTATTATACCTAGAAGGCACCCCTGAGGACGTTTATGCAACACTGAAGTGCATTAAGCTCTCTCAGGAAAGTAATGAAACCTAAGTGTCCCCCAAGCGATCCTCTCTTTCATTAGCTAAAGAAAAAACTCTCTTTGCAGGACCATTCAAAGGCTACTGCAAATGTTAGTTCCCTCGGGACAGTCCCGAGCCTGCCGTTTGCCGCACTGCTGACAATGGCCAAGAGCCCTCATTTGCTTACTGAAGTAAACAAGCTCAGTTTGGTGCCCTTCGTATGACAAAGACTAGCAATGCTTACATCTTTTAATTAGTGTTTGCCAAGTTCAACATTTCGGTGGTTGCTAATACTTTGGTTTAGAGATCTGAACAAGCCCTTAAACTGAGGTATTAAACTTTGCGTTGACTTGTCAGCACCATTTATGCAACAGACATAAAATTACTAGCAATCATGCTAACAATGTTCGCCTGGTGCACCATAAAATGGCTGAAAACTTACATAGAGCTAAACTTCTTAGCAACCACCCACAACACCCTAAAACCTGTGTAGCAATGCGCTTAAACGTATAGCAATGCCGTATACAACCACTGAGAACTAGCATAATTTTAGCATATGTTAGCATACTATAGAGTTTACTCATGAAAACAACATTTAATATTACCAAGTGAATTAGTTTAGAATTAGTATTCTCTAATGCTGCGTTCGAAATCACGTACTGTCTGAAAACATACTACACTTGAATTTACTTAAAGACCATTAAAAAAGTATGTTAATGTGTGTAGTATGAATGAAATTCGGACGTAACATATCGGCCATGCTGTCATTATCATGTGACCTTCCAGCATCAGTTGTGTTGCTTCACTTCCATTTATAAATCATCTCCCTTGACCTCATGGGATAGTAAAGTGTCCATCGAATGCTCACTTCAGAATCTCACAGGAAGTAGTAGGTCATCCAGGGACTTTTCGCTCACTGTTTTATGAATACTGTGTATTTGGACATACTACTCGTTTGGCTTACTGTTTTTCGCATAATAGGGAAGTATTCGACTGTAGGGAAGTATTCGATTTTGGACGCAGCACAATTTTGTCAGTAGGGGTTCAGCGGAAAAATCGGCAGCTGGCAGCAGGAAGTAGCTGCCACTGGCAGCTGACGTCAGCTGCCGCTAATAACCGGAAGTCGGAGGTGGATGCCGCTTTTAGCAAGGCAAATAAATTATTATATCAATGTATATATATAATTTTAGTACTTATTTAAATAAATTACTTAAATTTGTAATTATTTTGTAATTGGTTTAAAAAGGTTTATCAAATATAAATTAAGTAACGAAGATCATAGACATAGTACAAAAAACAAACATTAAACTACACTTGAAATTATGAATTTGTACGTGTATAAATATAATTTGTGTACATGTTTGTCAAAAAATGAAATATATACATAAATTAATGCCTATATAATAATATTGTATATTTATTAAACGTACATAAACATTCATTAAACAAATAATGAATGTCATGTCTAAAAGAAGAAAAAAAAACATTTTCTCAATGACCTTTATTTAAAAATCATATTTTGCTATCATTTAAGTTCAGTTTTACATTTGTAGTATTTCAATACATTCTTGTCTTTGTTTTATAAAACAGCTGTAACTTTGAAAACAGGCTTGATATTTGTTGTTCTGAAATCGGAATGAACAACAATTCTGAACTAGATGTTAAAGTTCATAAAAAACTAAGTTGGCTTGAAAAAGAAAGTTTGAAAACGTTTTACAATGTTCTAGCATGGTTTAACATGATTTACAATGTTTCTAGTGTTAGGGAATAACAGCTTAAAGACCCAGGACCAGATATGATGAAAGAAGACCAGGAGTCGTGAGGTTCAATCAAATAAGTAAAAATTTAATGAAGAATAGTTTCATCGGTAGAGCCAGGCGTCAAAGTCTCAAGGGGTCGCAAGCCAGAGATTCTACTGTACACAAAATCTCACACCAGTTATACCATTTCCAAGGGCATGATTGACATCAGTAAATACAGGTTGGCTACTTCTCATTGGCAAAAGAACAAAGTTAAAACAATTCTACACTTATGGATAGATAGGAGGGTAAGTCGACATTGTCATCCGAGTCCAAGATGGTCCGGTGATGACCTCGGAGGTCGTAGAAAGGCATCTTGGGGTCAGCTGCTGCATATCACAAGACCTGCACAGAACATTCAACACACACACACACACACACACACACACACACACACACACACACACACACACACACACACACACACACACACACACAATGGAATCGCAGTTCCTCCAAAAGTAGTACAGATAATGTTCACTTTAAAGAAATACACATAAAAGTACAATTCTGTGAATCAGATCACATAGTGTTTAACCCCTGTAACCTTAAGATTAGTAAGAAAGACAGATGTTAGAAAAAGATAGATAAGTTAGGTATAAGTAGATAAGATAGATATGTTATGGGGAAACAAAATCACCGTAATAACTTACCATTAGCATGAATTCACTGCAGTCCACAGATCCCAACTGAGCTGGAACATCCTGGAAAAAAAAATCTAAATGGAAAAACTAACATTTTATTTATACACTAAAGATAGCAAAGAAATCAAAATTGTTGTAACATGAAATCAATACCTTATTTTTAACAAGCTTCCGGATCCATCTTTATTGCAACTGAGCTTAAAAAGAAGGGGGAAAAAGTTAGTTATTTTACACACACGAGAGAAAGAGAGAGATGAACTCCGTGTTGAACCACTTAGCCATGTTGCAGCAGTAGACAGTAGCATACCTGAACTAGGGAGCAGGTGTAATTTATTTTTTAAATGCCACTGTCTATGCCTATCTAAAGCCAGAGAACAAAGTGTTGAACTGAACCACTGGACTAATATGTAAAACTTTGAAGCCCGGTTTCACAGATAGGGTTTAGATTATGCCAGGATTAGGCCTTAGTGCAATTAGGACTTTTATAAATATGCCTTAGAAAAAACATTACTGTTGTGAATCTTAAAAGAAACAATGGCACTGATATTTTAAGATACACAAGTGTAATTTGCTTTCAGTTAAACATGCATTTTAGTCTGGGACTAGTTTGAGCCTTGTCTGTGAAACTGGGGGTTAAAGTTATATGGAAAAAGTGAACAGTTCCAGTATATTTTGAATAGATATATATAAAATAATTATTATATTTTATATATATATATATATATATATATATATATATATATATATATATATATATATATATATACACACACTGGTCTCATCTGGTGATTGGGTCCCATCCAAAACATGATCAAACTAAGAAAATAAACAGACACTGAAATGTCAAATTTTCGATACAATCTAGAATTTGTATAAAAAAAATAAAAAGATAAAAAACAGAATGCCTTTTGCCTGCTTTGATCAAGACAGGATATAATACGTGAAATGTGTGAAAACATACCAGTGCGTTTGGTTGGTTTTGCAACTGGAAATCTGGGGTTTCCTTCATGGCACATATGTTTGTCCATCCCCAGCAATCTGTGACAGGCTGTGGTGAACTTGGTGAAACTAAAAAACAGAAGTTTAGAATATGGTGAAGTAATGTTGATTAAAATGGTGTTTTGTATTAAAACATAAGTTAGATCATTTGGGATATGTTTTGTTAGCGTTGCACGTGTATCATAAAGGCTGAGCTTGTCAATTCCAATAAATCAGCATGAGCTTTATTCTAATCAATAGATTAAGTTAACATGTTAACAAACGCTAATATTTAATGATATTGGTAACGTAAGTTAGTATTTAAAATTAATGATAGCCCCTCACAAACCAGGAGCACACGGTGCACAAGCTGCGTTTCTACAAATGATTAAATTAACCAATTCAACTTAAGTAGTCACAGATACACTGTCTCTAACATAAAAGTTAAACTCCAACGTACAGAGCAACAATTATTTATTAATCTGATAATATACGAACTTACCGAGCCAAATACCACCGCCATTACTGAAGATTCACCGGCGCCACCATTGGCTGCTGTCGCTTGACTTCCAGGTAAATGTGATTGGTTGCTACTACGTTGGACGATACTGATTGGCTGCCACGAAATGGCAGGTCCCTCCTAATATGGCAGGGCTTCCGGCTGTCAACGGCAGCTACTTCCTGCTGCCAGTGGCAGCTACTTCCTGCTGCCAGCTGCCGATTTTTCGCTGAACCCCCTCTCAATTTTGTTCAATATTTATGCTTTATACTGACACCTACTGATGTGGATGTAGCATCACACAAAAGCATTTACTGTTACCGATTTCAGTGTAGAAAAAGGCATATTTGGCACATGACTAATTTAATCTGATCTTAAGCTGCATTCACGACCATGTTGTAATTACCGTAATTTCGTGATGACAACACATGGCGTTTTACTCTGAGCTGTTTATATCCTTGGACTGGGAATTATGCGTTTCTATGACAACACCATAAATGCCCAAATTAATCTGCAGCAATCTAAGTGGTACAGAGGTCACATGGTACAAGTAGGAGCTCTCAGAAATGTCCCAGTTTACAAGCTACGAGTTTTACAAGGACGTGAACGTTTTTGAACTTTTGAACGAAGTTGTATTTCGTAATTACGGTAAGTACGTCATGAATGTGAATGCACTTTTATACCAAAAGTGTTCAATAAGACATTTAATAATTTTTATATACAAAAAAAAAAAAAACGTATTTGTTACTTAAAATAAAAGAAACTTTATTTGAAATTAAATACATTTTTGAAAATCCAAAAACATTTGAAATCCAAAAACATTTCTCATTTTCATTTAGTTTAACTTGATGTTCTAAAATAACAAACTAAAATAGAAATGATTATAAACTAAATATATATATATCTATATCTATATCTATCTATCTATATATATATATAATATTATATTATATTTTAGTTTGTTATTTTTTTATATAGTTTGTTATTTTTGTATGTGTATATATATATATATATATATATATATATATATATATATATATATATATATATATATTATATTATATTTTAGTTTGTTATTTTTTTTATATAGTTTGTTATTTTTGTATGTGTGTATATATATATATATATATATATTATATTATATTATATTATATTTTAGTTTTTTTATATAGTTTGTTATTTTTGTATATATATATATATATATATATATATATATATATATATATATATATATATATATATATATATATATATATATAGTTTATAATATATATATATTAGGTTTTCTTGTTGGATGTTTCGGCTGAGCAAATTGCCTGCATGACGAATCGATCAACCTATAAACAGAACTTCTTTGTTTCACTCCATCATGACTAATAGGCAGCTGTATCTCGGATAATAACGGACTGAAGCATGTGGTTGTAAATGTGCTGAAAATGTTTTCTGAAAAGCATAGATAACTAAAGTTAAAGTCTGCAGTTTATGCACTACAAGTCCCCCATAATGACTGGGCCGAAAAAAGCAACAATTAGACAAACATGAACCAAACGTGATTTTTGGAGAAGATCTTGTTGGCCAAACAATGGCAGATGGAACTGTAAATTCTTCAACTAAATTACATATCAAAAGACTGTTGGAGATTTAAATTCTATATCTATATTGACAGAATGCACTGTTATGGTGTTCACAAAGGTCATATGCCACTGTGACTAGCTGAACAGTAGTTTGTTTCTGTCAGCTTCTCTGCTTTGGTCTGTGATTACAAGTCCTGAGCAAACACACACACGCGCACACACACACACACACACACACACACACACACACACACACACACACACACACACACACACACACACACACACACACACACACACACACACACACACACACACACACACACACACACACACACACAGAGCTAAACAAGCTTACTTAACCGATCCAGACCTGTAATTACAGTTAACTTGTAAAGTATGTCCAAGTCAAGTAGATAGAGATTAGGCTATAGGAAATATCCTGAACAAAGAGCAAAAGGTAAAGAAGATAGTGAATGAAGAAACTGGATAGAGATGAAAGAAGTATGAGACAAAACAAAAGAGAGAGGGAGTCACGGTTGTAAAGGTGTGATGGAAAGCAGATGTGTCTTTCTTTTCATAAAAGAGGGGGATGGGATGGAGAAAATCAGAGAGAGGAGGAACAGTACTGTACATGAACACATTTAACACCATACACCTACAAACATATCTAGGCAGTGACCAAATATGAATTTTAACTCTGAAGAGAAATGTAAACCTATCTATATCCTCTCCAAAGTGTCTGAAGATTAAAATAATGTGCTTAAACACAAATACAATTTTTAATGTTCAGTTTAGTCTTTTTTACATTTAATTTTTTTTTTTTTTTACTGGAAAACAAGTTCAGTAATAAAAAAAAAGTTTTATTGCTTGACAGACAACATGCATATGAGAATAAAACTACTTTTCAGTTGTATTTATATATAACGTTTTTAATTTAAGTGTAAACTTAAGTGAAATATTTTCTAGATTTTTTCTTAAACAATTTTGCTTTTTAAGTGAATTTCTCATTTTAATGTTTTTTATCTTATAACAATTGACGAAATATAAACATAAGATATAAAACGACAAAAAAATGATTAAGAAATGTATTTTTGCAGTATTCAGGCCACATTAAAAAAATATGAACACAATTTGTGTCTGTGTAAAATCTATGTAAATAGTTTGTAAAACTACATTTAAGCATTCAGTTTAATAGGACAACTTGCACACAAAAGAAGACACTCACATTTGTTCTGGTCATGTTTCACGAACAAGGCCCAGTAGGCCAATGTTTTGCTGGTTAGCTTTAGCATGATTAGCATCTTTCTCCACAGACAGACATTCAAATTAGGCATGTATTCTGACAAAATATATTTGCTTGCAGTATATAAATCACACATATTTTGTAGTATTAAAGTAGATGTTTACCAGTGTCTGATTCCATCAGTCATTCACTGTTGTCATTATTTCCTGAGGCATCAGAATGATCAGTCACATGGCTTTTACAGCTCAGGTGATTGGTTCAAAATGTTTTATACTGCCATGAGAGAAGATGGCAGATTCAAAATCAAACTATTATGAACCTCATTGCATTTCACATGCATAAACAGCAGAGGTGAGTAAGCTACTTGAAACTTGTAGTTGGCTACTCATTACTTTTTGGCCTGCTGCAATACGTTTCCAAAAATGTTTCCTGATGAATTTAAAAAGACTTTCAGCAGATGTTTTTGTGGTGTTTATGAAACGAATGTATGTGAATCTGTTCTTTTAAAGATGCTAATCAGATGTTTGTACACAAATAGCACTTTATGACACTTTTTTTTTTGATGATTTCCGAAAAACTTGTGATGTACATTGTTAGCTTAGTTGTTTTCTGCTTGCTTAACTCTGTACACTGAATTGATACTGTGTAATGTGTCATTAAAACAGACCTTGTGAAAAATATAATTAAGTTAAAACTGTTGCTACTTGGGCCGCTGATTCAGAGACCTATTCAAGCGAGGTGGCGTTGTGTAGCTGCTAAAGGTCTGAGCAAGTAAAAGTTCCTGAAGTGAGAGCCATTTGCCATGAATGGCAAGAAATCGAAGACTCTTGGTCGAGTGAAAGTAAACATTCCATTACCATGATTCGCAACGTTTAACTTTGCGTCTAGCTTAACCTTTGCCACTGTCCCTCAAAATTCACCAGCTGAAGTCAATGCCTTGATACAGAACTACTCATTAACCGATTTGGACTGATACAACACAACACATTATCGCTGCTCAGGGAGTTCTTGCCGAGAACGGAACCATACCGGCAATCCAAACTGTATGCTAATTGTCAATCGTATTTGACGATAGTGGTCCTAATAGAAATAAAAATTCTGTCATCATTTATTCACACTCAAGTTGTTGCAAACCTGTATGAATTTCTTTCTTCTGCTGAACACAAAAGAAGATATTTTGAAGAAGAATGTTGGTAACCAAAGAGTTGTGGGGCACCATTGACTTCCATAGTATTTTTTTTATTCAAGTCAATGGGATCCATCTGTTTGGTAACTCATATTCTTCAAAACATCCTCCTTTATCTTCAACTGAAGAAAGAAATTCATACAGGGTTGGACCAATTTGAGGATGAGTATATCTTCCCATTCATATTTACTTTTTTGTACACCAGGGTGACTAGGAACATGAAATTGTCCAGCCATGACTTCTTGTTTCACAAGAGTATAAATATGAGGTAACACAAAGGCCAAATAGAACAGCTGTTTTTTTGTGAGATTTATGGACAGTTGGCGATATAGCCTATGGGTGTTGACCTTTTTTACAGTCTATGTGTGGATCTTCACTCAATAGAGACATTAACATGAGCGTCCTCTAGTGTTTAAACTACAAACTGCATGTGTCTGACTACTACAATTTTACATTCAACACCTTTGTGTGTGTTAAGTGGTTAAGTTTATTGATGTTTTTCTCAGTGTGGTCTCTTGCTCGTAAGTGCATATGTGCATGTTTTGTATGTGCGTTAGCGTGTTAGCTAATCCTAAAACGCCTGTGGGGAGAGATTTCTGACTGTGTTGGGTTTTAACTTGCAATAATCTCTGTAGGGGTTCCCTGATCACTCTTCACAGGGGGTCACAGCAGGGGTTCTCTCTGTGTGTGTTTTTTTCTTTTCTATTTCAGCAGCACCAGAAGACACAGATGGTGGGCACACACAATTTATTGACATGATTTTCAGCTCTAAGAGAGTTATTAGCAGTGAAAATACATTTCTGTCTATAGTCCTGAGGGGAAACTGCTGTGATAACTGTTTTTGCGCAGTTTAAAACAGGAACATTTCTGATGAACTAAAAATGTGGAGCCTACTTAATGGAAAAATCCACATTGAAAACATTGTATCAGTCTCTTTTGTCTAATGTATGTATGATTCTGGGGGTGATACTTTTTTTCTTATTTAGTGCTTTTTATTTTTTGTTTCTATCGACACCTTGTGGTCGGATATGTTAATTTCGCCTTGGCGTCTGGTGCTATCTCGTGTCAGAGCCCGTCTACGGAGAGCCTGCCCACTCCCTATTAAGTCCTGTTGTACCGAATTTTGGTTGTAGTACCACCAGAGTTCCACTGAGGGGCGATCGCCATGAGTGCAAAATGAATGGGAGTCTATGGGGCTAGACGGCTAAATGTGTCTCTTTCACCCGATTGCCGTTGATAAATCTCTAATCTGATTGTAGATTTTGCAAGTTCAACATGGGTTTTAGGTCGAAAGTTGAATGAACGAGTACTTATGTCCTTTCGATTTCTTACAGGTTGAGTTGTTGTTGCCCATAACACGCTAGCATTCTGCTAATGAACGCTGATTGGTCAGTGAAGGACTGATTACGACCAGAGATACCGCTTGATGGCATCGTGTCATCCGCAGCGGGACCAGAAACAAACAAAACAAAAACTCTTCTAGCAAGTGTGTTTACCTGTGTCAGCTGTGTTGTCGATGCCTCGAGTGAAAAGAAAGTGCAGAGCGCGAACGCACCAAAGTGACTGAAGGACTGCCGTGAAGCAGTGTCTCTGGTCGTACATGTATATGACGTCATTGACACTTTAAAAGACTTTTTAAAGCAAATGAGTGACTCAAAAAAATCTAACACCCAGCAATGTGTAATTTATTTGCATCTCCTTTCGAATACAACATTCAAATTACTACACAAAAAATTATATCCTGAGAAAAGTGGATTTTTATTGGTATAGCGCCATAGACCTCCATTCATTCTGCACTCGTCCTGTGAGCGCCCTCATATGGAATCAGAGTGGAACTGCAACCAGTTCAGAAGCCGGAAGTGTACTGAGAGTGAAACTTCTCGCCATATTAGACATTCTCTGCTCGTGTTCAGATGAAAGGTTACATTTATGCCTCTGGCGCCATCTGCTGGTAAATATACAGAAATAAAATTCAAAAACGGCCAACTACAGCAATTTGTCTTTCGTACACTTTTAAAACCAGGTCACATAAGGCAAAACCAAACTAAAACAGAAATTCAGGGACAGAGAAATATGTAAAAACTCTGAAAAGTGCGTATAACGAAGCGTTTTGAGTTCGTTGGCTCAAACGGGGTTTTTCTTATTAGATGTATTTTTGTACTAAAATGTAATCGGTTTAATCCACTAATTTTACGAATTGTTACCTGATATGTAAACAAAACCAGTGATGTAAGCAGTCTCTATAACATTATTTTTAAAACACGTATTCGGTAATCACAAACTGCGGTAATTGGTTCAACCAGTCAGCGATGAAAAAAGTAACAGTAGCGTTATAAGCATACTGGGACACCTTATTAGCATTGAATTACAAAAATACACAAAGAAGAGTTTAAACATGATCATTATTATTTAAACTCATCGCATTTAATAACATAAAGGATGACTTAATAATTTTCATCAGATAAGCTCCGCCTTTGCTAACCTTTCTACTACTTTTTGTTTCTACACTTTGCAGTTAGCAGAAAACTCGAGCGATTACTCAAGCATTCACCCTGTTGGAGATACAGTCCAGAGATCTGCAACAGTTTGTTTGATTTGTGCATGATCTTTGAGGAAATGGCTGAACAAAGGAACGATGGCTTGATTTTCTATGTCAACGGGAAAAAGGTGCTTATTGCTTATGCATAATATATAATCAACGTAATTTTTGTTTACTCAGAAATTCTGGTCATGTGTTTATTGTAAAGGCTGTTAAACTGTAAAGACTTGTTTGGTTGTGAACCTGTTGTCAATTTCAATCCTTATAGTAATACTTGGCTCATATAAAGGCATTGAATCTAATTTGAACAGAGACTGTGATTATCTGTTTAAAGATATTTAAAATAATAGTAATCTGCATGCATTGAATGTAATCTGCATATGTTTATGCTTCTTGTTGACAGATAATGGAGAAGAACCCAGACCCTGAGACTATGTTGCTGTCTTATCTGAGGCAGAAATGTATGTTTACACGTTTTAATAAATGTGCATATTATTAATGTTATTATTATAAATGGTTATTAATAATTTGTATTGTGCGTATTATTAATAATTTAGACTTTCCTGGCATTTCTAACTAATAAAAAAAGTTTGGGTAGGCTATGATTGCGTGAATATATAATACTAATATCATTAACCTATACTTTCCTGACATTGCTAACTATTTGATATATGTTTGTATAATATATTATAAAATTATATGGTATATTATACTATGTATACGTATTATAATTGAATAATTTTATATATTTTTCAATAAGATATGTTAATGTTATTAGTATTATAATGTTAATATTATTTATTATAACTAACTTTCCTTTATCTATCTATCTATCTATCTATCTATCTATCTATCTATCTATCTATCATTTATAAGTCATATTTATGTAACATAATACGGTTTGTTGATGTTAATTTTGAAGTGATACTGTGGATATTTTTTAGAGGAGATTAATCTGCAATTCTGAATATTATTGGTTTATTTTAGCTGTTTAGTTTTGCACTGTGTGTGTGTTCAGTGCGGTTAACAGGCAGTAAGTACGGCTGTGGTGGAGGGGGATGTGGAGCCTGTACCGTCATGGTGTCCAGATACGACCCTCAGACCAAGAGCATCAAGTATTTCAGTCACTCTCTCTCTACTTTTTTTCTTTTCATCACACTGTTTTATTAATGGGTCTGACCCATGATAGTACTCCTCTTTTTCTCCCACTTTTCACACTTGAAAAGATTCTAACTCAAATTCTAGGCTGTGTTTTTAGCCAGATTTCTCAAGGAAGATAGCCCTTTGTATGCTTTGTAAGATAGTATTTATATGTTTTTCGATATATATTAGTTTTTGTTACTCAATTATCATAATAAATCACTCCTGAGTGCATGTAAGAAGCTATATTTCTTCTTCAATGGCCAGTCATTCGTCAGTCAATGCTTGCCTGCTTCCTGTGTGCCAACTTCATGGAGTGGCAGTGACGACCGTTGAAGGCATCGGAAGCACCAAAACCAAACTACACCCGGTCCAGGTATCGGATTCACATTATAATCTATACTTGCACAATCCAGATTATGAGATCCAGATTAGGAAATCAGTATGCAGACATATTAAAATCCAGGTTAATATATTAGATCACTGCCAGTTCAGATATCATTTTTGAATATAGATTACACTCAGTCCTGATTATGAGATTAAATCACAGACAGTTGAGATATCATCTGATCATAACTTGATTTTCATCCTAGTTTGCATTTAGGTCAGTGGCATGATGCCTATTTTTTTCTTACCTATTAATAAAAAAAACATTAAAATGCAATTTATATTGCATTTAATGATTAAAAAAAAAATAAATATATATATATATATATATATATATATTTATAGATATATATATTTTGTTATATATTTAAAATAGTATACTAAAGAGTAATAAAAATTAAGTAAATAATATATAGTGAATATATATATATATATATAATTAATTTTTGTAATATAAATATAGCAAATATTTATCTAAATAAAAATATATCTTACATAAGTTTTTGTTTACATAATATATGTATTACTTCAATTAATACAAATTAATGTAATATATATATTAAATACAGGGTATATATGGACACTTTAAGACATCATTGACAGTATATATGTGTTCTGTTCATCAGGAGCGTATAGCAAAGGCTCATGGGTCTCAGTGTGGGTTCTGTACTCCTGGGATGGTGATGTCCATGTATGCATTGCTGAGAAACAACCCACAGCCAACTTTGGAAGATGTAACGGAGGGTCTCGCTGGTACAATGACACAAACACGATTTTATATCTACTAAAACCTTAAGAACCTTTTGACCAATCACGAATGTTCCTATTGCAGGTAATTTATGCAGGTGCACAGGGTACCGCCCAATCGTTGATGGCTACAGAACCTTCTGTGAGGTGAACAACTCCGGCGTCCAGATTCATCCTTTATTTGATTCGTTTCAGCTGCTGAATCATGTGGCACTCATGTTACTTGACATTCCAGACCCTTTATGGATTTGTAGCTGCACATCCGTGTCTGATATTCTTGATTCATCTCAAAGCGACCCATTATGACTCCACATATTTTGATGCCATTTTTTTTATTTTTGTTTCTTTTTTTAAACATCTTGGTCTGCGGTTGACAATGTGATACACAATCTGGTAACTGCATGTTGCAATGTGACAGTCATTTAAACGCTTTTCTGTTTTTTGTTGTTTTTTCCACTTGAGGTTTAACTGACATTTGTGTGTTGCACTACATACATGTGCATTTAAGAACATGAAACTTTTTCTGTAATTTTTGTAGAGTGAAAACTGTTGTCAGTTGAATGGCACCGCATGCAGTTTGGCCAATGGAAATGGATCCGTGGAGCCCATAGAGAATGTGAGTATCTTCATCTTGACCAGGGTTAATTTAGTAAACTTATTGCACTCACTTTCGTCCTATTTTATTGTACTGCTGGACTTTGACTTTTTAGTTGCAGTAAAACACACACACACACACACACACACACACACACACACACACACACACACACACACACACACACACACACACACACACATTTATATATATATATAAATATGTGTTTTAAGAATCAAAGTGCAGATAAATGTTACTGTCTAACAAAAGCAGATTCTCAACTGCCGAAACAAGTCGTCAGTAATTCTTGTATTAAATCTTGTAACATACCTATGTAACAATGTAACAAATATGCATAATGCCAGCTTATGGTCTTCATTGGCTGTCCGCGAGCAACATCTACTTTGCTCCACGCTCAAACACTGTAGCCGAGGCCTTGAAGAGTTTGGTTTGTGTTGCTGACATGTTGAGAAGACGCTATTTTCAGCACTGTGAAAGAAAATTTACTAGTTTGCATGCAATTCCAAGGATGAGGACTCGAGCTCGAATTAATACGGTAAAACCGACACCATCGTTATTGTTCGTATTACTGTGTATCCAGTGCTGAGAAAGCTCTGGAGCTGAAATTCAGATATAGTAATTTTCGTTTAGTTTCCGACACCGTAACCGGTAGACCAATCACAACAGACTGGGCCATCTGACCAATCAGAACAGAGTAGACCAATCACAACAGACTGGGTCATCTGACCAATCAGAGCAGAGTAGACCAGTGACAACAGACTGGGCCATCGGACCAATCAGAGCAGAGTAGACCAATCACAACAGACTGGGCCATCTGACTAATCAGAGCAGAGTAGATCAATGACAACAGACTGGGCCATCTGACCAATCAGAGCAGAGTAGACCAATCACAACAGACTGGGCCATCTGACCAATCAGAGCAGAGTAGACCAAATCACAACAGACTGGGTCGTATGACCAATCAGAGCAGAGTAGACCAATCACAACAGATTGAGCCATCTGACCAATCAGAGCAGAGTAGACCAATCACAACAGACTGGGTCATATGACCAATCACAACAGATTGAGCCACCTGACTACTGGAAAGTAGAGGTTTAGAGAGACCAAATCCTTTATCGAGCCATTTCAGACATGCTGAGAAAAGAAGTGAGAAAATTAAAGTGTTTTTTTGACCTTGGATGCATTTAAACCCATTTAAAAATCACTTGCGCTTAGTGGATTGAATGATGTAATAGTTATTTTTGTGTTTAATAGGGTCATCCAGAACTGTTTCGTAAAGAGGACCTGCTCCCCTTCGACCCCACCCAGGATCTGATCTTTCCTCCTGAACTCATGGTTTGTCAGACTCATGGTTTGTTCAAAACTTCATTCGTCTTTACTAGATTAGGTTATGTAACTATGACTAAGCTGTAACAAGGGTCACCATTCAGGTCTAGTTTATTATTCACTTGATTTTTGGCTTCGTCTGTCAGAAGTTAAAATGCTATTATCAACTAAACAACACATTTTAAAAATATATGCCATAAATTCACAGTCTATTTTTGTGTTTAGAGAATGGCAGAGATTAAGGACCAAACCATTCAGAAGTTTTGTGGGGAAAGAATGACCTGGATCAGTCCTGGATCTCTAGATGAGCTGCTTCAGCTGAAGGCTGATTACCCACAAGCCCCTCTTGTCATGGGCAACACCAACATAGGTTTCATATGGGCAAATCGTGGCCAAACCTAAAAACTCTTAATATATTTTTGTGTGCTATTTCAGCATTATCAGGTCACTATGACATTTCCCCTATTCTATTCTATTCTATTATATTCTATTCTATTCTATTCTATTCTATTCTATTCTATTCTATTCTATTCTATTCTATTCAGGTCTGGACATGAAGTTCAAGGGTATTTTCTATCCTGTAATAATATCACCAACACGAGTGCCAGAACTATTCAAAGTTACCCAGAGATCAGAGGGTATGTGTGATTTAGTACTTCAACTTAACCTTATCCAGTTAGTTTTATTGGTAACACTTTACATTAAGGTTTCATTTATTAACATTAGTTAACTATGTAATTTAACATGAACTAACAATGAAAAATACATTTATTAATCTTATTTAATTTTCTGTTAATATTGTTTAATTGAGCCGAGCTACATGAACTAACCATGAACAGTTAACTAACGTTAACAAAGATTAATACAAAAAAATTTAGTATGTCACTACAATGAGAAAATATTCAGAAAATAATTTATAATGAAACAATGGCAAAAGTAAAATTTCGATATTTTGCATGTCTGTCCTTTTAAAGGTGAAGTATGTAGTTTCTTCGACACTAGTGGGACCTTGCGAACTTAAAAAAAAAAAAAAGCATATTATTTAGAAAACGCCCCTTTTGCACGTCACGCCTCCCCCAACTCGAAACTTCACAAATACAGGTGCTTGTGAAGGCTTGTTTCAACAGGTAAAATAGCTACTTTGAATAAAAGGTCCAACATATTAGGAATACTTTTAGTTGTGTTGCTATGTGTCATGATGAGTAAGCAATTGAGTAGACTGAAGCTGCGTCTGAAATCGAATACTTCCTTGCTATATAGTATGCGAAAAACAGTACGCCAAAAGAATAGTATGTCTGAATACATAGTATACGAAAAACAGTAGGCGAAAAGTCCCCGTATGATCTACTTCTTCTGCCGAGATTCTGAAGTGTAAATTCGATGGACTCTTTACAATGCCGTGAGGTCACGGGAGAGGATTTATGAATGGAAGTGTAGCGATGCACCTGTAGGTCATGTAACGGTAACAACATGGCCTGGCGAATGTAATATGCCAAATTTAATTTATACTACTGTATATATAGAGTGTACTTTTTTTAACATTCGTGAAGTAAATACAAATGTAGTACCTACTCAGACAGTAGGCCTATGTGATTTCGGACACAGCGTGACACTATGTCGACTCGAGAGCAAACGCGAATGTCTCGCTTATCCACCTTTTTCCTAACCAGCTGTGTTTTAGATTAGGTTAAGGTGGAAAGAGATCGACAGATCTGAGCAGAGCGCTCTCAATGTTTCTATGATGCCTGGGAGGCTCAGTGTTTACTCTTTTGGGGGAGATAAACCCATGAATGGCATACTAATGGTAGTCAATGAGCAATAAACCGGCTTAAGGATATATTTTAACAACAACAACAAAACTTCACCTTTAGGAAGCATTAATGAATGCTTTGTATTTGTAGGTGTGTGTGTTGGAGCAGGGTGCAGTATGTCTGTTTTGAAGAGTGTGTTGGAGAGAAGTATAAATGATTTCCCGCTGGAGAACACACACTTGTTTCGGGCTCTTCTGCTGCAGATAAACCTTGTGGGCGGACAGCAGATACGAAACGTGGCTGTAAGTGTAAACAGACCTTGAATGCACAACGTCACTCTTGCTACACTCTCAAATATTTCTCAGTCTCTTATGCTCTGTTCCAAAACCTCATTCTGGCCTAATTTAAACTACTAAACTAATAAAAAAAGGTATCATAAAGAAATTTAAGGTAAAATCAATAATAAAGCATAATACTTTATTATTTTTAAATAATTTTAGAATTTTTATATTTGAGCACTGAATCGCCAAATTAAGTTATTTTAGTATTAATGATATACTATTAAAGTATTTATTACTGTTTTGAAATGGCTTTTATTTTTATATTTTCAGTTTTTATTTTAGTTTAAGTTTTATTAATTTTGTCATGTTTTTGTCTTTTTTTGTCATTTCTAGTTTTATTTTTAATAATTTTAGTTCTTCAACTTGTTTGAATGTTGAAGTATGCCATCAAAATGGAGCTATTTTAAATATTTTTCTTTGTGTGTGTTTATATTATTTATTATTTTGTTTGTTGAAATGTGTAGACACTGGGCGGCAATATTGCAAGCGCATATCCAAACTCTGACCTGACCCCCGTCTTAGCTGCTGGGAGATGCACTTTAGTGGCACTTTCTAAAGGTGAGCCAACTTTAATAATTTAAAAGTTGTAAAGTGTAAGGTAACACTTTATTTCAAAAGTCCACTTTAGACATTCTTCTTACTATAAGTAACTTTGCAACTACATGTCAACTACCAATCATTGGAGTATTTGTAGACTGTCTGCTTAATATCTGCTAACACTTTATTCTGATGGTCCGCTGTAACAAAGTTAAAGGCTCAGGGAACGAGGAGGTGCGAACCAGTGAACGTTTAACATAACTTTTATAATAAAATAAACAAAAACAACACAACGAAAGGAGAATGGCAGCTCTTCCAGTCCTGGTTCTTTTGTCCTACCGGAGCTCCTCCATGGGACTCAAGACTGATGTGGCGCTCAATAACACTGGTGTAACGGAGGCCAGCTAGTAAGAGCTGTGTGTTTAAACCTCACTCACTTGGCCTCAAGAGGGGCATTAGCGAGTGTCCCTAGATACTGCGATCTTTTGGGTACTTGTTAGAACGCCCGTCTCCCATGCCGGAGACACTGATTCGAATCCCGCTCAGAGCGGGTTGAGTAAGACTGGTTACATTTGGTGCCGTGACCCGGATGGGAGTGAGGTTTAGGGGGTGAGTGTAGCGGAGGTCAGCTAGTAAGAGCTTTGCAAGTAAACCTCACTCCCTTGGCCTCAAGAGGGGCACTAGCGAGTGTCCCTAGATACTGCGATCTTTTGGGTACTTGTTAGAACGCCCGTCTCCCATGCCGGAGACACTGATTCGAATCCCGCTCAGAGCGGGTTGAGTAAGACTGGTTACATTTGGTGCCGTGACCCGGATGGGAGTGAGGTTTAGGGGGTGAGTGTAGCGGAGGTCAGCTAGTAAGAGCTTTGCAAGTAAACCTCACTCCCTTGGCCTCAAGAGGGGCACTAGCGAGTGTCCCTAGATACTGCGATCTTTTGGGTACTTGTTAGAACGCCCGTCTCCCATGCCGGAGACACTGATTCGAATCCCGCTCAGAGCGGGTTGAGTAAGACTGGTTACATTTGGTGCCGTGACCCGGATGGGAGTGAGGTTTAGGGGGTGAGTGTAGCGGAGGTCAGCTAGTAAGAGCTTTGCAAGTAAACCTCACTCCCTTGGCCTCAAGAGGGGCACTAGCGAGTGTCCCTAGATACTGCGATCTTTAGCGTAGTTGTTAGAACGCCTGTCTCCCATGCCGGAGAGACACCGGTTCGAATTGTTAGAACTCCCATCTCCCATACTGGAGACCCTGGTTCGAATCCTGCTCAGAGCGGGTTGAGTAAGACTGGTTACATTTGGGTGAGTGTAGCGGAGGCCAGCTAGTAAGAGCTTTATGAGTAAACCTCACTCCCTTGGTCTCAGGAGGGGCACTAGCTACTAGCTAGAGACTGTGATCTTTAGCGTACTTGTTAGTACGCCCGCCTCCCATGCCAAAGATAACGTTTTGAATCCCACTCGGAGTGGGTAGAGTAGGACTGGCCCTGCCCTGCTTGCCACCAACAGACATTCTACTGACTATAAGTAACTTATAGTTACTCAAAATAATGAGTTAGTTGACATGTAGTTGTAAAGTTAGTAGAATGTCTAATGTGGACTAAAGTGAAATAAAGTCTAAATGTGTAATTTAGTTTAAACCAGTTCTAGAAGATATCTAATATTTCAGACCACAGAAATGTCACATTTTGCATTAATTCTGAAAGTAGTTATGTTCCTCAAGGAGGATATTTTGACACGCGTCTCAATTTCTACTAGATGGACGAAGGAGGGTGCCTATCGATAAAGATTTTTTCCTGGGATTTGCAAAGACGGCCCTAAAGCCAGACGAGATACTGTTGTCTGTTTTCATTCCAGCTACAAGACAGGTAAGAAATGAACCATCGACTAGCTTTTTGCGCATTGTTTGCTAAAGGATCATGTTTTTTTTGGCAGAATGAGATCATCCATGCCTTCCGACACGCCCCACGTAAGGAGAACGCGCTAGCTACGGTGAACGCTGGGATGCGCGTTTGGTTCAACGAGAACTCCAATGTAGTGAAGGAGATCAGTATTTATTACGGTGGTGTGGGAGCCACCATCCTCAGCGCTGACCACGTGTGCAAACAGATTCTAGGAAGGTAGGACACAAATGTACATCTTTTTGAGCTGCATTTCCTCTTGGATGGGACGAAGGCTACGTTCACATTGTCAGTCCAAATCTGATTATTTGTGCATCCGATTGGAATCCGATCTAAAATTATTGACTATTCACACGACCGTTTCGACAATCGAAGCGTTTAGGGGAGTTCAGAAACGGTGCACACTGATATAGAGAATAACTCTGTTTGGAGTGACTTAAATTTGCAGACATTTATCATGCTCAAACAGCAACATTACAAACTAAAGAAGATTGAAAATGTAAAAAAGCATAAAAAGGACTTTGCACTGATTTTTTGCAAGGCCTTGGGAGGAGGCAACGTTAAGTGATGCGTACAGCGCGCTGGTTGATGAGATCAAACTTGGGCCGTCGGCTCCAGGCGGGAAGGTGGATTTCCGCAGATCCCTGACCTTGAGTTTGCTTTTTAAATTCCACCTGCTCGTCCTCCGTTACCTGAAGGAAAAGGTATGAACGACTTTTGGAGATGGTTATCAAATGGACATAGTTTATTACACCTTTTGTTTTTGTTTTTTTTACAGGATGTGACTCAGATGGAAATACCTCAAGAGATGCAAAGTGCAATTCAGCCTCTTCCTAAACACATTCAGCCTGGCTACCAAGAGTTTCAGGTGACACTATACAATCCTCCACTTTGTGTCTTTTTATGGTAATGAATATTTATTTAAGTGTTTATTGTCATAAATATCGTTACGCAACACTATACAATCCTCTGGTGTGTGTTTGTTTTCATCGTAGCTGTCCGTAAAAGCTATGTAAATGGCAAAATCATGGTCTTGTGGTTCTCATATGGGAAATTTGTGTTCGAATCCAGTTGCAACTTTCCTGTTTCTGCTTCATTTCCCTCTACACATCTTTTATTGTCTAGTCTGCTAACTTTTTTTCTAATAAAAGTCCACAAAAAGCAACACAAAAGTGTGTGTTTTATGTGTACAGAATGTCTTGGAGGGTCAGCCAGCTCAAGATCCTGTGGGCCGACCCAAGATGCACCGGTCTGCGCTGAGTCAGGCTACTGGAGAGGCGGTGTACTGTGATGACCTACCACACACCGATGGTGAACTTTTCCTCACAATCGTGACAAGCTCCAGACCACATGCCAAAATCACGTAAGATGCATGCAGACAGTTTGACAGTTTTAACTTTAAAAACTGTTAGAAATCTATGTGTACAATCATTTGAATGAATGAATGAATGAATGAATGAATGAATATTCATTTAAATATCAGTAAATGAATTTACTGTCTTAAATATTGCCTTTGAAGCTGAAATGACAATGAATGTTTATTTATATATTGTCATAAATATAGCCTTTTATTCTAATATGACAATGGATATTTAATTATTTATTGACATAAGTGTAGCCTTTGAAGTTGATATGCAATGAATATTTAATTATTTATTGACATAAATATAGCCTTTGAAGCTGATATGCAATTAATATTTATTTATTTATTTATTTTATTTATTGTCATAAATATAGCCTTTGAAGCTGATATTTCAATTAGTTTGCATGTATGTATTTATTTATTGCCATAAATATAGCCTTTGATGATAACATTTATTTTTTTATTGTGAATGAGTTTGAGTCCATTTCATTTGCTGAAATGGAAATGAACATTCATTCATTCATTCATTCATTCATCCATCATGGCGACTTCAGCATCAGCTATCTACTAATGATATAATCTCATGCTAACTGCAAAAAAATTGCCTTTGATACTGAGATGACAATGGATATTTGCGTAAAAATGAGTACCGTCACATCTGAATGATTGCATTGTCTTACCGTCACAGTCATATTGACTTTAGTGAAGCTCTAAAGCTTCCCGGTGTGGTGGATGTGATCACAGCCAAAGACATACCAGGGAAAAAGTTCAGAACCTTCACAGGCATTGATGAAGAACTACTGGCTGAAGATGAGGTCTGTGTATTATTATTTTTTTATGTAAGGCATTTCTTTGAAGTATGAATTTTAATTAAAGGAAAATTTGCAATCGTATTCTCCTTTGTGTCCTCAGGTGACCTGTGTGGGTCAAATGGTTTGTGCTGTGGTCGCAGATTCCAAAGCTTACGCTAAACGTGGGGCGGCAGCCGTGAAGATCGGCTATGAAGATCTGCAGGATCGCATCTTCACAGTGGAGGTGAGAAGAAATAAGCTGCTCATTTTTATTCCCGTCTAACAAGATCCATTCTTAAAGAGCTGTTCTTGGATCTTCTTGTTTTCAGGAGGCCATCGAGAAAGAGTCTTTCTTTCTACCTAAAAGACAGATTGAGCGAGGAGATGTGGAAAAGGCTTTGAGAGAGGCTGAAAATGTGTTTGAAGGTTAGATTGTGCTGCCATATCCATGATAAAGCACACTACCTCTCTGATCACCTGATTCATGTTTTATAACATGCGGCTTTGTGTTTCATAGGAGAGATTCGGATTGGAGGACAGGAGCATTTCTACATGGAAACACAAAGTTTTCTGGTCATTCCAGTTGGGGAAGAGAAGGAGATGAAAGTTTATTTGTCCACTCAGCATCCTACATTTACGCAAGTATGTTATTATGATCAGTTACATATAGAAATGATTATGTCATTATGTTATGATTAAGTCAGTAGCTGAGACTTTATTTTGTTTATATTTTGTTTTATGTTATTTAGATTTATTATATTATATTTAAGGGTGCTCCGTTATCGGCCAATAATGAGGACAATTGAGGGACTCAAACACAACTAATAAAAAAAGGTTCAAACATTCACTGATACTCCAGAAGGAAACACGGTGCTTAAAACTTTTGAACAGGTTGAAGATGTCCAAATTTTTCTTATTTTTTTTTTATATAAATTTTTCATTTAGTACTGTCCTTCAGAAACAATATAGAAGATACTTACGTGTTTCCCAGAAGACAAATTAAGTACAATTTACCTTCATCTTCAAATTCAAAAAGTTTTCACCCCCCGGCTCTTAATGTGTCGTGCTCAGATGAGACAAAACTCGTGTGACAAATTTTCTCTGTGTTGAGACATCATATTATATTATACATTTAACAGTTTATATTATATTACATTTTTATTTTATTTTCGCAGATCATGGAGATAAACATGCACAAGAAAGTATAATACATTAGTGGAGACTTTTTTTTATTTTGTCTTATATTTTATTTTATTTTATTTGATATTATATCATATTATATTACTTATACTTTATAAATTAGATTTTATTTTACTTTATTTTTGCGAATCAGGGAGATTAGCATGTTGAATTATTTTTTCTCCCTTTTCTTTGTAGGAGTCAGTAGCTGAGACTTTTATTTTATTTGTTTTGTTTTCATTTATTTCCTTATATTATATATTTTTTAAAATATTTTATTACATTTTTTTTATTTAATTTTATTTTACTTTATTTTTGCTAACCAGGGAGATAAACATGTACAAGAAAGTATGTTTGTTCCAATTTGTTTTAGGAGTCCGTAGCTGAGACGTTGGGAATCCCGTCCAATCGCATTTCTTGTTACATTAAGCGAGTGGGCGGAGCTTTCGGGGGCAAAGTCACCAAAACTGCCATTTTGGCCTCTATCACTGCTGTTGCTGCTTGGAAGTGAGTCGAAATAAGTCGGACCCCAATCATCAGAATGACAGATTCACAATCATTTATTTAAATTCGATATTAAATATTAAATCTCTCTCTCCAGGACTGGACGGCCAGTACGATGTGTTTTAGAGAGAGGAGAGGACATGCTGATAACCGGAGGGCGTCACCCAGTGTGGGGAAAATATAAGGCTAGTGGTTTTCCTAACACTAATTAAAAAAAAATTACTGTGAATGTTTATTAGCTGTTATTAGTATATTTATTAGCTACTCTTTAATTATGTAATTTACTTATATGTTGGAATGTTTCTGACTTTGACTCCAACAGGTGGGATTTATGAATAACGGAAGGATTACAGCAGCCGATTTCCAGTACTACGCCAACTCCGGAAACACAGCAGATGAGTCCGTACTGGTGAGATCACTTCCTGCTTTAATAGTGGAAGCTACATGTTCAGGGTCACTGCAGACACCTTTGTGAAAAACATTGGAGAACGTATATATTACAGAATTTGTACAGTATCATTATTCTTATATTTCACTCTGCCAGGTCGTCGAGAAGATCCTCCTACATCTCGATAACGCCTATAATATTCTAAACTTGCGTGGGCGATCGGCGGCCTGCAAGACCAACCTGCCCTCCAATACTGCATTCCGAGGGTTCGGTGTGCCCCAGTGCATGCTGGTCATTGAGAGTATGATCGATGATGTTGCTCTTAAACTCGGCCGTCTACCTGAAGAGGTCGGGTGTCATGCAGTCACAAAATGATGTTTTGCTTTTGGCTTGTTTACATCATTATACTATATTACTATTGATCGAGCTAATGAACTGTTGGTGTTAATATATATACTGTATATTTTGCATTTTTTCAAATATTTATATGTATATTTCCTTTCATCATTTATTTACGGGCATAAAAATACCCCTTAATTTTTATACCATCTGATATTTATTGATGTGTGGATGTATGGATGTATGGTCATAAATATAGCCTTTGATGCTGATATGGTAATGAATATGTATTTATTTGTTTACTGGTATGAAAATAGCCTTTGATGTTGATATGGCAATGCATTTTTATCCATTTATTTATTTATTTATTTATTTATTGTTATGAATATAGCCTTTGTTGATATGGCATTAATTAATTAATTAATTAATTTATTTATTTATATTATATTTATTTATTTGTTTTTTTTATATTTATTTATGCTGATACGACTATTTATTTTTATTTAAATTTGTATCGATATAGTCCTTACTGATATGGAAATTAATTTATATTTATTGATTGATTGTCATGAATATAGTCTTTGCTGTTATGGAAATTAATATGATGATATAGTAATTAATATGTATGTATTCATTTATTTATTGATAGTCAGGAATATAGCCTTTGCTGATATGGAAACTAATATTTATCTATTTATTTTTTTATTTTTAATCTTTCATTATTTCAGATCAGGGAGATAAACATGTACAAGGAAGTTTCCCTTACTCACTACAAGATGGAGTTTGACCCAAAGAATCTCGTCCTCTGCTGGAACGAGTGTATGGAAAAAGCTGCCTTCAGTCAGAGACGGCAGGCCATCGATCTCTTTAACCAGCAGAACCAGTACAAAAAGAGAGGAATTGCCATAATACCCATTAAATATGGCATTGGTTTTTCAGAGGGCTTCCTCAATCAGGTTACTGTAACCTAAAACATGCTGCTGAGACTTTTAAGTTATTTTAAATGAACTCCAAGTGATCCTTTGGTGTGTGTGTGTTTATAACAAAGGCTGCAGCTCTCGTGCATATTTATAAGGATGGATCTGTGCTAGTGAGCCACGGTGGGGCGGAATTGGGTCAAGGCTTACACACTAAAGTCCAACAGGTACCACTTCCAGCTTCCTGCACAGATCTGGGACCATTTCAGAGTTTTTGGGCTGATCTCATGTTTTCTCACAGGTGGCGAGTCGAGAGCTGAATATTCCTGCTTCTTTGATCCACATCTCTGAAACCAGCACACAGTGTGTCCCGAATACCTGCCCGTCTGCTGCGTCCTTTGGTACCGACGCCAACGGAATGGCTGTGCAGGTATATCGAACAGCAGATTTTGAAGCACAAGATCAGATTGGACAACATAATTTGTTGATCTTGAAGGATTTATGTCTTCTGTCTAGGTTTTGAAGAAATCATTAAATGTATGCATTTTGATTGTTTAGCCTTTTTATGCTTTTAATGTCTGTTTTAGGATTGTTCAAATAATTTTTTGCAGGATGCCTGCCAAATACTGTACAAAAGACTAGAGCCAATCAGAAAGAAGAATCCTGGGGGAACATGGCAGAACTGGGTAAAGTTGACAAACTATTCAAATTTCTCATTTTTGATGCAAAATAAAAATGATGGATACAGTAATTAATTCTACAATATCCTGTATGGATAGTTTGGACTTTAAAACCTGATTGAAACGGCCACGTTCAAAGCCGTTGTGAAATAACCTGTAAACTCAGTTTATTTATATTAATGCAAAAATCTATACTATCATCTATATTTATACATAATATAATTTACAGTTAATGAACTATATTATTTGGTGGAAGTTTTTTTTCATTGTGATTATTATTTAATGACTATTTAATTATTACATTTAATATATATATATATATATATATATATATATATATATATATATATATATATACATATATATATATATATATATATATACATATATATATATATATATATATATATACATATATATATATATATATATATATATATATATATATATATATATATATATATATATATATATATATATATATATATATACTATTGCTATTGCTGCTGTTATAAAAAATACAATAAGCCATTCAAAGTCATGTGTACAGGGACTTTACCATGTACATTTTTTTTTATTGCTTTATTATTATTTTATTGCATTATATTTTATGTATTTTATTTTTTATTCATTTGCTTTAAATGCAATAACCTTTAAATGTCTTTAAAGATAATGACAGCATTTTTGGAGAAGATCAGTCTGTCAGCCACAGGATTCTACAGGTAAATCATCCAAATGTCCTTTTGTTTTCTAAATGTACTTTGAGACATAAAAGTGCTAGCTGAGAGTGTTTTTCAACAGCGTGATCTTCAGGGAATCATCAAAGGCAAGAACAAAGGCTTAAAACTAGACAAAACATGGAGGTTTTGTTTGATGCTTCAGCGTTTTGTCTGTTTTCAGAGGTCATGATCTAGACATGGACTGGGAGAAGCAGGAAGGCAAGCCGTACGCTTACTTCACGTATGCCGTGTGCTGCAGTGAGGTTGAGCTGGACTGTTTGACCGGAGAGTACAGGGTAAATGCAGATATGATGCAGAAGATTTAGGGCATATACATTTTCTGCTGTTTGTTTAATCAGTATAAAATGAATCTGACATACTGCACCTTTTCCTCATAGACCTTGAGGACGGATATTGTTGTTGATATTGGCAGAAGTATAAATCCGTCCATTGACATTGGTCAGGTAAGATGTTCTCTATGATGTTCCCTCGCTTTGTAGAAATGAACCTTATTAAATACCAAAATATATAATTTAAAAATTAGCGGTTAATATTGGTAAATTTTTTTTGATTAACCACTATTGTCCAGTAACTGTACCAGAATAAAAGAAGTGTTAGCTCCCCCTTGTGTCAGGTCCAAGAGCACATTTTGAGAAAAATAATTATTTTTTATTAATTGTATTAGTTGCCTAATATATTATATTATATTATATTATATTATATTATATTATATTATATTATATTATACTCTATATATAGGCAAATGACCCATATACACTACTGTTCAAAGTTCTTTTTTTTGTTTTTAAATCAAAGTTTCCACAAAAATATGAAGCTGTTTTAAACATTGATAATAAGAAGAAATGTTTGTTGAGCATCAAATCAGCATATAAGAATGATTTCTGAAGGATAAAAATATATATTCAATATATATATATATATATATATATATATATATATATATACAAAAATATTTTCAAATAGAAAACAGCTATTTTAAATTGCAATATTTCACAATATTACTGTTTTTACTGTATTCTTGATCAAATAAATGCAGCCTTGGCGAACAGAAAAGACTATCCTACAATATACGTATATATGTTTTTATTCATGTATGTGTGTTAGATTGAGGGAGCGTTCATGCAGGGTCTGGGTCTCTACACCATGGAGGAGCTCAAGTTTTCTCCATATGGTGTTCTGTACACACGTGGACCAGGCCAGTACAAGATCCCGGCCTTTTGTGACGTCCCTCTAAAGTTCAATGTCTACCTTTTAGCCGGCTCAACCAACCCTCATGCCATCTATTCATCAAAGGTGATTCACTCTCACTCATCTTCTCCTTATTACGGATGTATGCACTTCCCAGGTTCACAGAGTCAATTTATTTCGATTTTGTGGAACCATTGTGGTTCACTTACAAGTGCATTCAAACCTGATACAGAACCCTATTTTTGATTTTTGTGTGACTTCGTATACATTTTTTGTGTTTTCTTTTTTGCTTTTCTAGATCTGATCTAGATGTGACGTAATTGCAAACTAAAGCTTTCTGATTGTGGTACACTTTCCCACTTGTTTTAGGGGATCGGAGAACCGACATTGTTCTTGGGCAGTTCTGTATTCTTTGCTATTAAAGACGCTGTGACTGCAGCCCGAAATGATGCAGGTTTAACTGGCCCCTTCCAGCTAAACAGCCCTGCCACCCCAGAGCGGGCATGTCTGGCCTGTGCCACACACTTCACAAAGATGGTATGAGAATTACAGTAACCCATTCGTGCTCAAGTGTCTAAATCTACATTAAACAAATCCTTAAATATAAATATGTTTTAAACCTGAATAAAATTTATATAATTTTGTTTTTGGTAGGTTGCACAAAGTGAACCTGGATCAACTTCTGGACCAGCTCAGCCATGGGCTCTGGACATATGAAAACCTGACATATGAAAACAACAGCATCATCATCCTAATATTATATTTTTATCTCACTCAAAGCTGTTGTGCTGCTCTTATCAAATCACATGACATTTATGATTTCACAGTCGCCTGATTTAACATCCAACTATTATCAGCTGCTTGCCAAAACTAATCAACTATAGCAAAAAAACAAAACAGACAAATGATGCTCTGCATGCAATCACGTCTCAAGACCAATTTATAGTTATGTTTATTATTGACACACTTAACATTTATGATTTCACAGTTGCTTGATTTAACATCCAACTATTATCAGCTGCTTGCCGAAACTAAAAACAGACAAAAGATCCACTGCATGCAATCACGTCTCAAGACCAATTTATAGTTATGTTTATTATTAACACACTTAACATTTATGATTTCTTTGACAGCTTGACAAGTTTAATAAATGTGAACTACATTATTCCTCATCCTACTATTGGTTATTTAAGCAAGTTACTTATTGCTTTTTTAAAACATTAACTGCACAATTAAAATATCAAGGACGCTAGAAGATATAGTCCCGGACATGTCATCTAAGGTTAATAGTTTGAATTATTAACCAATTTATGAGCTCAAAGTCTCCAACAATGAAAAGGAAGTTACATCTTATTTAGGTGAGGCATTAAAAAGTTTGATCCATATTTGGATATGTTTTTCTTCACACATTAATAGACCAGGGTTTGGTTTTTACTTTCTTGTCCAGTGGATTCTGTAAAAAAAAAAAAAAAAAAAGGTGATATTTAAGATTATTATCAAGAGCAAAACCATAAACCTGAAATAATATATATATAAATATACAGTATATTAAATGTATTAGATAATAAAAAATTTATAGAAAGTATAAAGTAAATTATATATTGTACTAAATTATATAATTTTAACATTATATATAGGTAGGTTATATATTGGTAACATTAATATGTATATTTCAAGTGAATTCACACCCACCATCCTGGTAAAGCAGTCTTCACAGGCCATGCGTATTTTTTCCGCAGTAGCAGGAGAAGAGAAAGGAAAACTGTCACTCAGGCCTCTCTCCCTTCGTGCAGCCGCAATCGCTTCTTTAATGGCGAAGAACAAAGTGCAGCCGAAAAACACAGGAGGCTCCCCGATCCCCTAAAAATTTAAACAACCTTTTCAACCGATATTTCAACATTAATAAAAACTTCCACTGTGCATAAATATCCTGTTTTGCTCGGAAGCATGTCAGACTATGGAAGTAGGTTTCAAATGTTGTTTTATCTGCTTAAATGATTGAAGTCTGCTGTGAACCAGCCTGACCTGAAGAGTTTTGCCATCACAGAAGCCTAGACACAACTTTTGGTGTTTGTTTTGTCTGCAATTATCACTGAGAGGTAAATATTACTAATTATTTGCCAGTTTACTTAAACAACTTTCTTATTTTGTCTCAACAACATATTGTATTGACATTCAGGTTTTTTTTGTCTTACCTTTGAAGAGTATATGGCGTGAGGATTTTCTGCATTGCTCAGCAGATGCACGTTTAGTTGAGGAGGGACGTCACAGAGAGCTGGGATTTTATACTGAGAGGGACCCTTGGTCAACAACACGCCCTCTGGGGAAAAATTCAGCTCTTCTATAGTGTAGAGCCCAATTCCCTGGACGAAACCACCCTCGACCTGTAAACACAAACAGATTTACTCTCTGTATGGTGACTAATTTGCCAAATAATACAACAAATATTTTATTATTTGTTTTTTTAGAAGAAATTTAGAAATATTATTCACACACTCACACCCATATATATATATATATATATATATATATATATATATATATATATATATATATATATATATATATATATATATATGAAGAGTTCAGATGCAAAAGCCTCTAAGTGCTATCATAACCTCTAATCTGAAATTTTCTTCTAGAATGATCATTTTTATCAAGCTTGTATATTTAAGTTCAATAATTTAACTTAAATGGCAATGCATATTACCTATTAATTGTCATTTAAGTGAAATTACTTAAATATACAAGCTTTATAAAAATGATCATTCTAGAAGAAAATTTTTTTTTTATTTTGCATCTGAACTCTTCATATATATATGTGTGTGTGTGTTGATAGATAGATAGGTGTGTGTGTGTATATATATATATATATATATATATATATATATATATATATATATATATATATATACTTACTTACATGCATACATACATACACACACACACACACACACACACACACACACACACACACACACACACACACACACACACATTTAAAATGCAGTAACATATCTTTCGTACCTGTCCAACATCCAGAGCAGGATTTATGCTCCGACCGACATCCATCACAATATCAGTCCTAATGTTCTGTAAAATATCATTTCACAGCCCACAAAATTTTGATATTCAAATTGTGAATGTACGCACACATAACCTGATAAATTGCAGCATTAGAATCTAGGCCAATGACATATAAATAACTGCTTATGAATCTTTAATAAAACATGTATCATAATTAAACATGTATCACAATGCATTCCATAGCCAAATTATATTAGTTTTTTAATGAATTATTTGATTTTATAAATATAGATGAATAAAAAAGACAAGCACCTTGTGATCTCCTGTCAAGCAGTCAATTTCCACCTCTGAGCAACAGGCACCGAAAGTAAAGTAATAGTATGCGCTGCCCTTACTCTTCTCCCAGTCAACACTGGTGTGTGGGCCCCTGTTATAAGTATATAATTTATTTTATATTTATACATTTAATCAACTATCAAAATATCACAAACAAATATTTTGTTGGATGCTTAAACGTTTTACCATGCTGCTACATCATGGTACATGATGCTACATCATCGAACACTTACATGAAGAAACCTGTTGCTGACAAACTGATCTTCTGGCAATATGCTTCCACCACCTGGAAACATAGTAGGTAAGTGATTCTCCTTTGGCACTCACTGTAACATCTTTAATTCACTTTGTATTATACGATTGAGTATTTGGATATCACTCTTACTAACCAGTTGGTGCCAGGTGTATTGGGTATGTTTCTTAATGAGTGGCTCCAGACGTCTCATTAGTTTCTCACAACCATTCTACATGCAAAATATTACAATTTCAGTTGTGAAAAAAAAAAAAAAGTAATGTAAATACTTGTAAATGGATGAATGTCACTATACCTTGACCGCCATCCCCACAGCATCCGTGCCAAAGGATGCAGCGGATGGTGCAGCATTCGGCACGTTTCCTGTGCAGGTCTCCTTGATGTGGATCGAAGACATTGGAACCTTCAAAATGCGACTGGCAATCTGCAATTTGTCGAAGATTGACATTATGTTGCAACTGGCGTATTTCATGTGATGTATGTATTTGGATCCATCGTTTAACACTGAGACTCATCATACCTGTATGGCTTTGGTGTTGATGCCTTGACCCATCTCGGTTCCCCCATGAGAAATGAGAACCGATCCATCTTTGTAGATGTTCACCAATGCTGCTCCCTGAAGAGAATAACAAGAAAATTTTCCAAGATTTGAAATTCTTAATAGTAGTCTTGACTAATACCAAGGTAAAACCTTTAAAGTTGTTGTGTGAAGCTTCAAACCAAAATGCACCGTTTTATGTGCAATCTCACAAGTTTTCACCCACCTGGTTATAGAAGCCCTTGGAAAATCCGATTCCAAACTTCAGTGGGACAATGGAGATCCCTCGCTTCTTCCAGTGGTTGTGGGCGTTAAACTGCTCAATGGACAGGCATCGATGGGTATAGTCAGATTTTTCTAGACACTCGTTCCAGCACCGCACCATGTCATGGGGGGAAAAGAGCTGCTTGTGGTGGGTGTAGCATTTCTCGTCCTTGTACAAGTTGATGTCTCTCACCTGTAAATTATGTTTTTTTTGAGAGTTGAGCAGAAGGCCCATCAAGTTTTTAACACACCAAAATAATCTCACTTCAGCAAATTTATGACACTTCTCAACAACTCAACAACCTCAATAACATCTTGAATCAACACTTAAACATAGTCTTTTGGTTATCAGCTCAAATTTCGAACCATTAAAACACTGTTTGACGTTTGTTCAGCCAACTTGTTCTGTTTTCATAAAGGTCCCACCTGATGTGTAGGCAAGCCACACTTGACAGCCACCTCGTGTAACACGCTTTCGATGATGGTCAAACCCTGAGGTCCACCAAAACCACGGAATGCTGTATATGAGGGTAAATAGGTCTTGCACACCAGTCCACGTCCACGTAGATGAGGGATCTTGTAACCATTATCCATGTGAAGGAGCGCTTTCTCCATGATCTGGTCGAAATTACAAAAAGTAAACAGTATGTGACTTGGGGACTGACCTACATAAGAATTCAAGGTAAACTTAGATCCATGAAAGTGTCTCTCTTTGCAAGCCTTGCTCACAGTTCCATTTCAGGATTTACTTATTTGAATTTCAATATTTCATCAGGGATTGCCTATTTATAAAAACCAACATACAAAAGAGGATTCGTCCAGAGTGCATCCTCCATTACTGTAGTATGTGATATCAGCAGCCAGGATTGTACCATCATTCATGTATCCAACCTGTAGGAAAAAGATGGGACTTAAGCTGTTGTAATGCACAGTTGTCCAGTGATTTCAAAAGTAATTGCCCATAATGCCAAATTACCTTGTACTTCCCCAAGAAAGGGGACCTGCCACTGGTGATGAGCATGTCATCTCCACGTTCTAGAACACATCGCACAGCACGGCCAGTCCTGTGGATCGATTTTGAGTGTAGTCAATACTTAGCATCAGTATTGTTCAGAAACATCTTTTCTTTAAATTTCACAAAAATAAGTAAACAATATACTTAAATATAAGCAATAAAAGCAAATACATATGCAAATGAAAAGAAGAAAGAATTTCATTTTGCCATACTTGTAAGCGGCCGTAGCAGCGATGGCAGATAATGATGCAATCTTCATGACTTTACCACCAAATCCACCTCCCAGCCTTTTCACATGACATGTGATCTTATTGGAGTCAATTCCAAGAGTGATACCCACCACTTCCTGTTGTTTAAAAAAGGAAATTATGCCAATACTGGAGTACGATTATGTAAATATATCATTGTTATTTCATATTCACAATCTCCTATTTTTAAGTTAATTTGGTTTATTTAAGCAGATTTACATCAAAATATGAATATATTTATATTGAATCATATTCATCAACGTATGTCTTTGGGGTAAAATATAAATATCTTTATATTGATTCATATTCATCAACGTATGTCATTGGGGTAATACAAACCTGAGTATAAGCTGCATGCTGACTGGCAACAAAGAGCTCCATTTCACTTGCTTCTCCCTTAGGAATTGCAATCAATCCCTGAGTTTCCATGTAGAAATGTTCCTGGCCACCCATATACAGCTCACCTGTACGATATAAAAGAATGATTATTCACATTGAATCAAGAAAAAGCCCAACTTACAGTTAAAAAAAGATTTCTATATAAAGAGATTCAAAGTTTAATCTGATTCAAATTAAGGATTCATATTTAATTGTACAAACCCTCCAGTATGTGGTCAACTTTCTCAAATGCTTCTTCGACATTTCCTCTTTCCAGTTTTCTCTTGGGGTCAAAGAAGGACTGGTGTTCTATGGCCTCCTTAATAAAAACAAAGATGTTGTGGTGATGTGATAGCAGGATAAAATATAAGTGCTGCTCCCAAACTTTCATGCAGCACTCCATTAAGTGTTTTATTAATGTAAATTTGTTTAGAAATACCTCTATAGTGAAAAAAATAGGTTGGATGTCCTGGTAATTAATGGCCACCTGCTCGGCTGCTCTCTTGGCTTGTTCTCTGGTCTCAGCCACAGTGGCACCAATAATCTGCCCCACACAGATGACCTGGAAAGGGCAAACAGACAAGACACTTCATTACAATGTACCTGAAATGCAAAAAAACAAAAACAACCCACTGTTGATGGATATTAAAGCTTGAAACATCTAATCTGAGCTAGAAATAATTTAGTATTCAGATGGATCTCTAAACCAGAGAATGTTTATAGTACCTCCTCTTCTGCAAAAAGCTCCTCTGGGTTGTTGAACCAGAGTCTTCGATTCTGACCAGGAACATCCTTGGCAGAGATGAAGGTGACCACTCCAGGCATGGCTAGAGCCACTGATGCATCTATAGAGCTGATGTGATGATAAGGTTGAGACAAGAATTTGATTCCCAAAGAAAGTGCATCCACTTGAAGAATGAATTAGTTAATAAGGCTGTCACATTTGTGAAAAAATCCTGTTCGATTTTTGAGACATAAGTGTTCATTGAATCGATTGTAAAATCGATTTTCCATGTCTAAAGACGTTTCCATTTTAAACGCCAAATATAGGCAAATCCACGGACAACTAACAGGCATTAGGACTAACGTAAAAAGGGCGCTTGAAATGCGCACAAGTCAGCAATATTCTTGATTTATTGGCGTGAAGTTTCGTGCACAATGACAAACAGGAGTGCAACATTCTTGAAAAACAGTAAGCAGAGTGGACTGCCATAACATCAATGAAAAACATTACTGCAGGCTTCAAACCAGAGCCTGTAGTTGCTGTGTGATGCGCGTTCACTGCGGGAAAAGACGGTTAAAATCAATTCCCTATTTTCGTTTTCGAAACTTGTGTGGGTTGGTACGATCGATTGTGCAATTGATTTTCGAACGTAAAGTGACAGCCCTATTAGTTAAACAAACTTCGGTACCTCCATTGATTCTACAGGGATTTGGACTTAACGTAGAGTGCACTCCCTTTAGTTAAACACATTCTAAAAACTCTTAACAACATAGTGGAGATCCCTTACATAGTGAGCAGTGAATTCTGTACGTAAATCTCCTTCATTCATTGAACATATCTATGATTCATTTAAATGCCATTTTAAACCAGTGGACCCTTTTTGCAGCCAATTCGGACAAATCAGTGATTGCGAATGCCATGTCGGTCTTTCACGCCAAAACCTGCATCCGCTTTGTGGCCAAATCATCTCAGACCGACTACATCAGTATTGAGAACAAAGATGGGTAAGAACAATCATATTATACCAACAAGAAACTTTTAACAGACCTTTAACAGATCAATATTTAGCCCCTTTATTTCCTCTCTCCTCTCAGGTGCTTCTCTTCTCTAGGTAGAACTGGTGGCAAACAGGTGGTCTCCCTCAATAGGAACGGCTGTATTTACAATGGCATCGTACAGCATGAGCTCAATCATGCCCTGGGCTTTTACCACGAGCAAACCAGGAGCGATCGTGACAAGTATGTCAGAATCAACTTTGAGAACATCTCTCCTGATATGGCTTACAACTTCCAGAAACAGAACACCAACAACCAAAACACTCCATACGACTACAGCTCCATCATGCACTATGGAAGAACTGCCTTCGCCATTCAGCCCTGGCTGGAAACCATCACTCCCATTCCTGATGCGACTGTGGAAATCGGACAGAGGCAGGGATTGTCCAAAATTGACGTTCTGAGGATTCAGAAGCTGTATGGATGCTGATGATGAGGCTTGCACACATCATTTTATATAGTTCATGTGTCTGTAGATGAATAATGTAATGAGATTATGTTTCTGTATTTTAATGGTGTTGGATTTCTGAAATGTGTGATTGTGTTGGGTTGGGAAAAATAAAGCTACACTGCAAGACAAAACTCATACTTTATTTGTGATTCAATGTCAAGTTTAAGAAAGTGCTCGATGGTAGCATTAAAGGTATCATAGTATTAAGATTCTCCTACAGCCTAATTAAAGCCACCTGGTTTAACCTTAAGAGAACTGGGCACAGTGTATGATTTATACGTTTCAACAAAACTTTTTTTTTTTTTTTTGGCAAAATGCTATAATGTAGATTTTGGAAATATTTTTGAGATTTAGTTCTGGTATAATCATATGTTCACAGCTGAAAAGGGAGTTTTCCCGTTTGATACCTCAATTTTAAAGACCTTTGTTGTGCCGAGACCCTCTTCTGGAGTCAGTCGCTCTTGCATCCTCTAGTAAAACAAATTCAACTTTCAAAGTTGCCAAAGATTGAGAAAGTCTCAAGTAGACATAAATCTGATCACCTGAAGCACAAAGTCAGCCAAAGATGCAGTTCTAGACATGGCGTGAAGTTTTGGTGCAAATAAGGGCTGCGTTCACAATGAACTTTGGTTCCAGAAAATTGTCGGGGAGCATTCTATGTGAATACAAGCCAGAGCCAGAATGCTGGAAAATTCGGCACTCATACAAGATCCTAGTAATATTACTGGGATAAATCGTGGAAAACATCAGTGTGAAAACAGCCAGAGCCGATGCCGTGTCTGGTGTGTGTTGCAGTGATGATGTTAGTTATCGTGGAACTATTTGACTGGAGGAAGAACAGTAAAAAAAATTGCATATTGACAAAGATACAAGAAAATAACAATCACTACAAACAAGAATGAAATCAAGATCAGGGATCTACTTCGTATCCATGGAGGTGACAAATGAACAAGCAGCTTAATGATACCATACACGATGTTATTGTTTGCTGGGGGATAACAAAATTATAAGAGCGGGACTTTTGAACACGTACGTTACACGACAGACGGGAACGCTCTGGCATTGTAGATGAACAAAATCACTCAATGTAAGAGCAGTTTCCAGAAAACAGTTTTCCCCCAGAATCTCTACGTAAATGAGATTCAGGACTTCTTGTCTGTGATGTTAAGATCAAAATAAAATTAGAGCAATTTTTCTGCTGTATTGCAAAGACTGATTATAACATCTGGACTGCAAAATAAAATACACAACTTCTGTAAAATCCAATCAGAAACTTTTTTTGATCAAAACTTTAAATCTCAAAGAGTTGAAATGTGACTTCTCTTTAACTAGTAGTGGTGTACAGTTTAATGTGTAAAATGCAGTAGCATTTTATGCATAGTTAAACGATTAAAAAACTAATCAGCAAGGTGGTTTTGACACTGTTTGAAATCATTTTGCTTTTCAGTAACAAAACAGTTATGTCAATTAAAAAGCACTGTAGTGCTATGAAATACTACATTTCTCCTGAAAATATTTGAGCAATTCACTGTAACTGTCCTATTTTCCCTGTTAAATCAAAAGCTTTCAGTTTAGCTATAAGCAAATTCTTTTCTATTAAATAACAATTGGTCCATCTTGCTAATATTTTTGGGGTCATTTACTAATCTCTATAGTAAATTCAGATGTTTTCACATATAAGTATTTATTTGTAATCAACCTACAGAGCACATTTAAGGTATTGTGGACCATCCCTGTACACCACTGGCTTAGGGCACGTGGTAAAGTCCAAAAGGTACAGCGTGTCCATTTTAGTGAATTAGTTAAACAAACTGAGGTATATTTTATGTTTTGGACCAACAGGCGAGGTCAGAGTTCCCTCCCTGTAGGCACACATTTTAGACTCTGGACACTAAGACCCTTCGCATAATCCTCCAGTAGACCCACCTACTCAGGTGAATATAAAGTCCAGACAGAACAGCTCACAGGCATCAAATCTCAGCACAGGAGCATCCTGAACATCTCTACACACTGAGGCAACATGGACACAAGAGCCTCCCTCTCCATTCTGCTGCTGCTTTTTGGCGTCGCCCAGGCGTCTCCTCTCATGGTAAGGGTCCTTTCTAGTCTCTCCCTTAAACGATTAACAGTCCTCAAATGAGTCGTTTTAAACATCTCTGTTTCTACCACCAGGAGCAGATGTTTGATGGTGTGTTTGTATCAGAGCCTGAACCTGTGGACATCACTACAAGGATTTTAGAAACCAACAACGGTGAAGCATCTTGTGTAGACAAAGCCAGCAATGGGTCACACTTCTAAAAAGTGATTGGGATTTATGAATATATTGCATTATTTCATCAATATATTTCTCTTGAAATACAGGATCTTCTGAGCTCTTGATTGAAGGAGATCTGCTGTTTCCCAAAACCAGAAATGCTCTCTACTGCCTCAACAACAACTGTTTCTGGAAGAAAAACTCTAACAACATAGTGGAGGTCCCTTACATAGTGAGCAGTGAATTCTGTACGTAAATCTCCTTCATTCATTGAACATATCTATGATTCATTTAAATGCCATTTTAAACCAGTGGACCCTTTTTGCAGCCAATTCGGACAAATCAGTGATTGCGAATGCCATGTCGGTCTTTCACGCCAAAACCTGCATCCGCTTTGTGGCCAAATCATCTCAGACCGACTACATCAGTATTGAGAACAAAGATGGGTAAGAACAATCATATTATACCAACAAGAAACTTTTAACAGACCTTTAACAGATCAATATTTAGCCCCTTTATTTCCTCTCTCCTCTCAGGTGCTTCTCTTCTCTAGGTAAAACTGGTGGCAAACAGGTGGTCTCCCTCAATAGGAACGGCTGTATTTACAATGGCATCGTACAGCATGAGCTCAATCATGCCCTGGGCTTTTACCACGAGCAAACCAGGAGCGATCGTGACAAGTATGTCAGAATCAACTTTGAGAACATCTCTCCTGATATGGCTTACAACTTCCAGAAACAGAACACCAACAACCAAAACACTCCATACGACTACAGCTCCATCATGCACTATGGAAGAACTGCCTTCGCCATTCAGCCCTGGCTGGAAACCATCACTCCCATTCCTGATGCGACTGTGGAAATCGGACAGAGGCAGGGATTGTCCAAAATTGACGTTCTGAGGATTCAGAAGCTGTATGGATGCTGATGATGAGGCTTGCACACATCATTTTATATAGTTCATGTGTCTGTAGATGAATAATGTAATGAGATTATGTTTCTGTATTTTAATGGTGTTGGATTTCTGAAATGTGTGATTGTGTTGGGTTGGGAAAAATAAAGCTACACTGCAAGACAAAACTCATACTTTATTTGTGATTCAATGTCAAGTTTAAGAAAGTGCTCGATGGTAGCATTAAAGGTATCATAGTATTAAGTTTCTCCTACAGCCTAATTAAAGCCACCTGGTTTAACCTTAAGAGAACTGGGCACAGTGTATGATTTATACGTTTCAACAAAACTTTTTTTTTTTTTTTTGGCAAAATGCTATAATGTAGATTTTGGAAATATTTTTGAGATTTAGTTCTGGTATAATCATATGTTCACAGCTGAAAAGGGAGTTTCCCGTTTGATACCTCAATTTTAAAGACCTTTGTTGTGCCGAGACCCTCTTCTGGAGTCAGTCGCTCTTGCATCCTCTAGTAAAACAAATTCAACTTTCAAAGTTGCCAAAGATTGAGAAAGTCTCAAGTAGACATAAATCTGATCACCTGAAGCACAAAGTCAGCCAAAGATGCAGTTCTAGACATGGCGTGAAGTTTTGGTGCAAATAAGGGCTGCGTTCACAATGAACTTTGGTTCCAGAAAATTGTCGGGGAGCATTCTATGTGAATACAAGCCAGAGCCAGAATGCTGGAAAATTCGGCACTCATACAAGATCCTAGTCATATTACTGGGATAAATCGTGGAAAACATCAGTGTGAAAACAGCCAGAGCCGATGCCGTGTCGGGTGTGTGTTGCAGTGATGATGTTAGTTATCGTGGAACTATTTGACTGGAGGAAGAACAGTTAAAAAATTACATATTGACAAAGATACAAGAAAATAACAATCACTACAAACAAGAATGAAATCAAGATCAGGGATCTACTTCGTATCCATGGAGGTGACAAATGAACAAGCAGCTTAATGATACCATACACGATGTTATTGTTTGCTGGGGGATAACAAAATTATAAGAGCGGGACTTTTGAACACGTACGTTACACGACAGACAGGAACGCTCTGGCATTGTAGATGAACATAATCACTCAATGTAAGAGCAGTTTCCAGAAAACAGTTTTCCCCCAGAATCTCTACGTAAATGAGATTCAGGACTTCTTGTCTGTGATGTTAAGATCAAAATAAAATTAGAGCAATTTTTCTGCTGTATTGCAAAGACTGATTATAACATCTGGACTACAAAATAAAATACACAACTTCTGTAAAATCCAATCAGAAACTTTTTTTGATCAAAACTTTAAATCTCAAAGAGTTGAACTGTGACTTCTCTTTAACTAGTAGTGGTGTACAGTTTAATGTGTAAAATGCAGTAGCATTTTATGCATAGTTAAACGATTAAAAAACTAATCAGCAAGGTGGTTTTGACACTGTTTGAAATCATTTTGCTTTTCAGTAACAAAACAGTTATGTCAATTAAAAAAGACTGTAGTGCTATGAAATACTAAATTTCTCCTGAAAATATTTGAGCAATTCACTGTAACTGTCCTATTTTCCCTGTTAAATCAAAAGCTTTCAGTTTAGCTATAAGCAAATTCTTTTCTATTAAATAACAATTGGTCCATCTTGCTAATATTTTTGGGGTCATTTACTAATCTCTATAGTAAATTCAGATGTTTTCACATATAAGGATTTATTTGTAATCAACCTACAGAGCACATTTAAGGTATTGTGGACCATCCCTGTACACCACTGGCTTAGGGCACGTGGTAAAGTCCAAAAGGTACAGCGTGTCCATTTTAGTGAATTAGTTAAACAAACTGAGGTATATTTTATGTTTTGGACCAACAGGCGAGGTCAGAGTTCCCTCCCTGTAGGCACACATTTTAGACTCTGGACACTAAGACCCTTCGCATAATCCTCCAGTAGACCCACCTACTCAGGTGAATATAAAGTCCAGACAGAACAGCTCACAGGCATCAAATCTCAGCACAGGAGCATCCTGAACATCTCTACACACTGAGGCAACATGGACACAAGAGCCTCCCTCTCCATTCTGCTGCTGCTTTTTGGCGTCGCCCAGGCGTCTCCTCTCATGGTAAGGGTCCTTTCTAGTCTCTCCCTTAAACGATTAACAGTCCTCAAATGAGTCGTTTTAAACATCTCTGTTTCTACCACCAGGAGCAGATGTTTGATGGTGTGTTTGTATCAGAGCCTGAACCTGTGGACATCACTACAAGGATTTTAGAAACCAACAATGGTGAAGCATCTTGTGTAGACAAAGCCAGCAATGGGTCACACTTCTAAAAAGTGATTGGGATTTATGAATATATTGCATTATTTCATCAATATATTTCTCTTGAAATACAGGATCTTCTGAGCTCTTGATTGAAGGAGATCTGCTGTTTCCCAAAACCAGAAATGCTCTCTACTGCCTCAACAACAACTGTTTCTGGAAGAAAAACTCTAACAACATAGTGGAGGTCCCTTACATAGTGAGCAGTGAATTCTGTACGTAAATCTCCTTCATTCATTGAACATATCTATGATTCATTTAAATGCCATTTTAAACCAGTGGACCCTTTTTGCAGCCAATTCGGACAAATCAGTGATTGCGAATGCCATGTCGGTCTTTCACGCCAAAACCTGCATCCGCTTTGTGGCCAAATCATCTCAGACCGACTACATCAGTATTGAGAACAAAGATGGGTAAGAACAATCATATTATACCAACAAGAAACTTTTAACAGACCTTTAACAGATCAATATTTAGCCCCTTTATTTCCTCTCTCCTCTCAGGTGCTTCTCTTCTCTAGGTAAAACTGGTGGCAAACAGGTGGTCTCCCTCAATAGGAACGGCTGTATTTACAATGGCATCGTACAGCATGAGCTCAATCATGCCCTGGGCTTTTACCACGAGCAAACCAGGAGCGATCGTGACAAGTATGTCAGAATCAACTTTGAGAACATCTCTCCTGATATGGCTTACAACTTCCAGAAACAGAACACCAACAACCAAAACACTCCATACGACTACAGCTCCATCATGCACTATGGAAGAACTGCCTTCGCCATTCAGCCCTGGCTGGAAACCATCACTCCCATTCCTGATGCGACTGTGGAAATCGGACAGAGGCAGGGATTGTCCAAAATTGACGTTCTGAGGATTCAGAAGCTGTATGGATGCTGATGATGAGGCTTGCACACATCATTTTATATAGTTCATGTGTCTGTAGATGAATAATGTAATGAGATTATGTTTCTGTATTTTAATGGTGTTGGATTTCTGAAATGTGTGATTGTGTTGGGTTGGGAAAAATAAAGCTACACTGCAAGACAAAACTCATACTTTATTTGTGATTCAATGTCAAGTTTAAGAAAGTGCTCGATGGTAGCATTAAAGGTATCATAGTATTAAGTTTCTCCTACAGCCTAATTAAAGCCACCTGGTTTAACCTTAAGAGAACTGGGCACAGTGTATGATTTATACGTTTCAACAAAACTTTTTTTTTTTTTTTGGCAAAATGCTATAATGTAGATTTTGGAAATATTTTTGAGATTTAGTTCTGGTATAATCATATGTTCACAGCTGAAAAGGGAGTTTTCCCGTTTGATACCTCAATTTTAAAGACCTTTGTTGTGCCGAGACCCTCTTCTGGAGTCAGTCGCTCTTGCATCCTCTAGTAAAACAAATTCAACTTTCAAAGTTGCCAAAGATTGAGAAAGTCTCAAGTAGACATAAATCTGATCACCTGAAGCACAAAGTCAGCCAAAGATGCAGTTCTAGACATGGCGTGAAGTTTTGGTGCAAATAAGGGCTGCGTTCACAATGAAGTTTGGTTCCAGAAAATTGTCTGGGAGCATTCTATGTGAATACAAGCCAGAGCCAGAATGCTGGAAAAAATCCGGCACTCATACAAGATCCTAGTAAAATTACTGGGATAAATCGTGGAAAACATCACTGTGAAAACAGCCAGAGCCGATGCCGTGTCTGGTGTGTGTTGCAGTGATGATGTTAGTTATCGTGGAACTATTTGACTGGAGGAAGAACAGTTAAAAAATTACATATTGACAAAGATACAAGAAAATAACAATCACTACAAACAAGAATGAAATCAAGATCAGGGATCTACTTCGTATCCATGGAGGTGACAAATGAACAAGCAGCTTAATGATACCATACACGATGTTATTGTTTGCTGGGGGATAACAAAATTATAAGAGCGGGACTTTTGAACACGTACGTTACACGACAGACGGGAACGCTCTGGCATTGTAGATGAACAAAATCACTCAATGTAAGAGCAGTTTCCAGAAAACAGTTTTCCCCCAGAATCTCTACGTAAATGAGATTCAGGACTTCTTGTCTGTGATGTTAAGATCAAAATAAAATTAGAGCAATTTTTCTGCTGTATTGCAAAGACTGATTATAACATCTGGACTGCAAAATAAAATACACAACTTCTGTAAAATCCAATCAGAAACTTTTTTTGATCAAAACTTTAAATCTCAAAGAGTTGAAATGTGACTTCTCTTTAACTAGTAGTGGTGTACAGTTTAATGTGTAAAATGCAGTAGCATTTTATGCATAGTTAAACGATTAAAAAACTAATCAGCAAGGTGGTTTTGACACTGTTTGAAATCATTTTGCTTTTCAGTAACAAAACAGTTATGTCAATTAAAAAGCACTGTAGTGCTATGAAATACTACATTTCTCCTGAAAATATTTGAGCAATTCACTGTAACTGTCCTATTTTCCCTGTTAAATCAAAAGCTTTCAGTTTAGCTATAAGCAAATTCTTTTCTATTAAATAACAATTGGTCCATCTTGCTAATATTTTTGGGGTCATTTACTAATCTCTATAGTAAATTCAGATGTTTTCACATATAAGTATTTATTTGTAATCAACCTACAGAGCACATTTAAGGTATTGTGGACCATCCCTGTACACCACTGGCTTAGGGCACGTGGTAAAGTCCAAAAGGTACAGCGTGTCCATTTTAGTGAATTAGTTAAACAAACTGAGGTATATTTTATGTTTTGGACCAACAGGCGAGGTCAGAGTTCCCTCCCTGTAGGCACACATTTTAGACTCTGGACACTAAGACCCTTCGCATAATCCTCCAGTAGACCCACCTACTCAGGTGAATATAAAGTCCAGACAGAACAGCTCACAGGCATCAAATCTCAGCACAGGAGCATCCTGAACATCTCTACACACTGAGGCAACATGGACACAAGAGCCTCCCTCTCCATTCTGCTGCTGCTTTTTGGCGTCGCCCAGGCGTCTCCTCTCATGGTAAGGGTCCTTTCTAGTCTCTCCCTTAAACGATTAACAGTCCTCAAATGAGTCGTTTTAAACATCTCTGTTTCTACCACCAGGAGCAGATGTTTGATGGTGTGTTTGTATCAGAGCCTGAACCTGTGGACATCACTACAAGGATTTTAGAAACCAACAACGGTGAAGCATCTTGTGTAGACAAAGCCAGCAATGGGTCACACTTCTAAAAAGTGATTGGGATTTATGAATATATTGCATTATTTCATCAATATATTTCTCTTGAAATACAGGATCTTCTGAGCTCTTGATTGAAGGAGATCTGCTGTTTCCAAAAACCAGAAATGCTCTCTACTGCCTCAACAACAACTGTTTCTGGAAGAAAAACTCTAACAACATAGTGGAGGTCCCTTACATAGTGAGCAGTGAATTCTGTACGTAAATCTCCTTCATTCATTGAACATATCTATGATTCATTTAAATGCCATTTTAAACCAGTGGACCCTTTTTGCAGCCAATTCGGACAAATCAGTGATTGCGAATGCCATGTCGGTCTTTCACGCCAAAACCTGCATCCGCTTTGTGGCCAAATCATCTCAGACCGACTACATCAGTATTGAGAACAAAGATGGGTAAGAACAATCATATTATACCAACAAGAAACTTTTAACAGACCTTTAACAGATCAATATTTAGCCCCTTTATTTCCTCTCTCCTCTCAGGTGCTTCTCTTCTCTAGGTAGAACTGGTGGCAAACAGGTGGTCTCCCTCAATAGGAACGGCTGTATTTACAATGGCATCGTACAGCATGAGCTCAATCATGCCCTGGGCTTTTACCACGAGCAAACCAGGAGCGATCGTGACAAGTATGTCAGAATCAACTTTGAGAACATCTCTCCTGATATGGCTTACAACTTCCAGAAACAGAACACCAACAACCAAAACACTCCATACGACTACAGCTCCATCATGCACTATGGAAGAACTGCCTTCGCCATTCAGCCCTGGCTGGAAACCATCACTCCCATTCCTGATGCGACTGTGGAAATCGGACAGAGGCAGGGATTGTCCAAAATTGACGTTCTGAGGATTCAGAAGCTGTATGGATGCTGATGATGAGGCTTGCACACATCATTTTATATAGTTCATGTGTCTGTAGATGAATAATGTAATGAGATTATGTTTCTGTATTTTAATGGTGTTGGATTTCTGAAATGTGTGATTGTGTTGGGTTGGGAAAAATAAAGCTACACTGCAAGACAAAACTCATACTTTATTTGTGATTCAATGTCAAGTTTAAGAAAGTGCTCGATGGTAGCATTAAAGGTATCATAGTATTAAGATTCTCCTACAGCCTAATTAAAGCCACCTGGTTTAACCTTAAGAGAACTGGGCACAGTGTATGATTTATACGTTTCAACAAAACTTTTTTTTTTTTTTTTGGCAAAATGCTATAATGTAGATTTTGGAAATATTTTTGAGATTTAGTTCTGGTATAATCATATGTTCACAGCTGAAAAGGGAGTTTTCCCGTTTGATACCTCAATTTTAAAGACCTTTGTTGTGCCGAGACCCTCTTCTGGAGTCAGTCGCTCTTGCATCCTCTAGTAAAACAAATTCAACTTTCAAAGTTGCCAAAGATTGAGAAAGTCTCAAGTAGACATAAATCTGATCACCTGAAGCACAAAGTCAGCCAAAGATGCAGTTCTAGACATGGCGTGAAGTTTTGGTGCAAATAAGGGCTGCGTTCACAATGAACTTTGGTTCCAGAAAATTGTCGGGGAGCATTCTATGTGAATACAAGCCAGAGCCAGAATGCTGGAAAATTCGGCACTCATACAAGATCCTAGTAATATTACTGGGATAAATCGTGGAAAACATCAGTGTGAAAACAGCCAGAGCCGATGCCGTGTCTGGTGTGTGTTGCAGTGATGATGTTAGTTATCGTGGAACTATTTGACTGGAGGAAGAACAGTAAAAAAAATTGCATATTGACAAAGATACAAGAAAATAACAATCACTACAAACAAGAATGAAATCAAGATCAGGGATCTACTTCGTATCCATGGAGGTGACAAATGAACAAGCAGCTTAATGATACCATACACGATGTTATTGTTTGCTGGGGGATAACAAAATTATAAGAGCGGGACTTTTGAACACGTACGTTACACGACAGACGGGAACGCTCTGGCATTGTAGATGAACAAAATCACTCAATGTAAGAGCAGTTTCCAGAAAACAGTTTTCCCCCAGAATCTCTACGTAAATGAGATTCAGGACTTCTTGTCTGTGATGTTAAGATCAAAATAAAATTAGAGCAATTTTTCTGCTGTATTGCAAAGACTGATTATAACATCTGGACTGCAAAATAAAATACACAACTTCTGTAAAATCCAATCAGAAACTTTTTTTGATCAAAACTTTAAATCTCAAAGAGTTGAAATGTGACTTCTCTTTAACTAGTAGTGGTGTACAGTTTAATGTGTAAAATGCAGTAGCATTTTATGCATAGTTAAACGATTAAAAAACTAATCAGCAAGGTGGTTTTGACACTGTTTGAAATCATTTTGCTTTTCAGTAACAAAACAGTTATGTCAATTAAAAAGCACTGTAGTGCTATGAAATACTACATTTCTCCTGAAAATATTTGAGCAATTCACTGTAACTGTCCTATTTTCCCTGTTAAATCAAAAGCTTTCAGTTTAGCTATAAGCAAATTCTTTTCTATTAAATAACAATTGGTCCATCTTGCTAATATTTTTGGGGTCATTTACTAATCTCTATAGTAAATTCAGATGTTTTCACATATAAGTATTTATTTGTAATCAACCTACAGAGCACATTTAAGGTATTGTGGACCATCCCTGTACACCACTGGCTTAGGGCACGTGGTAAAGTCCAAAAGGTACAGCGTGTCCATTTTAGTGAATTAGTTAAACAAACTGAGGTATATTTTATGTTTTGGACCAACAGGCGAGGTCAGAGTTCCCTCCCTGTAGGCACACATTTTAGACTCTGGACACTAAGACCCTTCGCATAATCTTCCAGTAGACCCACCTACTCAGGTGAATATAAAGTCCAGACAGAACAGCTCACAGGCATCAAATCTCAGCACAGGAGCATCCTGAACATCTCTACACACTGAGGCAACATGGACACAAGAGCCTCCCTCTCCATTCTGCTGCTGCTTTTTGGCGTCGCCCAGGCGTCTCCTCTCATGGTAAGGGTCCTTTCTAGTCTCTCCCTTAAACGATTAACAGTCCTCAAATGAGTCGTTTTAAACATCTCTGTTTCTACCACCAGGAGCAGATGTTTGATGGTGTGTTTGTATCAGAGCCTGAACCTGTGGACATCACTACAAGGATTTTAGAAACCAACAACGGTGAAGCATCTTGTGTAGACAAAGCCAGCAATGGGTCACACTTCTAAAAAGTGATTGGGATTTATGAATATATTGCATTATTTCATCAATATATTTCTCTTGAAATACAGGATCTTCTGAGCTCTTGATTGAAGGAGATCTGCTGTTTCCCAAAACCAGAAATGCTCTCTACTGCCTCAACAACAACTGTTTCTGGAAGAAAAACTCTAACAACATAGTGGAGGTCCCTTACATAGTGAGCAGTGAATTCTGTACGTAAATCTCCTTCATTCATTGAACATATCTATGATTCATTTAAATGCCATTTTAAACCAGTGGACCCTTTTTGCAGCCAATTCGGACAAATCAGTGATTGCGAATGCCATGTCGGTCTTTCACGCCAAAACCTGCATCCGCTTTGTGGCCAAATCATCTCAGACCGACTACATCAGTATTGAGAACAAAGATGGGTAAGAACAATCATATTATACCAACAAGAAACTTTTAACAGACCTTTAACAGATCAATATTTAGCCCCTTTATTTCCTCTCTCCTCTCAGGTGCTTCTCTTCTCTAGGTAAAACTGGTGGCAAACAGGTGGTCTCCCTCAATAGGAACGGCTGTATTTACAATGGCATCGTACAGCATGAGCTCAATCATGCCCTGGGCTTTTACCACGAGCAAACCAGGAGCGATCGTGACAAGTATGTCAGAATCAACTTTGAGAACATCTCTCCTGATATGGCTTACAACTTCCAGAAACAGAACACCAACAACCAAAACACTCCATACGACTACAGCTCCATCATGCACTATGGAAGAACTGCCTTCGCCATTCAGCCCTGGCTGGAAACCATCACTCCCATTCCTGATGCGACTGTGGAAATCGGACAGAGGCAGGGATTGTCCAAAATTGACGTTCTGAGGATTCAGAAGCTGTATGGATGCTGATGATGAGGCTTGCACACATCATTTTATATAGTTCATGTGTCTGTAGATGAATAATGTAATGAGATTATGTTTCTGTATTTTAATGGTGTTGGATTTCTGAAATGTGTGATTGTGTTGGGTTGGGAAAAATAAAGCTACACTGCAAGACAAAACTCATACTTTATTTGTGATTCAATGTCAAGTTTAAGAAAGTGCTCGATGGTAGCATTAAAGGTATCATAGTATTAAGTTTCTCCTACAGCCTAATTAAAGCCACCTGGTTTAACCTTAAGAGAACTGGGCACAGTGTATGATTTATACGTTTCAACAAAACTTTTTTTTTTTTTTTTGGCAAAATGCTATAATGTAGATTTTGGAAATATTTTTGAGATTTAGTTCTGGTATAATCATATGTTCACAGCTGAAAAGGGAGTTTTCCCGTTTGATACCTCAATTTTAAAGACCTTTGTTGTGCCGAGACCCTCTTCTGGAGTCAGTCGCTCTTGCATCCTCTAGTAAAACAAATTCAACTTTCAAAGTTGCCAAAGATTGAGAAAGTCTCAAGTAGACATAAATCTGATCACCTGAAGCACAAAGTCAGCCAAAGATGCAGTTCTAGACATGGCGTGAAGTTTTGGTGCAAATAAGGGCTGCGTTCACAATGAAGTTTGGTTCCAGAAAATTGTCTGGGAGCATTCTATGTGAATACAAGCCAGAGCCAGAATGCTGGAAAAAATCCGGCACTCATACAAGATCCTAGTAAAATTACTGGGATAAATCGTGGAAAACATCACTGTGAAAACAGCCAGAGCCGATGCCGTGTCTGGTGTGTGTTGCAGTGATGATGTTAGTTATCGTGGAACTATTTGACTGGAGGAAGAACAGTTAAAAAATTACATATTGACAAAGATACAAGAAAATAACAATCACTACAAACAAGAATGAAATCAAGATCAGGGATCTACTTCGTATCCATGGAGGTGACAAATGAACAAGCAGCTTAATGATACCATACACGATGTTATTGTTTGCTGGGGGATAACAAAATTATAAGAGCGGGACTTTTGAACACGTACGTTACACGACAGACGGGAACGTTCTGGCATTGTAGATGAACAAAATCACTCAATGTAAGAGCAGTTTCCAGAAAACAGTTTTCCCCCAGAATCTCTACGTAAATGAGATTCAGGACTTCTTGTCTGTGATGTTAAGATCAAAATAAAATTAGAGCAATTTTTCTGCTGTATTGCAAAGACTGATTATAACATCTGGACTGCAAAATAAAATACACAACTTCTGTAAAATCCAATCAGAAACTTTTTTTGATCAAAACTTTAAATCTCAAAGAGTTGAAATGTGACTTCTCTTTAACTAGTAGTGGTGTACAGTTTAATGTGTAAAATGCAGTAGCATTTTATGCATAGTTAAACGATTAAAAAACTAATCAGCAAGGTGGTTTTGACACTGTTTGAAATCATTTTGCTTTTCAGTAACAAAACAGTTATGTCAATTAAAAAGCACTGTAGTGCTATGAAATACTACATTTCTCCTGAAAATATTTGAGCAATTCACTGTAACTGTCCTATTTTCCCTGTTAAATCAAAAGCTTTCAGTTTAGCTATAAGCAAATTCTTTTCTATTAAATAACAATTGGTCCATCTTGCTAATATTTTTGGGGTCATTTACTAATCTCTATAGTAAATTCAGATGTTTTCACATATAAGTATTTATTTGTAATCAACCTACAGAGCACATTTAAGGTATTGTGGACCATCCCTGTACACCACTGGCTTAGGGCACGTGGTAAAGTCCAAAAGGTACAGCGTGTCCATTTTAGTGAATTAGTTAAACAAACTGAGGTATATTTTATGTTTTGGACCAACAGGCGAGGTCAGAGTTCCCTCCCTGTAGGCACACATTTTAGACTCTGGACACTAAGACCCTTCGCATAATCCTCCAGTAGACCCACCTACTCAGGTGAATATAAAGTCCAGACAGAACAGCTCACAGGCATCAAATCTCAGCACAGGAGCATCCTGAACATCTCTACACACTGAGGCAACATGGACACAAGAGCCTCCCTCTCCATTCTGCTGCTGCTTTTTGGCGTCGCCCAGGCGTCTCCTCTCATGGTAAGGGTCCTTTCTAGTCTCTCCCTTAAACGATTAACAGTCCTCAAATGAGTCGTTTTAAACATCTCTGTTTCTACCACCAGGAGCAGATGTTTGATGGTGTGTTTGTATCAGAGCCTGAACCTGTGGACATCACTACAAGGATTTTAGAAACCAACAACGGTGAAGCATCTTGTGTAGACAAAGCCAGCAATGGGTCACACTTCTAAAAAGTGATTGGGATTTATGAATATATTGCATTATTTCATCAATATATTTCTCTTGAAATACAGGATCTTCTGAGCTCTTGATTGAAGGAGATCTGCTGTTTCCAAAAACCAGAAATGCTCTCTACTGCCTCAACAACAACTGTTTCTGGAAGAAAAACTCTAACAACATAGTGGAGGTCCCTTACATAGTGAGCAGTGAATTCTGTATGTGAATCTCCTTCATTCATTGAACATATCTATGATTCATTTAAATGCCATTTTAAACCAGTGGACCCTTTTTGCAGCCAATTCGGACAAATCAGTGATTGCGAATGCCATGTCGGTATTTCACGCCAAAACCTGCATCCGCTTTGTGGCCAAATCATCTCAGACCGACTACATCAGTATTGAGAACAACGATGGGTAAGAACAATCATACTATACCAACAAGAAACTTTTAACAGACCTTTAACAGATCAATATTTAAACCCTTTATTTCCTCTCTCCTCTCAGGTGCTTCTCTGCTCTAGGTAGAACTGGTGGCAAACAGGTGGTCTCCCTCAATAGGGACGGCTGTATTTACAATGGCATCGTACAACATGAGCTCAATCATGCCCTGGGCTTTTACCACGAGCAAACCAGGAGCGATCGTGACAAGTATGTCAGAATCAACTTTGAGAACATCTCTCCTAATATGGCTTACAACTTCCAGAAACAGAACACCAACAACCAAAACACTCCATACGACTACAGCTCCATCATGCACTATGGAAGAACTGCCTTCGCCATTCAGCCCTGGCTGGAAACCATCACTCCCATTCCTGATGCGACTGTGGAAATCGGACAGAGGCAGGGATTGTCCAAAATTGACGTTCTGAGGATTCAGAAGCTGTATGGATGCTGATGATGAGGCTTGCACACATCATTTTATATAGTTCATGTGTCTGTAGATGAATAATGTAATGAGATTATGTTTCTGTATTTTAATGGTGTTGGATTTCTGAAATGTGTGATTGTGTTGGGTTGGGAAAAATAAAGCTACACTGCAAGACAAAACTCATACTTTATTTGTGATTCAATGTCGAATTTAAGAAAGTGCTCGATGGTAGCATTAAAGGTATCATAGTATTAAGCTTCTCCTGCAGCCTAATTAAAGCCACCTGGTTTAACCTTAAGAGAACTGGGCACAGTGTATGATTTATACGTTTCAACAAAACTTTTTTTTTTTTTTTTGCAAAATGCTATAATGTAGATTTTGGAAATATTTTTGAGATTTAGTTCTGGTATAATCATATGTTCACAGCTGAAAAGGGAGTTTTCCCGTTTGATACCTCAATTTTAAAGACCTTTGTTGTGCCGAGACCCTCTTCTGGAGTCAGTCGCTCTTGCATCCTCTAGTAAAACAAATTCAACTTTCAAAGTTGCCAAAGATTGAGAAAGTCTCAAGTAGACATAAATCTGATCACCTGAAGCACAAAGTCAGCCAAAGATGCAGTTCTAGACATGGCGTGAAGTTTTGGTGCAAATAAGGGCTGCGTTCACAATGAACTTTGGTTCCAGAAAATTGTCGGGGAGCATTCTATGTGAATACAAGCCAGAGCCAGAATGCTGGAAAATTCGGCACTCATACAAGATCCTAGTCATATTACTGGGATAAATCGTGGAAAACATCAGTGTGAAAACAGCCAGAGCCGATGCCGTGTCGGGTGTGTGTTGCAGTGATGATGTTAGTTATCGTGGAACTATTTGACTGGAGGAAGAACAGTTAAAAAATTACATATTGACAAAGATACAAGAAAATAACAATCACTACAAACAAGAATGAAATCAAGATCAGGGATCTACTTCGTATCCATGGAGGTGACAAATGAACAAGCAGCTTAATGATACCATACACGATGTTATTGTTTGCTGGGGGATAACAAAATTATAAGAGCGGGACTTTTGAACACGTACGTTACACGACAGACAGGAACGCTCTGGCATTGTAGATGAACAAAATCACTCAATGTAAGAGCAGTTTCCAGAAAACAGTTTTCCCCCAGAATCTCTACGTAAATGAGATTCAGGACTTCTTGTCTGTGATGTTAAGATCAAAATAAAATTAGAGCAATTTTTCTGCTGTATTGCAAAGACTGATTATAACATCTGGACTACAAAATAAAATACACAACTTCTGTAAAATCCAATCAGAAACTTTTTTTGATCAAAACTTTAAATCTCAAAGAGTTGAACTGTGACTTCTCTTTAACTAGTAGTGGTGTACAGTTTAATGTGTAAAATGCAGTAGCATTTTATGCATAGTTAAACGATTAAAAAACTAATCAGCAAGGTGGTTTTGACACTGTTTGAAATCATTTTGCTTTTCAGTAACAAAACAGTTATGTCAATTAAAAAAGACTGTAGTGCTATGAAATACTAAATTTCTCCTGAAAATATTTGAGCAATTCACTGTAACTGTCCTATTTTCCCTGTTAAATCAAAAGCTTTCAGTTTAGCTATAAGCAAATTCTTTTCTATTAAATAACAATTGGTCCATCTTGCTAATATTTTTGGGGTCATTTACTAATCTCTATAGTAAATTCAGATGTTTTCACATATAAGGATTTATTTGTAATCAACCTACAGAGCACATTTAAGGTATTGTGGACCATCCCTGTACACCACTGGCTTAGGGCACGTGGTAAAGTCCAAAAGGTACAGCGTGTCCATTTTAGTGAATTAGTTAAACAAACTGAGGTATATTTTATGTTTTGGACCAACAGGCGAGGTCAGAGTTCCCTCCCTGTAGGCACACATTTTAGACTCTGGACACTAAGACCCTTCGCATAATCCTCCAGTAGACCCACCTACTCAGGTGAATATAAAGTCCAGACAGAACAGCTCACAGGCATCAAATCTCAGCACAGGAGCATCCTGAACATCTCTACACACTGAGGCAACATGGACACAAGAGCCTCCCTCTCCATTCTGCTGCTGCTTTTTGGCGTCGCCCAGGCGTCTCCTCTCATGGTAAGGGTCCTTTCTAGTCTCTCCCTTAAACGATTAACAGTCCTCAAATTAGTCGTTTTAAACATCTCTGTTTCTACCACCAGGAGCAGATGTTTGATGGTGTGTTTGTATCAGAGCCTGAACCTGTGGACATCACTACAAGGATTTTAGAAACCAACAATGGTGAAGCATCTTGTGTAGACAAAGCCAGCAATGGGTCACACTTCTAAAAAGTGATTGGGATTTATGAATATATTGCATTATTTCATCAATATATTTCTCTTGAAATACAGGATCTTCTGAGCTCTTGATTGAAGGAGATCTGCTGTTTCCCAAAACCAGAAATGCTCTCTACTGCCTCAACAACAACTGTTTCTGGAAGAAAAACTCTAACAACATAGTGGAGGTCCCTTACATAGTGAGCAGTGAATTCTGTACGTAAATCTCCTTCATTCATTGAACATATCTATGATTCATTTAAATGCCATTTTAAACCAGTGGACCCTTTTTGCAGCCAATTCGGACAAATCAGTGATTGCGAATGCCATGTCGGTCTTTCACGCCAAAACCTGCATCCGCTTTGTGGCCAAATCATCTCAGACCGACTACATCAGTATTGAGAACAAAGATGGGTAAGAACAATCATATTATACCAACAAGAAACTTTTAACAGACCTTTAACAGATCAATATTTAGCCCCTTTATTTCCTCTCTCCTCTCAGGTGCTTCTCTTCTCTAGGTAAAACTGGTGGCAAACAGGTGGTCTCCCTCAATAGGAACGGCTGTATTTACAATGGCATCGTACAGCATGAGCTCAATCATGCCCTGGGCTTTTACCACGAGCAAACCAGGAGCGATCGTGACAAGTATGTCAGAATCAACTTTGAGAACATCTCTCCTGATATGGCTTACAACTTCCAGAAACAGAACACCAACAACCAAAACACTCCATACGACTACAGCTCCATCATGCACTATGGAAGAACTGCCTTCGCCATTCAGCCCTGGCTGGAAACCATCACTCCCATTCCTGATGCGACTGTGGAAATCGGACAGAGGCAGGGATTGTCCAAAATTGACGTTCTGAGGATTCAGAAGCTGTATGGATGCTGATGATGAGGCTTGCACACATCATTTTATATAGTTCATGTGTCTGTAGATGAATAATGTAATGAGATTATGTTTCTGTATTTTAATGGTGTTGGATTTCTGAAATGTGTGATTGTGTTGGGTTGGGAAAAATAAAGCTACACTGCAAGACAAAACTCATACTTTATTTGTGATTCAATGTCAAGTTTAAGAAAGTGCTCGATGGTAGCATTAAAGGTATCATAGTATTAAGTTTCTCCTACAGCCTAATTAAAGCCACCTGGTTTAACCTTAAGAGAACTGGGCACAGTGTATGATTTATACGTTTCAACAAAACTTTTTTTTTTTTTTTTGGCAAAATGCTATAATGTAGATTTTGGAAATATTTTTGAGATTTAGTTCTGGTATAATCATATGTTCACAGCTGAAAAGGGAGTTTTCCCGTTTGATACCTCAATTTTAAAGACCTTTGTTGTGCCGAAACCCTCTTCTGGAGTCAGTCGCTCTTGCATCCTCTAGTAAAACAAATTCAACTTTCAAAGTTGCCAAAGATTGAGAAAGTCTCAAGTAGACATAAATCTGATCACCTGAAGCACAAAGTCAGCCAAAGATGCAGTTCTAGACATGGCGTGAAGTTTTGGTGCAAATAAGGGCTGCGTTCACAATGAACTTTGGTTCCAGAAAATTGTCGGGGAGCATTCTGTGAATACAAGCCAGAGCCAGAATGCTGGAAAATTCGGCACTCATACAAGATCCTAGTAATATTACTGGGATAAATCGTGGAAAACATCAGTGTGAAAACAGCCAGAGCCGATGCCGTGTCTGGTGTGTGTTGCAGTGATGATGTTAGTTATCGTGGAACTATTTGACTGGAGGAAGAACAGTAAAAAAAATTGCATATTGACAAAGATACAAGAAAATAACAATCACTACAAACAAGAATGAAATCAAGATCAGGGATCTACTTCGTATCCATGGAGGTGACAAATGAACAAGCAGCTTAATGATACCATACACAATGTTATTGTTTGCTGGGGGATAACAAAATTATAAGAGCGGGACTTTTGAACACGTACGTTACACGACAGACGGGAACGCTCTGGCATTGTAGATGAACATAATCACTCAATGTAAGAGCAGTTTCCAGAAAACAGTTTTTCCCCAGAATCTCTACGTAAATGAGATTCAGGACTTCTTGTCTGTGAAGTTAAGATCAAAATAAAATTAGAGCAATTTTTCTGCTGTATTGCAAAGACTGATTATAACATCTGGACTACAAAATAAAATACACAACTTCTGTAAAATCCTATCAGAAACTTTTTTTGATCAAAACTTTAAATCTCAAAGAGTTGAACTGTGACTTCTCTTTAACTAGTAGTGGTGTACAGTTTAATGTGTAAAATGCAGTAGCATTTTATGCATAGTTAAACGATTAAAAAACTAATCAGCAAGGTGGTTTTGACACTGTTTGAAATCATTTTGCTTTTCAGTAACAAAACAGTTATGTCAATTAAAAAGCACTGTAGTGCTATGAAATACTACATTTCTCCTGAAAATATTTGAGCAATTCACTGTAACTGTCCTATTTTCCCTGTTAAATCAAAAGCTTTCAGTTTAGCTATAAGCAAATTCTTTTCTATTAAATAACAATTGGTCCATCTTGCTAATATTTTTGGGGTCATTTACTAATCTCTATAGTAAATTCAGATGTTTTCACATATAAGGATTTATTTGTAATCAACCTACAGAGCACATTTAAGGTATTGTGGACCATCCCTGTACACCACTGGCTTAGGGCACGTGGTAAAGTCCAAAAGCTACAGCGTGTCCATTTTAGTGAATTAGTTAAACAAACTGAGGTATATTTTATGTTTTAGACCAACAGGCGAGGTCAGAGTTCCCTCCCTGTAGGCACACATTTTAGACTCTGTCTGGACACTAAGACCCTTCGCATAATCCTCCAGTAGACCCACCTACTCAGGTGAATATAAAGTCCAGACAGAACAGCTCACAGGCATCAAATCTCAGCACAGGAGCATCCTGAACATCTCCACACACTGAGGCAACATGGACACAAGAGCCTCCCTCTCCATTCTGCTGCTGCTTTTTGGCGTCGCCCAGGCGTCTCCTCTCATGGTAAGGGTCCTTTCTAGTCTCTCCCTTAAACGATTAACAGTCCTCAAATGAGTCGTTTTAAACATCTCTGTTTCTACCACCAGGAGCAGATGTTTGATGGTGTGTTTGTATCAGAGCCTGAACCTGTGGACATCACTACAAGGATTTTAGAAACCAACAATGGTGAAGCATCTTGTGTAGACAAAGCCAGCAATGGGTCACACTTCTAAAAAGTGATTGGGATTTATGAATATATTGCATTATTTCATCAATATATTTCTCTTGAAATACAGGATCTTCTGAGCTCTTGATTGAAGGAGATCTGCTGTTTCCCAAAACCAGAAATGCTCTCTACTGCCTCAACAACAACTGTTTCTGGAAGAAAAACTCTAACAACATAGTGGAGGTCCCTTACATAGTGAGCAGTGAATTCTGTACGTGAATCTCCTTCAGTCATTGAATATATCTATGATTCATTTAAATGCCATTTTAAACCAGTGGACCCTTTTTGCAGCCAATTCGGACAAATCAGTGATTGCGAATGCCATGTCCGTCTTTCACGCCAAAACCTGCATCCGCTTTGTGGCCAAATCATCTCAGACCGACTACATCAGTATTGAGAACAAAGATGGGTAAGAACAATCATACTATACCAACAAGAAACTTTTAACAGACCTTTAACAGATCAATATTTAGCCCCTTTATTTCCTCTCTCCTCTCAGGTGCTTCTCTTCTCTAGGTAGAACTGGTGGCAAACAGGTGGTCTCCCTCAATAGGAACGGCTGTATTTACAATGGCATCGTACAGCATGAGCTCAATCATGCCCTGGGCTTTTACCACGAGCAAACCAGGAGCGATCGTGACAAGTATGTCAGAATCAACTTTGAGAACATCTCTCCTGATATGGCTTACAACTTCCAGAAACAGAACACCAACAACCAAAACACTCCATACGACTACAGCTCCATCATGCACTATGGAAGAACTGCCTTCGCCATTCAGCCCTGGCTGGAAACCATCACTCCCATTCCTGATGCGACTGTGGAAATCGGACAGAGGCAGGGATTGTCCAAAATTGACGTTCTGAGGATTCAGAAGCTGTATGGATGCTGATGATGAGGCTTGCACACATCATTTTAAATAGTTCATGTGTCTGTAGATGAATAATGTAATGAGATTATGTTTCTGTATTTTAATGGTGTTGGATTTCTGAAATGTGTGATTGTGTTGGGTTGGGAAAAATAAAGCTACACTGCAAGACAAAACTCATACTTTATTTGCGATTTAATGTCGAATTTAAGAAAGTGCTCGATGGTAGCATTAAAGGTATCATAGTATTAAGCTTCTCCTGCAGCCTAATTAAAGCCACCTGGTTTAACCTTAAGAGAACTGGGCACAGTGTATGATTTATACATTTCAACAAAACTTTTTTTTTTGGCAAAATGCTATAATGTAGATTTTGGAAATATTTTTGAGATTTAGTTCTGATGTAATCATATGTTCACAGCTGAAAAGGGAGTTTTCCCGTTTGATACCTCAATTTTAAAGACCTTTATTGTGCCGAGACCCTCTTCTGGAGTCAGTCGCTCTTGCATCCTCTAGTAAAATAAATTCAACTTTCAAAGTTGCCAAAGATTGAGAAAGTCTCAAGTAGACATAAATCTGATCACCTGAAGCACAAAGTCAGCCAAAGATGCAGTTCTAGACATGGCGTGAAGTTTTGGTGCAAATAAGGGCTGCGTTCACAATGAAGTTTGGTTCCAGAAAATTGTCGGGGAGCATTCTATGTGAATAAAAGCCAGAGCCAGAATGCTGGAAAATTCGGCACTCATACAAGATCCTAGTAATATTACTGGGATAAATCGTGGAAAACATCAGTGTGAAAACAGCCAGAGCCGATGCCGTGTCTGGTGTGTGTTGCAGTGATGATGTTAGTTATCGTGGAACTATTTGACTGGAGGAAGAACAGTAAAAAAAATTGCATATTGACAAAGATACAAGAAAATAACAATCACTACAAACATGAATGATATCAAGATCAGGGATCTACTTCGTATCCATGGAGGTGACAAATGAACAAGCAGCTTAATGATACCATACACGATGTTATTGTTTGCTGGGGGATAACAAAAGTATAAGAGCGGGACTTTTGAACACGTACGTTACACGACAGACGGGAACGCTCTGGCATTGTAGATGAACATAATCACTCAATGTAAGAGCAGTTTCCAGAAAACAGTTTTCCCCCAGAATCTCTACGTAAATGAGATTCAGGACTTCTTGTCTATGATGTTAAGATCAAAATAAAATTAGAGCAATTTTTCTGCTGTATTGCAAAAAATGATTATAACATCTGGACTACAAAATAAAACACAAAACTTCTGTAAAATCGAATTAGAAACTTTTTTGATCAAAACTTTACATCTCAAAGATATGAACTGTGACTTCTCTTTTACTAGTAGTGGTGTACAGTTTAATGTGTAAAATGCAGTAGCATTGTTATGCATAGTTAAACGATTAAAAAACTAATCATCAAGGTGGTTTTGACACTGTTTGAAATCATTTTGCTTTTCAGTAACAAAACAATTATGTCAATTATAGGGATACTTCAGGATTTAGCATTAAGCTTTGTATTAGTAGAAAACCTGTAGTATTTTCGAATTACCGTGCTTTCCACCTTTATATCCCCCTGAGACAAGAGATTTATGTATTTTTTGTCTGAAAAAAAATCCTCCGATGACGCAAAAATCGTCATTTTGCGTCATCGGAGGATTTTCTGGCCAGAGGCTAAAGACTACAGCCAGTAGAAGGCGCTGTCCCGCATGTTTTCAGCCCGCCCATAGAGGATGGGATCTCACTCACAGAATGTACACAGTGTCAGCCGTCTTTCTTTGGAAGCTAAACTAGCAGGCTTTTGTTCTGTGAAAAAAGCTGAGTAGTAGGAGAAAGCTGAGTATTAGGGGTTACCCATAGACTGTAAAAAATAGGGGTTACCATGCTCTTTTTCCCGGACTTGTCCGGCGGGCGAGATCGTTCAAAATGTCCGGGATTCGGCTTTTGCTTTCTGCAGTCGCCATTCATTGTTTACATGCACACCTTTTGTTTTAATCGAACTGAATTAATTCCGATTGGTGAATCTGAATGTAGTGTTTACATGAATGCTTAACAAGTGATCGGTTGATGTGCGTTTTACCATTGCTAAGAAAATTCCCGCTCCTCCGTGAGAGATACGAGACCGGCGCGTCTCAGTAATGACGCCACCGGCCTCGCGCCGTTCTCCCGCGGCCGTCAGCCTCGTCCTGCTCGCCACAGTAAACATGATGAATGGCGACTTTAGAACGCAAAAGCCGAATCCCTGACATTTTCGGCGATCTTGAAATCCCTGGCAAACTCATCACGGAGTCACAATAGTAGCCTAGCCTTGTTGTTTTCAACTGCGCTCTCTTACCGGTAGGCGTGGCCTCCTAGGGCAGCGAAGCAAGTGCATTCTGGGAGTTGTTGTCTTTCATCCACATAAGCCAAAAATACATTTTCTGGCTTTTCTCAGTCTAGAAAGCTCCAAATTCAAAAATTTCTTCACATTTCTTCTACATAAATTACCTATTTTAAATACACATTCATCTTTCCAGAGGTGAAGTATCCCTTTAAGAAGCACTGTAGTGCTATGAAATACTATTTCTCCTGAAAATATTTGAGCAACTCACAGTAACTGTCCTATTTTCCCTGTTAAATCAAAAGCTTTCAGTTTAGCTATAAGCAAATTATTTTCTATTAAATAACAATTGGTCCATCTTGCTAATATTTTTGGGGTCATTTACTAATCTCTACAGTAAATTCAGATGTTTTCACATATAAGGATTTATTTGTAATCAACCTACAGAGCACATTTAAGGTATTGTGGACCATCCCTGTACACCACTGGCTTAGGGCACGTGGTAAAGTCCAAAAGCTACAGCGTGTCCATTTTAGTGAATTAGTTAAACAAACTGAGGTATATTTTATGTTTTAGACCAACAGGCGAGGTCAGAGTTCCCTCCCTGTAGGCACACATTTTAGACTCTGTCTGGACACTAAGACCCTTCGCATAATCCTCCAGTAGACCCACCTACTCAGGTGAATATAAAGTCCAGACAGAACAGCTCACAGGCATCAAATCTCAGCACAGGAGCATCCTGAACATCTCTACACACTGAGGCAACATGGACACAAGAGCCTCCCTCTCCATTCTGCTGCTGCTTTTTGGCGTCGCCCAGGCGTCTCCTCTCATGGTAAGGGTCCTTTCTAGTCTCTCCCTTAAACGATTAACAGTCCTCAAATTAGTCGTTTTAAACATCTCTGTTTCTACCACCAGGAGCAGATGTTTGATGGTGTGTTTGTATCAGAGCCTGAACCTGTGGACATCACTACAAGGATTTTAGAAACCAACAATGGTGAAGCATCTTGTGTAGACAAAGCCAGCAATGGGTCACACTTCTAAAAAGTGATTGGGATTTATGAATATATTGCATTATTTCATCAATATATTTCTCTTGAAATACAGGATCTTCTGAGCTCTTGATTGAAGGAGATCTGCTGTTTCCCAAAACCAGAAATGCTCTCTACTGCCTCAACAACAACTGTTTCTGGAAGAAAAACTCTAACAACATAGTGGAGGTCCCTTACATAGTGAGCAGTGAATTCTGTACGTAAATCTCCTTCATTCATTGAACATATCTATGATTCATTTAAATGCCATTTTAAACCAGTGGACCCTTTTTGCAGCCAATTCGGACAAATCAGTGATTGCGAATGCCATGTCGGTCTTTCACGCCAAAACCTGCATCCGCTTTGTGGCCAAATCATCTCAGACCGACTACATCAGTATTGAGAACAAAGATGGGTAAGAACAATCATATTATACCAACAAGAAACTTTTAACAGACCTTTAACAGATCAATATTTAGCCCCTTTATTTCCTCTCTCCTCTCAGGTGCTTCTCTTCTCTAGGTAGAACTGGTGGCAAACAGGTGGTCTCCCTCAATAGGAACGGCTGTATTTACAATGGCATCGTACAGCATGAGCTCAATCATGCCCTGGGCTTTTACCACGAGCAAACCAGGAGCGATCGTGACAAGTATGTCAGAATCAACTTTGAGAACATCTCTCCTGATATGGCTTACAACTTCCAGAAACAGAACACCAACAACCAAAACACTCCATACGACTACAGCTCCATCATGCACTATGGAAGAACTGCCTTCGCCATTCAGCCCTGGCTGGAAACCATCACTCCCATTCCTGATGCGACTGTGGAAATCGGACAGAGGCAGGGATTGTCCAAAATTGACGTTCTGAGGATTCAGAAGCTGTATGGATGCTGATGATGAGGCTTGCACACATCATTTTATATAGTTCATGTGTCTGTAGATGAATAATGTAATGAGATTATGTTTCTGTATTTTAATGGTGTTGGATTTCTGAAATGTGTGATTGTGTTGGGTTGGGAAAAATAAAGCTACACTGCAAGACAAAACTCATACTTTATTTGTGATTCAATGTCAAGTTTAAGAAAGTGCTCGATGGTAGCATTAAAGGTATCATAGTATTAAGTTTCTCCTACAGCCTAATTAAAGCCACCTGGTTTAACCTTAAGAGAACTGGGCACAGTGTATGATTTATACGTTTCAACAAAACTTTTTTTTTTTTTTTTGGCAAAATGCTATAATGTAGATTTTGGAAATATTTTTGAGATTTAGTTCTGGTATAATCATATGTTCACAGCTGAAAAGGGAGTTTTCCCGTTTGATACCTCAATTTTAAAGACCTTTGTTGTGCCGAGACCCTCTTCTGGAGTCAGTCGCTCTTGCATCCTCTAGTAAAACAAATTCAACTTTCAAAGTTGCCAAAGATTGAGAAAGTCTCAAGTAGACATAAATCTGATCACCTGAAGCACAAAGTCAGCCAAAGATGCAGTTCTAGACATGGCGTGAAGTTTTGGTGCAAATAAGGGCTGCGTTCACAATGAACTTTGGTTCCAGAAAATTGTCGGGGAGCATTCTGTGAATACAAGCCAGAGCCAGAATGCTGGAAAATTCGGCACTCATACAAGATCCTAGTAATATTACTGGGATAAATCGTGGAAAACATCAGTGTGAAAACAGCCAGAGCCGATGCCGTGTCTGGTGTGTGTTGCAGTGATGATGTTAGTTATCGTGGAACTATTTGACTGGAGGAAGAACAGTAAAAAAAATTGCATATTGACAAAGATACAAGAAAATAACAATCACTACAAACAAGAATGAAATCAAGATCAGGGATCTACTTCGTATCCATGGAGGTGACAAATGAACAAGCAGCTTAATGATACCATACACGATGTTATTGTTTGCTGGGGGATAACAAAATTATAAGAGCGGGACTTTTGAACACGTACGTTACACGACAGACGGGAACGCTCTGGCATTGTAGATGAACATAATCACTCAATGTAAGAGCAGTTTCCAGAAAACAGTTTTCCCCCAGAATCTCTACGTAAATGAGATTCAGGACTTCTTGTCTGTGATGTTAAGATCAAAATAAAATTAGAGCAATTTTTCTGCTGTATTGCAAAGACTGATTATAACATCTGGACTACAAAATAAAATACACAACTTCTGTAAAATCCTATCAGAAACTTTTTTTGATCAAAACTTTAAATCTCAAAGAGTTGAACTGTGACTTCTCTTTAACTAGTAGTGGTGTACAGTTTAATGTGTAAAAGCAGTAGCATTTTATGCATAGTTAAACGATTAAAAAACTAATCAGCAAGGTGGTTTTGACACTGTTTGAAATCATTTTGCTTTTCAGTAACAAAACAGTTATGTCAATTAAAAAGCACTGTAGTGCTATGAAATACTACATTTCTCCTGAAAATATTTGAGCAATTCACTGTAACTGTCCTATTTTCCCTGTTAAATCAAAAGCTTTCAGTTTAGCTATAAGCAAATTCTTTTCTATTAAATAACAATTGGTCCATCTTGCTAATATTTTTGGGGTCATTGACTAATCTCTACAGTAAATTCAGATGTTTTCACATATAAGGATTTATTTGTAATCAACCTACAGAGCACATTTAAGGTATTGTGGACCATCCCTGTACACCACTGGCTTAGGGCACGTGGTAAAGTCCAAAAGCTACAGCGTGTCCATTTTAGTGAATTAGTTAAACAAACTGAGGTATATTTTATGTTTTAGACCAACAGGCGAGGTCAGAGTTCCCTCCCTGTAGGCACACATTTTAGACTCTGTCTGGACACTAAGACCCTTCGCATAATCCTCCAGTAGACCCACCTACTCAGGTGAATATAAAGTCCAGACAGAACAGCTCACAGGCATCAAATCTCAGCACAGGAGCATCCTGAACATCTCTACACACTGAGGCAACATGGACACAAGAGCCTCCCTCTCCATTCTGCTGCTGCTTTTTGGCGTCGCCCAGGCGTCTCCTCTCATGGTAAGGGTCCTTTCTAGTCTCTCCCTTAAACGATTAACAGTCCTCAAATGAGTCGTTTTAAACATCTCTGTTTCTACCACCAGGAGCAGATGTTTGATGGTGTGTTTGTATCAGAGCCTGAACCTGTGGACATCACTACAAGGATTTTAGAAACCAACAATGGTGAAGCATCTTGTGTAGACAAAGCCAGCAATGGGTCACACTTCTAAAAAGTGATTGGGATTTATGAATATATTGCATTATTTCATCAATATATTTCTCTTGAAATACAGGATCTTCTGAGCTCTTGATTGAAGGAGATCTGCTGTTTCCCAAAACCAGAAATGCTCTCTACTGCTTCAACAACAACTGTTTCTGGAAGAAAAACTCTAACAACATAGTGGAGGTCCCTTACATAGTGAGCAGTGAATTCTGTACGCAAATCTCCTTCATTCATTGAACATATCTATGATTCATTTAAATGCCATTTTAAACCAGTGGACCCTTTTTGCAGCCAATTCGGACAAATCAGTGATTGCGAATGCCATGTCGGTCTTTCACGCCAAAACCTGCATCCGCTTTGTGGCCAAATCATCTCAGACCGACTACATCAGTATTGAGAACAAAGATGGGTAAGAACAATCATATTATACCAACAAGAAACTTTTAACAGACCTTTAACAGATCAATATTTAGCCCCTTTATTTCCTCTCTCCTCTCAGGTGCTTCTCTTCTCTAGGTAGAACTGGTGGCAAACAGGTGGTCTCCCTCAATAGGAACGGCTGTATTTACAATGGCATCGTACAGCATGAGCTCAATCATGCCCTGGGCTTTTACCACGAGCAAACCAGGAGCGATCGTGACAAGTATGTCAGAATCAACTTTGAGAACATCTCTCCTGATATGGCTTACAACTTCCAGAAACAGAACACCAACAACCAAAACACTCCATACGACTACAGCTCCATCATGCACTATGGAAGAACTGCCTTCGCCATTCAGCCCTGGCTGGAAACCATCACTCCCATTCCTGATGCGTCTGTGGAAATCGGACAGAGGCAGGGATTGTCCAAAATTGACGTTCTGAGGATTCAGAAGCTGTATGGATGCTGATGATGAGGCTTGCACACATCATTTTATATAGTTCATGTGTCTGTAGATGAATAATGTAATGAGATTATGTTTCTGTATTTTAATGGTGTTGGATTTCTGAAATGTGTGATTGTGTTGGGTTGGGAAAAATAAAGCTACACTGCAAGACAAAACTCATACTTTATTTGTGATTCAATGTCAAGTTTAAGAAAGTGCTCGATGGTAGCATTAAAGGTATCATAGTATTAAGCTTCTCCTGCAGCCTAATTAAAGCCACCTGGTTTAACCTTAAGAGAACTGGGCACAGTGTATGATTTATACGTTTCAACAAAACTTTTTTTTTTTTTTTTGGCAAAATGCTATAATGTAGATTTTGGAAATATTTTTGAGATTTAGTTCTGGTATAATCATATGTTCACAGCTGAAAAGGGAGTTTTCCCGTTTGATACCTCAATTTTAAAGACCTTTGTTGTGCCGAGACCCTCTTCTGGAGTCAGTCGCTCTTGCATCCTCTAGTAAAACAAATTCAACTTTCAAAGTTGCCAAAGATTGAGAAAGTCTCAAGTAGACATAAATCTGATCACCTGAAGCACAAAGTCAGCCAAAGATGCAGTTCTAGACATGGCGTGAAGTTTTGGTGCAAATAAGGGCTGCGTTCACAATGAACTTTGGTTCCAGAAAATTGTCTGGGAGCATTCTATGTGAATACAAGCCAGAGCCAGAATGCTGGAAAATTCGGCACTCATACAAGATCCTAGTAATATTACTGGGATAAATCGTGGAAAACATCAGTGTGAAAACAGCCAGAGCCGATGCCGTGTCTGGTGTGTGTTGCAGTGATGATGTTAGTTATCGTGGAACTATTTGACTGGAGGAAGAACAGTAAAAAAAATTGCATATTGACAAAGATACAAGAAAATAACAATCACTACAAACAAGAATGAAATCAAGATCAGGGATCTACTTCATATCCATGGAGGTGACAAATGAACAAGCAGCTTAATGATACCATACACGATGTTATTGTTTGCTGGGGGATAACAAAATTATAAGAGCGGGACTTTTGAACACGTACGTTACACGACAGACGGGAACGCTCTGGCATTGTAGATGAACAAAATCACTCAATGTAAGAGCAGTTTCCAGAAAACAGTTTTCCCCCAGAATCTCTACGTAAATGAGATTCAGGACTTCTTGTCTGTGAAGTTAAGATCAAAATAAAATTAGAGCAATTTTTCTGCTGTATTGCAAAGACTGATTATAACATCTGGACTACAAAATAAAATACACAACTTCTGTAAAATCCTATCAGAAACTTTTTTTGATCAAAACTTTAAATCTCAAAGAGTTGAACTGTGACTTCTCTTTAACTAGTAGTGGTGTACAGTTTAATGTGTAAAATGCAGTAGCATTGTCATGCATAGTTAAACGATTAAAAAACTAATCAGCAAGGTGGTTTTGACACTGTTTGAAATCATTTTGCTTTTCAGTAACAAAACAGTTATGTCAATTAAAAAGCACTGTAGTGCTATGAAATACTACATTTCTCCTGAAAATATTTGAGCAATTCACTGTAACTGTCCTATTTTCCCTGTTAAATCAAAAGCTTTCAGTTTAGCTATAAGCAAATTATTTTCTATTAAATAACAATTGGTCCATCTTGCTAATATTTTTGGGGTCATTTACTAATCTCTATAGTAAATTCAGATGTTTTCACATATAAGGATTTATTTGTAATCAACCTACAGAGCACATTTAAGGTATTGTGGACCATCCCTGTACACCACTGGCTTAGGGCACGTGGTAAAGTCCAAAAGTACAGCGTGTCCATTTTAGTGAATTAGTTAAACAAACTGAGGTATATTTTATGTTTTGGACCAACAGGCGAGGTCAGAGTTCCCTCCCTGTAGGCACACATTTTAGACTCCGGACACTAAGACCCTTCGCATAATCCTCCAGTAGACCCACCTACTCAGGTGAATATAAAGTCCAGACAGAACAGCTCACAGGCATCAAATCTCAGCACAGGAGCATCCTGAACATCTCCACACACTGAGGCAACATGGACACAAGAGCCTCCCTCTCCATTCTGCTGCTGCTTTTTGGCGTCGCCCAGGCGTCTCCTCTCATGGTAAGGGTCCTTTCTAGTCTCTCCCTTAAACGATTAACAGTCCTCAAATGAGTCGTTTTAAACATCTCTGTTTCTACCACCAGGAGCAGATGTTTGATGGTGTGTTTGTATCAGAGCCTGAACCTGTGGACATCACTACAAGGATTTTAGAAACCAACAACGGTGAAGCATCTTGTGTAGACAAAGCCAGCAATGGGTCACACTTCTAAAAAGTGATTGGGATTTATGAATATATTGCATTATTTCATCAATATATTTCTCTTGAAATACAGGATCTTCTGAGCTCTTGATTGAAGGAGATCTGCTGTTTCCCAAAACCAGAAATGCTCTCTACTGCCTCAACAACAACTGTTTCTGGAAGAAAAACTCTAACAACATAGTGGAGGTCCCTTACATAGTGAGCAGTGAATTCTGTACGTGAATCTCCTTCATTCATTGAACATATCTATGATTCATTTAAATGCCATTTTAAACCAGTGGACCCTTTTTGCAGCCAATTCGGACAAATCGGTGATTGCGAGCGCCATGTCGGTCTTTCACGCCAAAACCTGCATCCGCTTTGTGGCCAAATCATCTCAGACCGACTACATCAGTATTGAGAACAAAGATGGGTAAGAACAATCATACTATACCAACAAGAAACATTTAACAGACCTTTTACAGATCAATATTTAACCCCTTTATTTCCTCTCTCCTCTCAGGTGCTTCTCTTCTCTAGGTAGAACTGGTGGCAAACAGGTGGTCTCCCTCAATAGGAACGGCTGTATTTACAATGGCATCGTACAACATGAGCTCAATCATGCCCTGGGCTTTTACCACGAGCAAACCAGGAGCGATCGTGACAAGTATGTCAGAATCAACTTTGAGAACATCTCTCCTGATATGGCTTACAACTTCCAGAAACAGAACACCAACAACCAAAACACTCCATACGACTACAGCTCCATCATGCACTATGGAAGAACTGCCTTCGCCATTCAGCCCTGGCTGGAAACCATCACTCCCATTCCTGATGCGACTGTGGAAATCGGACAGAGGCAGGGATTGTCCAAAATTGACGTTCTGAGGATTCAGAAGCTGTATGGATGCTGATGATGAGGCTTGCACACATCATTTTATGTAGTTTATGTGTCTATAGATGAATAATGTAATGAGATTATGTTTCTGTATTTTAAGTGTTGGATTTCTGAAATGTGTGATTGTGTTGGGTTGGGAAAAATAAAGCTACACTGCAAGACAAAACTCATACTTTATTTGTGATTCAATGTCAAGTTTAAAGGAGAACTCCGGTCAATTTTAACATTGAGCTCATTTTTTTGTACATTTGGAGTGCTGTCAATACAGAGAACAACGACAAAAATCAGTGTTGCCTACACCGAGTTATTCTATTTTTAAAATTTGCACCCTGTTGACTTCAATGGGGCAAGTACTATACCTGCTTTTAGCCTCTTAACATCCTTGATGTGTCATTACAAGTGCACAGGTCATGTGAGTGATTCCTTCTGAGTGAACACGAGTGAATCTGACTGCCGTAGATGTGAAAGATATGTATAAAAATGATGTTATTTAAGGCAGCGCAAATACATGTGTTTACATCCTGTTTTCGGCTGAAGTCCAAAGTAATCAATTGCCGAGTTCACGCGCGTGATCATAGGTAACTAAACTAAACCGATTTTTGTCGTTGTTCTCTGTATTGACAGCACTCCAAATGTACAAAAAAATGAGCTCAATGTTAAAATTGACCGGAGTTCTCCTTTAAGAAAGTGCTCGATGGTAGCATTAAAGGTATCATAGTATTAAGCTTCTCCTGCAGCCTAATTAAAGCCACCTAGTTTAACCTTAGGAGAACTGGAGGACTAGGCACAGTATGATTTAAACATTTTTATTCTTTTTTTGGGGCAAAATGCTATAATGTAGATTTTGGAAAGATTTTTTAGATATAGTTCTGGTGTAATCAAATGTTCACAGCTGAAAAGAAAGGTTTCTTATCTGATACCTCAATTTTAAAGACCTTTATTGTGCCAAGACCCTGTTCTGGAGTCAGTCACTCTTTAGACACCAACAATGGTGAGGCAGCTTGTAGATAAAAGCCCTATTCGGATGGGATTAGTTTTATATGGAGAGGTGGGGTAAAGTATTTATTACCAGAGTTTCTTAGTGATATTAGGCCCGTCCGAACGTGCCATCTTATCTCAGTAATTTTTACAGACAGTGTCCGTAAAGATTACGGCAATTTTTACCTTCAGTAAAAAGGTCCAGAAAAATTACCTCAGGTAATGCTAATAGACCAGCTGTAAATATGTACGTAAATATCTCCATAGTTTTTTCGCATATGGAGGCTCTTGAAGAAGCATTCATTTGCATTCTAGGTGGTGAAACAAGTCTATGGCAAACCTCAAGTGATTTCCGCATATACCATTCAGATGAAAAAGAAGGTCGAAAGCACTTGTTAGAGGCACAAAACTTCTTTTAGCTTTAGGTAAGTGCCTATTACCAACAGAATCCAATCAGAATTTAATTAATTTAATTAATAAATTGTTCGACTGGACCTAGATGATATATATATATATATATATATATATATATATATATATATATATATATATGCGTGTGTGTCAGATAATCTAATGTATACGTTTCCGTTAATGAATAATGGGGTGATGGTCTTTGTCTTTTAATTGAGTTGAATTTCTGTAATGTGTGGCTGAGTAGGGGAAAAAATCAAGATAATAAAAATTCTGAACAAACAGTAAAATGTGGATGTTTTTATCTTTAAAATAAAATCATTTCTTAAATTATCAAAAGATATCATTTTTCTTAGCCTTTCCTAAGTCCCATAACATAGTTTGGATGCAATGACACATGTTAGGTTGAAAAAGTGTACGTTGATTGACATAACAAAGGCCAAGCTTATGACAGACGCACATTTAAGCTCCAGGGAAGAGCAAATCCTCGCCTACTCTTGGTCAACACCCAAATTCTGTTATTTTGTCACAAATAACAAGTGCAACTGCATTCCACTAAATCAGATATATTTTCATTTTAATGGTATTATGAAGTTTTTAAAATATAATTCTCGGAGTGGGCTGACTTTGTCACTCTCTGCACGTACTGATGAGCAAGACACGGTCTCTAGACTTAAAATGCCCATCATACTCATGCATATTTCAGCTTGTAGGTGTCTGTACATAAATAGGAAAGTAGTGATTGTTACTATTTTGCAAAAGTAACTTAAAAAAAAGAGAAAATTTACCAAGAATTCAGCTACTAAACTCCTTTCCTGGAAAAGACATTAAAGTGGTTAGGACTAAAGGAATATTTGGTACAGTTGGTCCTGTGAAATGAAATGCACTTAAATGAATTGTAAAGAAAATTCTAAATCATTTTGAGCTTGACTATGACCTCTGGTCCACAATTTATGTTGACACGAATGTGTTCTGTCTTAAGAAACCATTTAAAGTGTTTGGGACACTCCCTGTACAATACAGTTTTGGGGCTCTTAATACAATCCAATAATTGCATTTTTTTTTATTTCAGTGGATTAGCAAAACAATCTGTAAATTATCTGGTTGTGCAAGGTTTTGGATTAACAGATGAATTAGTTACCTCCCTTTGGGCACTAAGGCTCAACCCCTGGTTGACCCACCTGCACAGGTGAATATAAAGTTAAGGTTCAACAGCTTGCAGACACCAAATTTCAGTCCGGGAGCATCCTAAACATATCTACACTGAGACAACATGGACCCAAGAGCCTCCCTCTCTATTCTGCTGATTCTCTTTGGCATCTCCCAGATGTCTCCTGTCAGGGTAAGACTTTTTCTAGTCTCTTAATGTACTCAGATGATGAACTTTCCTAACAAGAGTAATATTTAACTTTTCTTTTTTTTTTTTTCATAATCAGAAGCCTGATCATCACAATGGGTTCTCACCCATACATGGAAATGTGGACATCACAACAAAGATTTTGGAGTCCAACAATGGTCAGGCATCTTGTAGATTCCTGTTAAGCCAACTAGGGCTGTGCCGGTAAACTTGACAACCGCACCACCGCGGTTGTAAAGCGCCACCGCGGTGGCTGAATAGTACCGGCGGTGTTTTGCCTAAAAAAAATGTTTGTATATGAATGCTGTTTTATATTAATATTATGACACACAAAGCTTTGTTTACAAAAGAAATAATAGGTTAGCAATTAAATGTTATATCGCAGCCATGGAAAAGTTTGAATTCATGACGAATGAGAGAGTTGTAGCCTACGTGAGCCCATAAACTTAAGCTTTGTCGACTTTGAATTCTGGTTTGCGATCTGGTCACCCGATTATTAGCGAATTTAAAAATATTCCATTAGTTATCCCTTATAGAAAGCTTGAATTATCTACTTTTAAACAAAACAATTCAAAACGAAAATAAACCGACTAGCATGCTTATGTTTTCCATATGAAGTGTGCATTTCTCAGGCGCGTTCACTGCAAGAGTGAGCATCGACTTCATCTTTGCAGCTCGACACTGACACACACACACAAAACACTTTATTAATAAACAATTCAAATGTCTCCTTGCTATATTTGACACGTTCATAATCATTACTTTTGCCGGTTCTTTGTGACAGCTGTTATGTGCGTTATTTGCAGCACTGCGTCACCCTCCGGTTACATGAACGTGTCACCACTGCATCAGCACCAGAACATGGAGATTTTATTTTAGAGAATGATCGCACAACAGACATTAGAACATTAGATATTCTTTAATTAAATCAACTAATCGAATATTCAAAAATCGTGACTCATCCCTGAATGGAATCTCTTTTTTCTTTTCCCATATCTTCACTCGCGTCTCACCCAAAGGGTGGGTGGGTGGGGGGGTCCTGATAAATTCGGTTCGAGAGTAGAGATAAAATCCCGAGGCACACACGCACACACGCAAGGTCTCTCGCTCCGATATCTATGTCTCGCTCCCTTTCTCTGCCGTGCGCGCGCTACGCTTGCGCGCTCTTGCTTCCGGGAGATTTTAACTGATTTGCGGGCATCAGGGAGCCGCTATCAATATGCGGGAGACTCCGGGAACTTCCGGGAGACTTGGGATGTCTGAAGTAGAAAAACGCTGTAGGACAGATAGCCAACATTTTTACTTGTAAGTCAAATTATTTATAACACAGTTTGTGCTTGTTAGACATATGATAATTTGTAAGGCGCGTCAAGTTCATTTTGTAAAGCGCGTTTCACACGCGCGGGTGATTTTAGTTTTGCTTTCTCTGGCAGCGCGCAAACAGCTTAAATGCCGTGCCCTTGTGGAAGATAAAATTCGCTCTTCATACCTTTTTCAAGTAGAAAACATGAGGATATCAGAAACGAGATCGATGGTCTCTTTCCTGCTCGTGTCCACATCCCTCTCAAAGCGCAGAGCGGTAGGCTTTATCACGCGCCTTTGTGTGGAAAGTTTATTTTTTTTATTTTTAATTTTTTTTTAATAGATTCAACTTTATTATATTATGTAAGTTACCAGTATTTACTGATATTTATTTCAATGCTTTTCAGGCTTTAGTGTGTTGTTTCTTTCTTTTTTTCTTTTTTTAAAACACCCCCCCCCCCCCCCCCCCAACCACCGCAACACCGCCGGTATTTGGGTCCATTACTACCGCGGTGGTAAAAAACTGCCATCGTCACAGCCCTAAAGCCAACAATGGGTTTCATAAAATAGGGATATATATCTAAAATGTGGTTGAATTTACACATTCTGAGAAATTTCATAAAAACATTTTTCATTTAAATACAGCATCATCTGAACACCTGATTGAAGGAGATATGGTGTTTCCCAAAACCAAAAATGCTCTCTACTGCTACAGTAACAACTGTTTCTGGAAGAAAAACTCTAGCAACCTAGTGGAGGTCCCTTACATAGTGAGCAGTGAATACTGTAAGTGAATCATCTTCTTTAATTTAGCATATGTATGTGTGTAAATCGTATTTAAAAACCTGTGGTACTTTTTCTTTGCAGCCTCTAGTGACATCTCAGTTATTCAGAATGCCATGTCCACCTTTCACAACAAAACCTGCATCCGCTTTGTGCGCAGATCATCTCAAACCGACTACATCAGTATTGAGAGCAAAGATGGGTGAGGATACTCATACAATACAAATGAAAAACATTTAACTGGCCTTAGCAGAAACTCTTTTACAATGAGTAAGATTTTTAACACAGATTGATAATATAAAATTCTCTTTTTCTCTCAGTTGCTACTCTTATCTTGGTAGAATTGGTGGCAAACAGTTGGTCTCCCTCAAAAGAACTGGTTGTGTGTATCATGGCATCGTACAACATGAGCTCAATCATGCTCTGGGCTTCTACCACGAGCAAACCAGGAGCGATCGTGATAAGTATGTCCGAATCAACTGGGAGTACATCCCTACCGATAAGGCCTCCAACTTCCAAATACAGAACACTAACAACCAAAACACCACATATGACTACAGCTCCATCATGCATTATGGAAGAACGGCCTTCACTAACCAAACCGGGAAGGAAACCATCACTCCCATTCCTAACGCGATGGTGGAAATCGGACAGAGGCAGGATATGTCTAACATAGACATCCTGAGGATCAACAAGTTATACAGATGTGTTGTTTGATCATTTAATATGGTTTATCCATACACAGATGAATAATATAATGAGGTGATGGTCTTTGTCTTTTGATGGTTTTAAATTGTCAAAATGTTTGATCTTATGTGGGAAAATAAAGCTAATTACGTGGTGTTCAATTTCTGAAATGTGTGATTGTGTCAGAAAACAATTAAATTAATCTAACTGATCAAAATTTTCTTTTTAAATGTATTATTTCATAAATGAATTTCCTTCCACTTACATGATCTTTGCATGAGCCCTGGTGCTGGTTACCATGGAAACGAAGAGTTCTCCTTTAACAGATGGGATGTCATCATAATACACAGCTTCTCCTGTGGCCTGTTGAAGGGCGGCCTGGTGTACATTGGGGCGTCCCACTGGGTCACTAGAAGACTGAGTCTCTGGTACAAGCTGTAATTTAATTGTAATGTAATAAGAAAGTTTTTGTAATCAGACAGATTTGATATGACAACTCAAGCTTGACTCGGGTCTGCTCACCTGAAAAGAGTGGTTTCCTTGTGGTACCTCGTTTTTGAAGGGTTTTAGAGCACTGAGATACTCCAATGGCAAACCATTCGCAGAAACTTCCTTTAGGGAAAAAAGGACCATGAATTAAAGGGTTAGTTCACCCAAAAATGAAAATTCTGTCAGTAATTACTCACCCTCATGTTGTTCCAACCACGTAAGACTTTCGTTCATCTTCGGAACACAAATTAAGATATTTTTGATGACATCTGAGAGCTGAATCACTCCTCCTGCAGGCTCATGGACACGTTAACTTGCTGGCCCAGAAAATGTATTAAAGACATTGTTAATAAAGTGACTCCAGTGGCTCAATCTTAAGTTTATAAAGCGACGAGAATACTTTTTGTGCGCAAAAACAAACAAAAATAACGACTTTATTCCACTTTTCATTTCCTTCTCTTTGGACCTCGAGTCTTTTCACATAGTGTTTAAGCGTAGCGCGTCTGTGTTGCACGTCACCAACGTAGGCTCACTATTGGGCGACTCTGGTCATGTGTGATACGTGGTGATGTGAAACACAGACATGCTACGCTATTACACTATGTAAAAAAAACTCAAGGTCCAGAGAGAAGGAAATGAAAAGTGGAATAAAGTTGTTATTTTTGTTTGTTTTTGCGCACAAAAAGTATTCTCGTCGCTTTATAAACTTAAGATTGAGCCACTGGAGTCACTTGGACTATATTAAAAATGTCTTTAATACATTTTCTGGGCCAGCAAGTTAAGGTGACCATAAGCCTGCAGGAGGAGTGATCCAGCTCTCAGATTTCATCAAAAATATCAGAAGATGAACGAAAGTGTTACGGGGTTGGAACAACATGAGGGTGAGTAATTACTGACAGAATTTTCATTTTTGGGTGAACTAACCCTTTAAAAGAGAACTCCGGTCAATTTTAACATTGAGCTAATTTTTTTGTAAATTTGGAGTGCTGTAAATAGAGAGAACAACGACAAAAATCAGTGTTGCCTACACCGTGTTATCCTCTTTTTAAAATTTGCACCTTGTTGACTTCAATGGGGCAAGCTTTAAACCTGCTTTTAGCCTCTTAACATCCTTGATGTGTCATTACAAGTGCACAGCCAATGTGAGTGATTCCTTCAGAGTGAACACGGGTGAATCTGACTGCAGTAGATGTGAAAGATATTAATAAAAATGATGTTTATTCAGCCAGCGCACATACCTGTATTTTCTTCCTGTTTTCGGTCGAAGTCCATAGTAATCGATTGTCGAGTTCACACGCATAGGTTTAGTTACCTATGATCACGCGCGTGAACTCGATAATCGATTACTATGGACTTCAACCGAAAACAGGATGTAAATACAGGTATGTGCGCTGGCTGAATTAACATCATTTTTATTAATATCTTTCACATCTACTGCAGTCAGATTCACCCGTGTTGACTCTAAAGGAATCACTCACATTAGCTGGGCACTTGTAATGACACATCAAGGATGTTAAGAGGCTAAAAGCAGGTTTAAAGCTTACCCCATTGAAGTCAACAGGGTGCAAATTTTAAAAAGAGGATAACACGGTGTAGGCAACACCGATTTTTGTCGTTGTTCTCTCTATTGACAGCACTCCAAATTTACCAAAAAATTATCTCAGTGTTAAAATTGACCGGAGTTCTCCTTTAAGTAAATTGTCCCACTTTTAAAGTAATAATTAGCATCATCATACCCTTTGTTGGAGTTCCAGCAGGACTTGCATGTAAAACTTGAAAAAGAAGCTGAGTACTAGAGCCTTGCGATACTCCTCCCGTCCACCAGGGGCAGTAGGGGGCACAGAGATTTCTTCTTCTAAGAGCTGGGTTCCATCTACCAGAAGTTTCTCATCCCATTTTCTGCCAAACAAAAAACAATGTTCATTGACTGGAATGTATACAATGCAGCTAAGATGTCAGATTTTGATGTCACATTTTCAGCCAATGTATTTGTCAATACCGTCTGTTCTTACATATACAAGATTTACGGATACAAATTATGTAGGCCTTGCGATAGCTGTACCTTCCCATCAGCTCTTTACAGGTATGTCTGGCTTTTACCAGAGTGGGCCCCACACCTCCAAAAAAAATATCCAGATGCTCCACCACATTTGAGTCATGACTGAACAATACCCTCATGCCAGAATTCACTATGGAGAAGGCGAACTCTCTGCGCTGTGCCTGGCGAAATGTTGAAACAAACTCCCACTGAAAAATACAGGGATTAGTATTTAGCTTTTCAAAATGGCAAGTGAATTCGTAGCATATTTGTGGTTTTAAAAAATGAGAATAGATGGAAAAGCAAAGACTAATAGTCTTTTAGGGCCAAGCTATCTGTTGAAACTTGACATAGTTTTGTAATATTAAGTAGGCTTAGCTTCCTTCATTTTGAAGTATATACCGGTGTTGAGTGGGAAATATCAATAGCCAGCAGAATCTCATCTGGTCGTAGAGCTGTTTTACCAAAGTCTGTGAAAAACTCCTCACTTAGACAAATCTCTCGAGTACCATCTATATTTAAGAACAAAGGAACAAAAATGTAATTCTTATTAAAAAAATACATAGTTACTTTCAATGTTTAATATATTGGCAAATGAGAAATAATACAAAAAGCCAGTTATACAAAACTATGTAAATGCCACATTTACAAATAAAGTCCAAATACACTGACATTACCTTTGGAAACAATGTGTAGCGTACACTCTGCTGCTGCGAGGATGCTGCTCAGGTCATATTTGGGGTTGGCGCTCAGGATATTTCCACCGATGGTCTTGAAATTCCAACATAAACAAAACTGTAACATGTAAACAACTGTTCTTCCTAATTCCACATGGTGATTTGTTTTTGTTACTCACAGCCATGTTGCGTATTTGTTGGCCGGCCAAGCACTGTAGAGTCTGAACAAGGGCCTGGTAAACCCTGCTCTTTTCTGGGCCGAGTTCCTCAATTCCACGCAGGAGGACGTCCTTCAAAACAGACAAACTGCATCCTGCCCCTACAGTTATGCCTAAGTAAAAAAAAAAAGTGTTGTTGAATTTACTTTGGGCTTTAATATTCACTAAATAACCATATGTAACGGCGATGCTTTGTTTTAATGTGATTTACTATTGTTTTGCCATTTGATAGCACGAAGTTCTGGAATGCTTCCACCATAGATCACCAAAGGATTGATGGTTCCCTTCAGATTCATCTTTGGCCCTGTGAGAGAACAAAATCAGATGGACGGATAGATAGATAGATAGATAGATAGATAGATAGATAGATAGATAGATAGATAGATAGATAGATAGATAGATAGATAGATAGATAGATAGATAGATAGATAGATAGATAGATAGATAGATAGATAGATAGATAGATAGATAGATAGATAGATAGATGAACTTCCTCTTTAAACCAACCTATGGTTGTGTTCCCAACCAACAGAAGTGCGTTGGGGTATTCAGTTTTCAATCTAATTAAATCTTTCAGATCTGCTGGGGAAATCCACCTGACCTTTTCACCCTGAAAACAAAGTTGTTCCGCTTTTTTCTTCCCCATAATCTGATAGAAAGAAGGGATATAACAAAAATTAGTGGCCTGAAATATCCATGTTCTTATTAGCTACCACAAGAACACAAATGGCTAGCTTACCAGTAACTCTGGGGGAAAGATCAGATCCTGAGTTGGGTCGAGGGGTAAGACATCATCCATGCTGAAAAGATTTCCAGATATCTACCAAAAATACCAGTAGTAGAAGAGTTACTATAATTGTGTGTACTACTCTGCTAAAAAGTAAAGGGTGTTCTGTTGTGCAGTTCCACTAATAATAAGTCACATTTCATTTGTATATGCAATTGTAAGAATTTCTGTTTCTCATATTGTCTTACATCAGATTCATTGTTGTGGGAATTGCTGCTTTCCATGCAACATTTTCCATTTCCGTCACCATTTTGGCAACATATTGGAGTCTGGAAACATATGGATCACATTATGAACACATGTTAGTTTCCTTCAGTCAAAGTCAATAGTTTTACAAATTGTTACATGTACTGATTGTCACTTCTTTGTTGAAATTTTTATGTTGTATTAAAAGTTCAAAGCCATTACATCACAGAATGTTTTGAATCCATCAATTATCGGTCGATATCCAGTGCAACGACACAGGTTCCCTTAGAAGAGAGAAAACGCAATGTTAAATGTGTTTAAATTCTTCGTTTTCAAAATTGTGAGTATACGTATTTTTGTTACCTCCCAGTGCCTCTCGAATGTCCTCCATGTTGGGATGTGGGTTGTTTCTAAGTAATGTGTACATGGACATTACCATCCCAGGAGTACAGAACCCACACTGAGACCCATGAGCCTTTGCTATACGCTCCTGAACAAAAAAACCCCAATGTCTACATGGTTTGTTCTGGACAATCTATTCAAAGAACCTACTTTGAAACCTGATATGTAGTTTGTCTCTTAGGTAGAATCAGGTACCTGAACAGGATGTAGTTTAGTCTTAGTACTTCCAATGCCCTCGACGGTCACCACCGCCGCACCGTACAGAGCACAAATCGGCTGCAGACACGCGTTTACTGACCGGTGTCTGAAGAACGGATTAAGGATTATGAAACTATCGAATTTATTGAATTTTTCATTTAAAAACCACTTTGTACGTTCTTTCTAATTGAAACACTGATTTAGTCGAAAGCTGCAAACAAACATTCCATTCGTTTGTTTGTTTCATATAAAGGTTTTATACTGCTAGTTTTGATATATGAGTAAAAGATACAACACAGTGTCCTGGACAGAGTCATATCTAGACAGCATCACAGTACAGGCTCCACATCCCCCTCCACCACAGCCATACTTTGTGCCCGTCAGACCCACTGGACACAGAAACATCAAACAAGCAAATGCAACCTTGGTGAGTATACAATCTTTAATAAATATCCTTGGCTAAGTATCTACACCGTTATTTGGAGAATGTTTGTCATATGGCATTACCATACCTTTCCGTCGCAGGTAAGCCAATAACATCTCTTCTGGATCAGCATTCTTCTCTACTATCTTCACATAAAAATAGCAAAAACATGTGACTGCCATTGCTCAAATATCTTCAGTTGATAACTATAAGCCAAACACAGTTTGGTATGTGCCATGTCATGTGATTTCTTAGACTATCACACACACCAATGAATTAATATCACCACCAATTTTATGTTACTTGTTTTGAGTTGAATTCTGAGAGAAATGTGGAAACTGGAAACATTAGAATATAGATGAACAATCGTAGTTATAGTTAGAAAGTGTATGTGTGTGAGAAGGGCAAACACATGATGGACTGACTGTGTGTAGCGTAGAAAATCATTTTCATGGCATCATACATAAAGATGAAAGATTTAAAGATAAAGATTTCTTTTTGGGCTGCTGGCTGACTGTCATGTGCCACGATTCAGACATGCACGTTTAGTCACGCCATTTAGTGCTGGTTATATGTTCAAGCTTGGTTAAGTACATTGAATATGAGAAGACTAAACATAAAATGTTGAATATTCATCACAGTATAAGTAATAATAATACCAGCATCACATCTTTCCTTCTTTTGTGATAGTAACTTGAAATTGAAAACACTTTTATTTATGAACTAACACACTATAAAAGCCATATATTACATATTAACAATAGTATGAGCCAAAAACTATAAAAAAATTAAACGTCCACCACATTTTTGCACAAGTTAAATGCCTGTGCCTTACATTTTCAGATCTGTAATTGAATCATACCTTCTTGCCATTAACGTAGAAGATAAGCTCGCTGTTCACAGATAGAGATGACATGATGAGTTGAGAAGGATCGCAGTGCTTTGTCTCCGGAGATGCTCCTGGTTTACTGACCATCAGTTGAATGAGCGACTGACTGACTGACATCACATGTTAAAGGCTTTGCCCTGCCTTTCATGGTTAAATTCAGGAATGCGTGAAGAAGACGTGCATGCAGGTTTTTCCTCCATTTTTATATCTTTATTTATTGCTTTGGAAATTCTTTGATTCGCTGAAAAAGAAGAAACACTATTAGAGAACAAAAACTATTAGATGCAAAGAGTTCACAAAAAGGTTTACATTTGTTAAATACGACAGGTTCACACATTTCAGAAATACGACGCCATTAGAAAGTAAAGACCATCACCACATCACACTATCTATACAGACACATGAACTGTTTATGTAATGTTTATCAGCCTCATCTTCAGTATCCATAAAGCTATTGATCCTCAGGATGTTGATATTGGGCCGTCTGTCTGATTTCCATAGTCTCATCAGGAATGAGTAATGTAAAAAAAAAGAAAAACTTGCATCACAATAGGTGTAATTGTGATTGTCAAAACATTTGGTAACTTTAGTGACAACCTGTTACAATGTTTACATGGTACAATGACTGGTAGGCTACTGTTTCTTTGTATTATTGCTTAACACAATTTTCACGATTCAATTCAATTCTTGGGATTTGATTTCAATCATGATAAAAAAAAATCTCATTTGGATAAATATTAGGTAGGCTACAGTAGATAGCCTACGTGTTAATTTTTCTCAAGAAAAAATATATCTCACATAATGCTGTAAACATACAGAGAGCCCTATCAGCTGGTATTAGTAAAGGTTAAAAATAACAAATCAAATATAATGCGGTTTTCATTATAATAACAATTATTTAATGATGACACAAGTAAAAATATAATAAATATGTAATATAGTGCACATATTTAGCAAAACAGGCAACTCCTCTCTTTAGCTATTTTTTTTTTCTAGTCAACTAACCTGCTATGGTCATTAAATTGCTTTCCTGAGGTAAATGTAACGTTCTTTGCCATAATTGTTCTCCTGCTGTTTTAGTCTGTGGTTGAAAAACACTGATTGATCAATATTATTTATGAGGCATATTATAAACCTTTTGGTAAGTTGTAACTTAGGCTACTGTATCTTTAAATAAAAAGTAACAGATTATCGGTTATAGCGATCTGTCACGTCACATTTACAAGCGCCAAAACGGTATTTATTGTCTGAATTTCGCAATAAAATGGACAGAACCTGAGAGCTGAGTGTTTTGGTTGTTGGTGTTCTGTTTCTCAAAGTTGAAGGCCATATCAGGAGAGATGTTCTCAAAGTTGATTTTGACATACTGGTCACTGGTTTGCTCGTGGTAAAAGCCCAGGGCATGATTGAGCTCATGTTGTACGATGCCACTGTAAATACAGCCGTACCTATTGAGGGAGACCACCTGTTTGCCACCAGTTCTACCTAGAGCAGAGAAGCACCTGAGAGGAGAGAGGAAATAAAGGGGTTAAATATTGATCTGTTAGAGGTCTGTTAAATGTTTCTTGTTGGTATAGTATGATTGTTCTCACCCATCTTTGTTGCCAATAACAATGTAGGCCTAGTCGGTCTGAGATGATCTGTCCACAGAGCAGATGCAGGTTTTGGCTGATCTATTGTGGCCTTATTGTTAGACTTGTAAACCGAATGTTGTAGGTTCGATTCTCAATACTTGCAGGAAACAACTGAGGAACCATTGAGCAAGGCACCTAACCCCAATCACTCCCTGGGCGCCGCAGTGAATGGCTGCCCACTGCTCTGGGTGTGTGTGTCCAGTCCACCACGGTTTACAGTGTGTGTGTGTGTTCACTACTCCTAATGTGTGTGCACTAACTTGGATGGGTTAAATGCAGAAGACAAATTCATGGTTTGCCATACTTGACCTTCACATCACTTCACTTCACTTACTCGGCTAATTATCAATGGAATAAATGGACATGAAACTCTTTTTTGATTTAGGTATATAATACACTATGTAGCCTACTATATCAAAGTATATGTGGAAATCTTTTATATTTAGCTTAAAATATAAATGTCAAGAAAATTACAATAATACAAAAATATGCAAATCAAAGCTTAGCGTGCTGACCCAATTGAACTAAATGCTTTTTATGGTTTACCCTTGGCGATAAAAAAAAAAAAAAAAAAAAAATCACACCCCCTCATTACAATGGTATGACCCGCATTGGGCTTACAAATCACTGTCAGCTGGGAGGGGGTATGTTTTTATGAACTTTCACATATATAGTAAGGCGAGTAAATCTTTTACTCTACGAACATTTTTATGATATTTAAGTTTTGTAAGTTACAAAACAATAGTTGTAAACGTCTAACTAGCATTATTTTATCAATAAACACCTCTCTAACCCCCCGCACTCCCCTGTAACGGACGGGTCCATTGTTTCCCCCCCCCCGTTCTTCTTCAGCGCAGGCGCATCAGGCTCTTGCCATCAGGGAGGGTTTTGTGTGTTGAGTTTGGACCTGCTATTGTCTTGCTTTGTTCTTTGGTTCAAAAAGCCGTTTTTTATCTGAATTCATTTCGGTAAGCCCACCATGTATTTTATATACGTATAATAAGCGTATACAGTTCAAACTTGAGTTGTTGTATATCCTTTTTTTATAAGGATGGCTGTTTTTTGGGCTAACGTTTATGATCAACTGTTTAAACCATGATGGCGGAGCTCGCGACATGATATCATTTTAACATAAACGATAATACCTTTAATAGTTCCCGTTGTTTAATGTTAATTCAGTCAAATATTGGCATTGCGCTCTTTTTGGTCTGAAATACTTGTAAATAGTGATTATAAGTGGCTCTTAAAAAATGTTTTGAGTGGTTAGGCCTCATTTTAGCCGGTTAGCTTTAGCGCGTGCCCGGCGCGTGAGTTGCAGTTCAGACCCCCCAAAATAATAATACATAAACGCTATTTAATACATTTATGCAGCAACATATGCAAGTAGTAATTAAACAAGTTTTGGATTTTATCTGAGCAATAATAAACCCTAACGTATATAATTTGCCCACGAGACAATGTGATTGATTACTTTCACGTTGGATTAATTAGCTGCTACAGGTTTCACTGGTACTAATTAAACTAGTTTATTATTAAAGGTTTAAATCGCTTAAAGTATTAAGGGTATTGTTTTGCGTATTTTCTATTGGAATGTTATTTTTGGTTTTGGAAATGTCCTGCCACATCTACATGCGGTTTCTTTGTGATTTTCAATGAAATGTTCTTAAACATTGCTATTCTTTTCATAGGTGTCTTTTATGAATAATCAAAAGCAGCAAAAGCCAACGCTTACCGGCCAGCGTTTTAAAACTAGGAAAAGAGGTAAGTAGCCTAACCATAAGGGCTTCTCAAACTGGGGTCCAGGGGGCTGTGATGGAGTACTAAGCAGTCCGTAGAAAAATTCAGAGAAAAACGGTGTGTACATTTTTACTAACAAGATATTTCAATGAGATTTAACTAAATATTCAGTAAAATAATTTTATTAAATTGATTTAGAGTCTGTTCATAAGACACCACTCAGCTAAAAACTGAAGTAAGCTGTTCACTTACATGACAATTTTTAATTGGCTTAAATTTTAAAATTTCACGATGTGGGTTCCTTTGTATGAGGATGATCATATTTGGGGCTTTGTGGTATCTAAAGCCTTTTTTGCATTTCATACTTCTATGAACTTAGTTATAGGAACTAGCCACCAGGGTGGTTCCCTGAGAACTAAATATTCCCCTAGGGCCATTTTCCTGGTTGCATTCGCACCGCCAGTAGGAACTCTGAAGTTGTGCTGCTTGTTAATTTTATTTTGATGGGTTATTTTGAGCCTGAGCACACAGCACTCCCATTCTCCGTTTAGCAATCCTGTCTAAAACATTATTCCATAAAACTGTTATACAAAGAAAATAGACAGTAGGTTATATGAAAAAATATTAGTGTTTGCCGCGTGGTTGAACAGAAATATATTAGGCCTATGTTTCACTTGGTCCCCTTAAAGTTGCGTTGGATTTTCTCCTTATCGTAAAGGTCGAGAGGTCCATCTATTAATGTTTGTAGAGTTCGTTCATGGAGTAAATATAAACTATAATCTGTTTACACATCTTTTTTTTTTTTTTTTTTTAAATGGCTGGTACTGGTTTCGTGTGCGTTCGGCCAATCAGCGTGCACTTATGCCGCTGGTAGTTGTTATTGTGCAGGGTTAGATCCTACTCTGAAGTAGGAGCTAGGGGTGGGACAAAATATCGATAGGGCAATATACCGTTGTCCTTCTCCGTCCGATACAAGAATTGATATGCTGGCACCAAATATCAATATTTTAATGAAGAAAATAACGCTCTAAATAAATTTCTCTGCTCCCAGCATCATTACTTCATGGCTTCTCAACAAATTAATTAGGGAATGTGAACATTGTTAAATGTCCTAAGAAAAAGATTTTTAACGGAATTGCGAGCAACAGTGTGAGTAAAATAAGTCCAAAGTCTGGAAAAACCTGCACTTAACCTTTTCACAGGCGTTTTGTTTTCATAGACCGATATCGTGATGTATCATTAAAGGATTGTCTAGCAATAGATTATCGCAGAATTGCTGTATCGTGATATTATCAGTATTGTGAGCCATGTCTCGTGAGGTACCCTGTAATTCCCACCCCTAGTAGGAGCTAATTTTGTTCCCCCAAAAGGCATTCCTATAGCTAAAATCATTCCCAGTTCCTGCGGTGTGAATGCGCCAAAAGGTTGGTACTTCCGCCATTAGTTCTAGGAACTATGAAAAGGTTCCTCTGGTGCGAAAGCCCCTCAAGAGATTAAACCCTTAGCCTCAGGAACTTCCTTGTAAAAAAAATAAATAAAAGTGCCGCCCATTTTAAAACGCTCATTTCCCCACAGATGAAAAGGAGAGATTTGACCCTACTCAGTTTCAAGAAAGTATTGTTCAAGGCTTGAACCAAACTGGCACTGATTTGGAAGCGGTTGCAAAGTTCCTTGATGCCTCTGGTGCCAAGCTCGATTACCGCCGGTATGCTGAGACACTCTTCGACATCCTGGTGGCTGGAGGAATGCTGGGTAAGCAACTGTTTATGGCTATTTCAGTGGGCTGGAATTGAAAAACCATCTTAATTCAATCTTGTATTTGTATATATAAATTTTTTTCAGCCCCAGGAGGGACTCTGTCTGATGACTTGACCCGTACTGAGTTCTGCCTCTTCACGGCAAGTGAAGACCTGGAGACCATGCAGGCGTACGCTCAGGTATTTACCGTTATAAACTGCTTGACTGGCAAATAGTCTCACGTTTCAGTTTGTTCTGATTTAATGTCACTGTGATGGATATAAATTGTACTTTTCGGCTTTCTCTTTACATGTTTCAACACATTCACCTTGTGCTGTAGGTTTTTAACAAGCTGATCAGGCGTTACAAGTACCTGGAGAAAGGGTTTGAAGAGGAGATTAAGAAGGTAAGCAAAATTGTTGAAATAAGGATTATCACGTATTTGTTAGTCAAACAAAGACCGCGTCATTATTCATCTGGAAAGTCCCATAATATCATTTTTTTTTTTTTTTTTTTTCTCACAGCTGCTGCTGTTTTTAAAAGGGTTCACCGAGTCAGAGAGGAATAAATTGGCCATGCTTGCCGGAATCCTGCTGGCCAATGGCAATATATCAGCCTCCATCCTGAGCAGCCTCTTTAATGAGAACTTGGTCAAGGAAGGTAACGACAGACTTGTTTATCAGCAGTACTTTCTGAGTAAAGATTATGTAAACTAACTCATCGTCTGGATTTTATTGTAGGGGTGTCTGCCGCCTTCGCTGTGAAACTCTTCAAGTCCTGGATCAACGAAAAAGACATCAACTCAGTTGCTGCTAGCCTGCGTAAAGTTGGCATGGACAACAGGCTAATGGTAAATATCGTACTGCAGACTCAACTCAGGGAAAATCTGATATGTAAATAATTGGGAGTTATAAAGGCTAATATATATATATATATATATATATATATAAAACAACATTTCCTTTGAATTTTCACATTGAAAAACACAAATATAGTTAGTTATTGTTTAGTTTAATTGGTTGGTTAGGCCTTAATTGCGTCTAGATGGTTTTCTGTAATCGATATCTGGCAACAGCACATTGTTTTTCTGCTCGGGCGAGCAATTCCTAGTAGATGAAGGGCTCATAAGCTTTGTTGCACCTCAAATGACAAGGAAATTGATAATTGTTAATATTCAGAAGCAAATTCCCATACTCATTCTCTCATATGGCTGGGGTATTGCAGAGCAGAGTTTGAGGTGTGCGCCGCTGCTGCACCGGTGTTCTGGAGTCTTTGGTAATTTACACATAGAAGCATGGATTGACAGAAGGGGGATAATTACGTTGTCACAGATTTAATGTTTTTGTTTTAAATAAAATATTGGAGTTGGTTTATTTTAAGAGAATATCTGACGCCCGTGGCAAAGTTTTGGACCTGAACTTTCTAAGTGGACCTGTGAAGACTTCTAGTTTTTTTTCTTACCTATCATCCTCTTGCCCAAAACAGGAGCTGTTCCCTGCCAACAAGCGTAGCTGCGAACACTTCTCAAAATATTTCACCGATGCCGGGCTGAAGGAGCTCTCAGACTTTGCTCGCAACCAGCAGTCCATTGGAGCGCGCAAAGAGCTTCAGAAAGAACTGCAAGAGCTGATGTCCCGCGGCGAGACCCTCAAAGACGTGAGTTTGTCTTGTCAACAGCTGTGCTACTTTCCCACTTTCAATTTAAAGATTTAAAACTTCTTAAATAGGCATCCAAATATTATGATTTATTTAAAATATTAAAGATTTTGATTAATATTCATCCATATTTTGGCTATGCAGGTTTATTGTTGCCGTAATCAGCTAATGTGTTTTTGTTCCCCAGATCATTGCCTACGTTCGTGAGGAGATGAAGAAAACGAGCATCTCTGAGCAGACAATGATCGGTATCGTGTGGACCAGTGTCATGAGCGCCGTCGAGTGGAATAAAAAGGAGGAGCTCGTCACAGAGCAAGCCATCAAACACTTGAAGGTATCTACATCGCTCATGGAAGCGGCATTACTTCCTTTTATTGAATTTTACCAGTAGTAATATTTTCTGCTAACTTGTTTTGCAGCAATACAGCCCACTGCTGAAGGCCTTCACCTCCCAAGGCCTGTCTGAGCTCACCCTCCTGCTGAAGATCCAGGAGTACTGCTACGACAATATCCACTTCATGAAGGCCTTCCAGAAGATCGTTGTGCTTCTTTACAAAGGTGTGTCTTCTGTACTTGATCCTTTCAAAACTATGCACTTAAGCCAAAGGCTTGCGACACTATGGTAATTTTGTACAAAAATGTTACTTGGCTAGTGGAATGCAGAGGTTATATCTGTTTTTTGAAGCTTTCTTTTTCTTGTTTTGACTGCCTGTAGCTGATGTTTTGAGCGAGGAGGTTATTCTGAAGTGGTATGCAGAAGCCCATGTGGCCAAAGGAAAGAGTGTCTTCCTGGAGCAGATGAAGAAGTTTGTAGAATGGCTGAAAAATGCTGAGGAGGGTAAGCATTTTTTTTTTTTTTTCTGTTTTAAATGGCTCATGATATTAATTTTGCCTGTTGTCTTTTTTTTTTATTACCAGAATCTGAATCGGAGGAAGAGGAGGCAGACTAAAACACAATGTCAGCAGAATGTTTTGTTACAGAAGTGCTCGTCTTTCTAATTTTATTTCTTTTTGGCTTTTTTTTTTTTTTTTGATTCTACCTCCTGTTTTTCAAACCATAACATTTAGATGTCATTTAAGGGCTTTATAACAAATGGTTAATTTTAACAGTTTTTTCTAATATAAAGGTTTACACTTAAAATAGCACAAAAGTTGTGGTCAACCTTTGTAATTATTTACTCACTCAAGGAACTTTTAAGTGTCAATACACTTTGGACATCTTAAATTATTGTTAAAATGATTCCTTTATGAATTGACATTCCATTGATTTTGATCAGGCTGCCTTGTTTGCTTTTAAGACTCCCTTTTCTATATGGTATTGATGCCTTCATGCCCCGTCATGATCAGTGTCCACAAAGGAAAGAACAGTCAGCTTGTCTCATTGTGATGTTATTGCCAACGGGTTAAGTCCTTCTCCCATAACATCCATCAGCGTTCTGTTCCCTGCCTATGAAACTGTACAGCGCTGAAAACAAATTGCTGATCACCCTGTAAAGACCCTTAAATGACTCCCAACCACTTCTATGATGTATCTCCATCTTATTTGTCACCAGTTTCTTTAAACTGAATAACTAATTGACTTTTTTTAAGAAATAAAGACCTAGAAGTATATGCTTTGTGTGTGGTTCATGCCTATTCTTAACATGCTGGTTTTTGAATGATTGTAAAATCAGATTTAAGTCCACCATTTTAAAGGGGTGTGCAATATGTCTTTCACAAGAGGGCACCGCAAAACCCAGGAAGAACCACATTCAGAACATGTTTTTCAAAAAATAATTTATTGGTTTTGAAAAAGTCACAAGAACAGACTTTTCTTGTACAAAAATATTTGATCATTAAATAGCAGCTTGTTTAATGTTTGGCATGTGCAAAGGACTACTTTTTGAAGACAATTCAAGTATTAGAATGACAGGCTAGTTTTTAAACTGTTTTAGAAGTAGGCCATATTGACATAATGCACTTTGACCTTTATTTTGGTGGGGAAAAATAAAATTACAAATGACTTACAAAAGCCATGTCACAGTATTTCCAGTGTAGTATGATACTTCCATTGCACTTTTTTTTTTTTTTTGGTTGCACATCTTTAGTAAAAGGAAAAAAAAAACTCCATTTTCACAAAGTGAATGCAAGAAAAAAAGTCATGCAGTCTACAAAAATACAGGAAAACCTTACAAGTGGAAGTTTTGATTTGTGCAAGATACACGGGTAAACATTGTGGATTATAAATGGCGATTCTCTACATCTTGATGCTTTTACAAAAGTAAAACTCACCCTTAAATATTAAAATAGCAGGTGCAGATTCTGAAAATAAACTAAATTGTAATCACAGTAAATGTTAGGCTCAAATTTGTGATTCCTCTTCTAATAATGTAAACTATACAACAAAAGTTTCAGCACATGTGAGAATTCAGTGGTGTACTTGAGTCTAGCGCATGATACAAGCCAGAAGCTGCTTGACCTTTCCCCCAAACCAGGGGAAGGCAAGTTTGGTCTTAGAAAGCCGTTGTCCTTCAGATTTTAGCTCCAACCATAATCAAACACACCTGAACAAGCTAATCAATGTCTTCAGGATTACTAAGGCTACAGGCAAGTGAGGTTTTTTTTTCAGGGTTGGAGCCAAACTGCAGGACAGCAGCTTTCTAGACCCAAACTTGCCTACCCCTGCCCCAAAACCATTGTTAAATTAAACTGCCCCTTAAGTCTTGCACACTTCGACAAGCAAAAGAGCTGCAGTTAACAATAGCCAATGAGAATTGAGGAACCAGAGGAATTACCAGCTACTCATGTCTCATAAATATTTTGGTTCCATTTGGTGCAAATTCATTCTCATATAACTATTTGCATGTTTGTAGGAGATACAATTGTGGAGAAAGTTTGTGTATTTGACAAGGGCCTCATTAATAAAATGTTGTGTAGAAACTGTCCTTCATTTGATCTTCCTATCATTTCTCCAATGTGCGTACGTGTGATTCAGAGAACTATCCTCTCTTCCAGATGTGAAATCGATAAATCGCAAATGATCTTAAAATTGTGTTAGTTTTCCAAATACCTGCAGTGCTCCGACTCCAAAGAACAAGTCTGTATGTCTGCTTAGACCCTGACGTGGCACTAAGCAATTTTCAAAGTCAAAGACTTTTAATAAACTAATAATGAACGTTGGCATGGATTTTAGCATACACACACTCTAAGATCAAATATGTGCATACGCACATTTTATAAATGAGGCATCAAGTGCACACTATTACATTGACAGCAGTCATGATTTGAAATGCAATCTTGTAGCATGCCCAAAGCCCTGTTTGCACCTGGTATTAAGATCACAAATTATGTTTGATTAACAAAGTTCGGGAAATGCACGTTCAGATATTTAACCTGATTAACACGAGAGGGGCGCATTCAGCCAATCAACCCAAATAACGATAAGAGGTATATCATCAGTATCCCTCCACCGCCCCATCTCCTCACTTCTAGTCGTAACTATTCTTATCACAACCGGGGGGGGGGGGGGTACTCTGGGTTCGGGCCACAATTCAAAGCTCGGAGCCCTCCCCCCAGAGAGCACGCCAAATACGCATAACCCATACTAAATTATATGCAAGTGTGAACTCATGAAGTGGACGACGCTAAATACAGGTGTAAACGGCCTGAAACGCTTTGAGCTTGTCCACTCGCATTCGACCGGATTGCTTTCGTAGTATAGATGCTGATGTTGTCGATTCTGTTCGAACAGCCACAAAAAAACTCCTGCTCTCCGCCTACTGACCTAATTCATAAACATTATGTTAAATGCGCTAGCCAGACGGGATTTAAACTTTGTTGGCTGAAGACCCAAGCTTGGTTTGAAGACAAAAAACCAAACCCAGCACAATGTTCTCTCACCATTCCTGATTTCTAACATACACTCACAGCGTTCAATGTGGTCTTGTGGCTGTCAGTGCAGAAACGAAAGCTGTTGCTCTCCGTGTGTTTTTCCGGCGTCTCCGGCGCGTTCATATGTAAATTGCAAAAGCTTATTTGTCCATTAGATCGAAAGATCTGAAAAAGCCAATACATTTACCCGCCCATGGACCTTACTATCGAAGAAAGCAGGACAGAAGTGGTTGAAAGTGGACAAAAAAGAGGTGTAAACAGGTACGTGTCTCCCTCGTCTACTTGTGATAAGATCGACCAAGACCAGGTGACCTTAATACCAGGTGTAAACAGGGCCCAACATGTATATGCTTGTGATTTGGACTTGTGGTAACATGGCCTTCTCTCACACAATGTCAATGGAATCCACAATACCGAATTTGGTGTTCTATGATTTATAAGCACAAGCTTCTCTTTTGTGTTTGCAGTGTGACCTTGTTGTACCCATTTCCCTGAGCATGCACTGATGCGCGCTTTTACACGACTAGTCTATGCGGCGTTATGTCTAGTCAAGTCTTTGCGGCGTTACGTCACCAAACTGGACTCAAAGAAAGACAGCAAGGACTGCGGGTAGCATTTGAGACAAGACTATATCATATTTGGGGTCAGGGTCATGACCCAAGGCTCGTGTTAGGGATCATGTACCTTGTTCCCAAGACATGGAAGATTATGTTCTCATTATGAAATACTTCCACCTTTAGCATTCAGTCATGCCACTTGAACTTTCTAATAAATATTTAGAATGCTTTGCCCAATCCAAGTTCTCGTGCTGAGGTTAGATTCTTGTGTGCAGTCTCCTGAGAGCCATGTTGGGATTGGGGTCCCAGCTTAGATGTGGAGACAAGAGGGAGGGGATGAGATTTTGCCTGCCGTTGTACTGACAGCGACTACTGCAAACCGCAAGGTTTCAGTTACCATCATGTGACGAGCAAGAGGCAGACACAAGACTGTTTTTTAAGGCAAGGGATGGTGTAGCTTACTATATCTGATACTGAAATAGCCTCCCACCAGGTGCAACATTACACATATTCTCTGGTTACATTAACCAATACACAGTTGATAAGGTGGCCACACATGCAGAAGCAACACATTTATAGGAAATGCAGAAAAAGTGCAGATTCTTCAAGAATCTTTTAAAGAAGATCTCTCTTCTTGTCGCTCATTTTGTCTGTCCTCAGAGATAAAAATAAAAAACATACAGCAGAAAGTCTTGTCTCTGTGCAAGGCGATGTCTCTATACATGTAAACAATCAGAAGTTGAGAGCTTGTACATAGCAGCAGTCAGTCAGAGAACTTCTGCTGTCACGCAGTTGTTTGCTTTTCCCCGTCTCTAAGCTGCAGAAGTAGATGATAATTGAAAGGTGTTAGAATTCACACATGCACAAATTTTATCATATCAGTTTACAATTCTGTGTGAAATACACAGGCATGCGTTATTGCTGTTAAACAGCTAAAAGGACAATTCGAGGAAAGGTAGTTGCAATACTACTGGCAAGTAACATGAAATCCAATAAAGTTTGGTATGCAAATATATTCCCAAATACGCCACAATTTCTGGACATTTTCAGGCAAGCCCAACCTGTAAAGACTCAACAGGTAGAAGTTGATAGTTTCGCCACCTTCAAGGACTCACCATTTTCCTTTGGTTACTCAGGCAAAAGGTGCAGATGGGTCGTACTGGTGGGGTTTTGAGGTTGGTGTTGCTTTGTAAGATGTTTTGATATTTTAGACACGGTTGCCCGTCCCTGCAGTCCTCCCCTAGCAGAAGCACGTTGGCCAGGTGTGAAATGTAGCTTGATGCCAATCGCAGAGTCTCGATTTTCGACAACTTCCTGTCGGCCGGCTCCGTGGGGATGAGGGTGCGTAGAGCCGTGAAGGCGGTGTTGACGCTGTGTGTACGGTCTCGCTCCCGAGCATTAGCTGCCTGCCGTTGTTTACTGACCCCTGAGAGTCTACGGCCTCCTCTGTGTCTCCCCGCCTCCCTGTGGCCCCGCGTTGGGCTCCCCGTGGATTTCTCCGAACTGTCGCTGCCGCTGTCGAGCTCATCAGGGTCGGAGGGTAAGCTCTGGGTATCGTGTGCAGGATGTTCATGAGTTAGCCCTCGTTCGCCTGCAGTGGACTTCATGGCGTGCAGAGACAGACTGGTTGTTGTGGGTAGTCCATGGCATAGATGCTGGCTGCCCATGGTGCTTTAAGCTGAGTGAAAATAGCAGCCGGGGGGCAGCTGCGTCTGATCCGGTGTCCAGAGATCTTCCGTGGCCCCGTGGCACTTCAGCATGCCATTTCTTGAATGACTGATCCCTTTCTGGATTTGTCCGCTACCATGTGGCTGTGGAAAAGGATGGACAGGTGGAGCTGAGGGGCACCTGTCATGGCCCAAAGAAGGAGGACGTTTGAAGATGTATAAATAAATGCACGCACTAACACACATACAGGGATTTGGATGTTTGTTACTCCTTTGGGCTGTAATATTTGGGAACCGGGTCCTCTGGGTGATCTTGGTGATTTGCTCTACTTTCTCTGACAAGACCCACCTCTGTTTTTGTCCCTTCATTCTAGTCCATTCATCTCTCGCTCCTGATATTGTTTGCTTAAAATATCATGTTCTCTATGGCTTAAACATGTATTTGCATGCTATATAATATGTATGCAATAGCTAAGCAACCTTGTTGTTTGACCCAGTGCTAAATTTAGCCCAGAAAAGTTTACAGACAGAGACTGTTGTCGTTGCCTGTAAAATTCGTATCACATGGGCTATGGGTCACTTCAGGTCCAAAAGGAGAGACACAGTTGGGACTTTACTGCACATAGGGGGCAGTGTTTCAAATCTGACAGATTGTAATTCAAAAAATCTGTTTGACATGCTAGCAATGAGAAAGACTGTGAAGAAAGTTATTGGAGAGCTTTTTACTTAAATCAATTGTGTTACTATCAATGTAGCTGCAATCATTTGCTTACTTGTAGGTGTAATGAACATTGGTGTTCTGAAAGTTTACATTATTTACGATTATTTAATGAGCAGCTTGTCAGTGCAGTGCGGCTGATCGGTAGTAAATGCTGCTCCACCTGAACGCCAGAGGGTGTCTCACGCAGACACGCCAAATATGCCCCACCGCATAAGAACAACAACACACATCATTCCAGGAAATCCCTATTGGGCATTATCTTGGAGAAGGATGCTCAACTGTCATTATGAAGTGAGTTGGGAGTAAAAGCATGTTATTAAATGTCTTTTGTTGGACAAGAGGTTCATAAATGCTTCTCATGTTTGGAAAGATGTTTGACACGTGTTGCTTTTTTCAAATGCACATAAGTGACTCAAACTCAGTGCTTTCAGATAGAGCAGCGTTTACCGAGCCGTACATCAATGCCAAGCAGCGCATAACATATAATCACAGCCTTTGTGAAAATCGGTTTAAGTGCGATTAATCGTGCAGCCCTAGTGTAGTCGTTTTCACAGATCCGTGTGAACTTCATTTTGACTCGTTGTCTGTACACGAAAAATGCAAAGGAAAAACTTTTCCATTATTGTACATCAGTGTCGCATAAATGTACCCTAAAAGTCTTTTAACCAGTAGCTGCAGTTAGTGTTAGCTTGTAGCTCACAGAATTAGCACTGTATAAGTGTGCTCTCTCTTGTATGCTGTCATCCTATTTCTCTTTAATGCCCTGTCTGACTGAACAGCCCAGGTGTGTCCATGTCTCTTGCAAGCGCATACTGTGTTCCATCTAAAAATATCAGTTAGAGTTCACCATATAATGCATTGCTGCTTTTTTGTATGCTAGTTTAGGCAGTGTTTTCATTTTTGGTTTATCTATTAAGTTAGTTACACTCTGTTATGAAAAACATTTACTTGATCATTTTTTATCTTTAGTCATATTCTATGGTTTAGTTCAGTTGTTCATGTCCTCCAGAGTTTAGCTCCAACTCGCCTCAACACACCTGCCTGGAAGTTTCTGACATGCCCAGTAAGACTATAATTAGCTGGTTCAGGTGTGTTTAATTGGGGTTGGAGCTGAACTCTGCAGGACAGTGACCCTCAAGGAGCAGGATTAGACACCCCTGATTTAGTTAGACTCAGTAGTAGGTCACTAGGCTCAAATTTTCATGTAACCACCACTAGATGTCAGTAGCACACCACTAGAGATTGTCATTCCACCTTTTAAAGGCAAGAAGCACAAACAGTGTGTACATGTTAATGTTTGAAAATTGGCAAGAATATAAGTGAACTAATGGGGCATGAAAACAAAAATAAAATCTAGTGTGCTGTTCCCATATTAGTGATTTAAAGTTCTAGTGTGGAAATTGTTTTATGAGCAGTCAAATCATAATGTATCGAACTTGTCGGGCCTTCATTTACATCTAAATTCCCAATGATTTCCCTTTAGCCTTTTGGTAAGTTTGTCCAAATTAGTTAACTGATAAATCTATTCTCTTATCCATTCACATGACACCTCTTTACTAATTTGTTTAACCCTCTAAGCTCTTCTTGCAGAGCTAACATGCTAACGCAATGCGCGTGCTGCATCCTCAATGAGCCGCCCGTGGCCCAAACATACGCTCCAACTGTTTTTTTGTTTATCCTGACAGCATCGCCTCTAATCTTTAAGAGTGCCTGCTGGGATGCAAAACAAAGATACGCCATTGTAATCCTCTGAGAGTTTGCTTGGCACTTAAATTTGCAGGTGAAAGCTCCTGGTAAGTTGCAGAAACCAGGCATTGGCTTATAGCAGTGGTTTCCTGGATACCCGCCTTCGTGGAAGCAAGTGGAGCATGAAACAATTCATAGTTGTATTGAACAGTTTTGCAGCTCCAAGTTTACATAGACAATATGACATAGTTTACACTCCGGTTCCAGTTGAGCAAAGGTGAGTGCCAATTAGCATTTTAAAGGCCTAACTTCCTGTGGAGCAAGATTATCAAGCTCTGTGCACACATTTTTTTTAAGCACCTGTTTTTAAACTCAGTTGGAAAGAGTGTGATTAGATTGCAAAATTAGAACTCTTTCAAAGCCTCAACAAAAACTGCACAGTCTCTGGCATCTTTCTCTCTATGGTTTTGGAGTGATTTTAAATACAGGTCACCATACAAAGGATGCCCCGTCCACCTACATAAATTCACACACTTTAACTAATCTATTTTGAAACCATGCCAGAAAACATAATCCAAGTGCTAAGGGCAATTGCAAATCATATCTGTGAGATGCTGGTCTACTGCACAGAAGCACCAAGAGACCATTAGCATCTAGTTATGCAGTGCATTTTCATGCTCATCCTACAGTATGTATATTAAATAACAGTCTATATTAGATAAAATGCTAAAATCACACTTACACTTTAAACATTTTAAACCATATTACTTCCCAATTAAGTGAAAAATTGGGTGAATTTTAAATAATTTTACTACTGTGGTTTGAGTTGATGTTGACATGTTTGCTGTTTGTGCTAACTGTGCTATGCTAACGTATTCAATGTTTAAGCTTTTTCTTATACCCCAATAACCCCTTCCATCATGTTAGTCTTTTGTAACATCCAGGTCCTTAAAGTTGATATGTAACGGATTAGATCATATCTTCCATATTGTGATGTACATCTGAGTGAAATGTATCATCGAAAAAGAAAAAAATGTGGGATGGGACAATGAAGGTGGAACTGAATTCGAGCTTGCAGTTGAATGTAAGAAAGGGGCATGGTTTAAGCAGACTAAATAATTGGAAAAGTCCGGCATACGTCACCAGCAGTGTTGACAGGTCCACGGTTTTCCTGTGAAATTAGGCTACTTTTACACTGTTGTCGCTGTGGATAGTTTTTGAAATCTGCAGGTTGTTGCGAGATTTTCACAGGGGAAACCCCCCGGAATGTAATTGAGCTAATTTTGATTAGCAATTGGGAGGGTTTTGTTGTGGAAACCTGGCAACCCTGGTCACCAGAGAGAATTCTGGAATTTCACTGGAAGATTGAGTTATGACATTTTGATAAAAAATGTGGGTAAAAAAAAGAAAAGAAAAGAAACTTATGCATAGGTGAATCATTCACAAGATTACAATTATAAAACAGAATAAACATCAGACAATATTAACAAAGGATTTAGTGAACTCTGTGATGTTTTATGGTTTTAATTTTGAATGAATCACTCTAAAGTTCACAACTATGTAACAGGAACAACCCATTAAACCCAACAAAAGACAGAGAGAGAGTGGAAGAGACAGAGTGAGAGACCATATAATAAGGTAAAGAAACATATGAAAGTCCAGCCTAGATGAGAGACACACTTCATGCTTTTATTTCTTCTGCTCGGCAGGAGAACCTTATGAGGGTCACTCTAGTGCCCTTGCTGACCATTAAAGGCAACTAATTGGAGCCCAGGGACAGACAGCTCTGAGAGCAGCAGAAGAAAAGTGTTCCCAGAGAAGATCTCTTCAAGGAAAAAAAGTAAATACTACTGTAGTTTTGGACCACACTCCAGCACCTTTTACTACTCAAGAGAAAGAAGGAAAAAGGAAGGGGGGAAAGTCTGAGGTGATGGGTTTCTGGACAATATTTGGTTTATTCTTGAGTCCTCATGCAAGAGATTTGATCTGACCAGAAAACTGCTTTTCTTTCTTCTCAGCTTTTCCCTTTTCCTCATCTAATCTCTCTGCTTGATGGTCTTCAGAGACTGCATGGACTATGGCATTTCAGTTTTAGCCCATTTGGAGACATAAATTTGTACCTAAATGTTACTAATCGGATTCTATAGACACATTTAGCCAGCTAATTAATGCAACAGGAATAATTTACAGTTATTATTGCAAAATATACCCAGACATGGTGATAAAGACCTTGACATAAAGCTGACGGCTCTTTTGTCACCCTGAATGTTTTTATTTTTGCATTAATGAGCGGCGTACCGTAGGTTGCTTGCTACAGTACATGAATACTTGCCAAATAAATAAATCACATAACTAATTGAACTTGTTAGATAAGCTAATCAAACCTAATTTACATTTATTCATTTAGCACTCTTTTATCCTAAGTGACTTGAGGAAAACATTGATACAATAACTTGTTTAGATTAGCTTAATGCTTATGCTTATCTACAATCTAAGATAACATTTAGCTATGAGGTAACATGTCTTCATCCATTTAAGTTCTTTGTCATTTCTTACAATTTTCTTGTTCTTCCAGTTCCAAGCAATGTTGAGGCCGCTTTTACTGCAATCTGTAACCACTTTAAGTCAGAATGTTTGCTACTGCTAATCAGTCAAGTCCATAGAAAACAATTTATTGGTACTCAGTAAAATATCTCACCTCATGGTTCATGTCATGTTCAAACAATAGATCAATAATCCTTCAATATGACCTCTAGACTAGTAAAGTGTGATTGAGAGAGCATATAGCATAAATTGGACAATCCCCAACAGGTTTAATTATAACACATGGCGTGAGAATCACAGCTTGACTAAAAGATGTTAGAAGGCTGTCATCATCCTCACCATAGTTAACACATCTCAACATGCTAAATAACAACACTGAAGGAGGTAAGAACACAAATATATGGCTTAATCTTCCTATGTGGCCCCATGTGCTTAAAGAGACCTTAAAACACATATTATTAAAGAAATAATAGTGCGTACTGCAATACAAAGTAAAGCTGATTACCTAAAACCCTCTTGACTAATGTTAAATAACTGTAACTTCTCGTGTCAAATTTCCATTAATAAATGGCTGCAATGTGGGAATTATAAAAGACACCAATGGTTAATTTATAATAATAGCAATATTCTATAGCATATTCTAGTACAAATATATTAGCCTAACTATTTAATATGCATTTTCTAAGTAGCCTAAGCATAAACTATGGCTGCTTTTAAAACATATGTGTACTGAGATTATAATTACGTACATGAATTATGCACATGACTGATTAATCGCAAATTAGATGCATTACCCAGAGGATATTTACACGATTGAAGACTTCATAGCGATAAATTTCTTTCTCAAGGTCACATTATAATTAGACATTTCCAAGATCTAAAGGACAGACTGAGAGCAATCTGTTGAACGTTAACTGGAAGAGAATTAAATAAATGCCTTTTTTATTAGGTTAAGAAGACTCCATAAAAAAGTTAATTTAGCCCATGGAGCTCAAATGTAGGCCACTTCAAAATCAAAAGAAAAACAATAACTTTTCATTATATTTCCGTTACTGTTATACTTTATATTTTTGGGGTCAAATGACTCAAACATTGTTTTGGTCCAACTTAAAGTAACAAGACAATTCTTCCCACGTCTTCATCTGTGTTGATACGTTTGTGAGGCAAACATAAATGCTGAATAAAAAGACATCGACAGAGACTATTTTTCTCCACGGTTTAGCTCCAAAACCACTAAGATTCAGAGCAAAAGAACAGACTTTGAGCATATGTTTGCTTGCCTTGGCAGACATTCAAATGAACATTTAACGCACGCGCGCTTCACTCACTGTCTCTCTATGGAAGTGTCTGTCGCCGTTTGTCAGTAATTGACTGGCCTTGATGGAGTCAAAAGTATTACGATTAAAATCCAGGTTTCCGTTTTTCCCATAATCCTCATGTTTCTATTCCCACCCTGTAGAAGTTCACACCACCTGTGGCGGTAAGTCTGACAGTGAGATGATGAAATTCTTTGTCATGCCATCTTAACGGGAGGTACGAGACAGGGAGGAACGCCTCTCTGGGGAAACACACACACTCAGTCAAACACACATGGGCGGACACATTTGTAAGGTGCTTAAAGTTGTGAACTTGTTGCATTATCTAAACGTGCAGGATTTTTTAATGTCTTTAATTGAAGAGTTATCTGAAAATCCCCTATGACTTTCCGTAATACTTCGCAAAAGTCGAAAGCCCTGTGCAGGACGACAGGCAGGCCTTAAAGGGACCAGGACCAAAAATGAAAATTCTTTCATCATTTAGCTATCAGACCTTAGTCAGGTTGGAGGCCAAAATGAATTTTGCGTGGCTTAAAACGAGTAGTCTTTACAATGGCATGTGCTGTATGTTTTGGTCATCAGGTAATTTTCACAACTTTCAAAACAGTTTTGTGGCGTTTTTGTTTACTGATAGCACACGGACATATCAGAGATGTCTATTGGATGTCTGCATTTACATCTGCAATATGTATTTTTCTGAATGTTTTTGTTCATCTGCAATACTCTCAGATGTCATGTAGACATCTAGAAGATGTTTATGGTTTAGAATGTATGTAAAACTGCTCTTTCTTAGATGTTTATCAGATGTATTACACAGCAGATGTTTTCCAGATCTTTAGCAGACATCTCACAGACGTACCTGTGCTATCGCTATCCATGCAATTACAATGAATGGGGTCTGAGGCAAAAAAACAACAACAACAACTGGAATACTATGAAAATTATTACGATTTAAAATAGCTGTTTTCTATTTTAAAATATAATATGTGATGACAAAGCTACGGAGCTCCTACAGGGACATGGTGGTGGGGAAAAAAATGAGATGGGAGTAAAAAAAAAATATGTCAATGCTTTTGCGTTCCCCTGAGACGTTCTCTTTGCGTTCATTTGAGTTCCCGCACAAAAACCTTGGAGTTCCTTCACAAACAGTAACTTAAAAGTTTCTCTGGGGAACGCAAAACTTCTGCGAGAGAATGAAAAAAGTTTTGACGTATATTTTTTCCTCCCGTTTATTTATTTATTTATTTTTCACCATATGTCCCTTTAGGGTCTCCGTAAAACAAAGCTACATTTTCAGCATCATTACTCCAATCTTCAGTGTCACATGACCCTTCAGAAATCATCCTAAAATGCTGTTTGCTGCTCAAGAAACATTGCTTATGTTGAAAACAGTTGTTTTGCTTAAAGGATAATTCCGGTATTTAGCACTTTGAGTCTCTTTTCTGGTTTGTTTTGGATGAACTAGAGTGGTGGACACAGAAATTTTGACGATGGGTCCTGTCTCGACTTTTTGACTAGTTTAGAATCGCCTTTGACCGCTTCAGAGTGGCTGGCTACGGGCATGCACAAACATGTTCTTAAAACAACCCTTAACGTTCAAAACTGTGCAACTCACCGAGTGGTTAGTGGTGTTTGCTGATGTTCCAAAACAAGTAGAGTAGCGAAATACAGTTTCTGTCGTGTTTTATTTGCCATTTTGTAAAATTCCATTGATTTCTGTTGGAGGACTCATTGCTCGTTGATATTACTGAGCTAACGCTTCAGACTCAAATATCGAGCGGAAGTTTATACGCGGTTGTGAGGTATCTGAAAAAATAGTTCCACTATAGCAAATAACACGGATTGAAATCATACATTGCGCTGATATATTTGTTTTTAATCATCAACGAACACCACTAACCACTCGGTGAGTTGCAGAGTTTTGAAAACGAACGTTAAGGGTTGTTTTAAGGACATGTTCATGCATTCCAGTAGCCAGCCACTCTGAAGCGGTCAAAGGCGATTCTAAACGAGTCAAAAAGTCGAGACAGGACCCAAGTTCATCCAAAACAAACCAGAAAAGAGACTCAAAGTGCTAAATACCAGAATTATCCTTTAATATTTTTCCGTATTCTTTGATTAATCAAAAGAACAGCATTTATATGTATTTTGTAACATTCTAAATGACCAATTTAATGCATCCTTGCTATAATAAACATTGTCTTTCCAAAAATACACCCAACTTTTGAATGGTAGTCTGTGCTTTATATAGTTATTCATACTCAATAAATCAAACACTAATCGGCCTCCTTGCAACCCTTTCAAACCACAGTTTGAAAGCGTTAAACAACAGCGAGTTGTTTAATGTTTACCGTCCTTTTCTCTCTTTTTGCGCACCTCAGGTAATCGTATACAAACAGCTGGATTATTAGCTATGCATGAGAGGAACTATCTGCGACTGACTCATTAATGGCCGCCATCAATGGCCGTTAATTAGTTTAGATGCTTGTTTGTGTTGTCACCGAGATGTCTGTTTGTATTTGCGGTAAAACTGCAGCCACTGCACGCTCCGCCAGGCGTGACACAAACAGCATGTTTACGTGTTTTTTTTAACATTCCAGTCACATTAAAGGGGACGTCCTCTGAGAAATAGAGTGCAACTGAGTTTCAGGCCACGTAGTCGGAGGAAGGATGGCAGAGGATGCTAAATTGTCTGTGCCTCGGCTTGAATAACAAGAGAGATCGTTTTTCTGTCAAACTTAACTTTAAACTGCAACGCATTAAAAAAGACCTTCAGAAATCAAAGGTCATTTAGAGGTGAAGCGTGTCATTTCTGCATCACTAAACGGAATGACACAAATGTGAGTGGATGTTAGAAAGAAGTCAAAAGAGCCAAAAAATGTTTCGTGAAATACACTCATTTATTTCAGGAATCATTTTCACAAATATAGTAACGTTTGAAAAGCGTGAAAAAACATTATATTATACCTTATACATAAATTAATATTTTCAGATATGATATTTACAAATTGAAAACGATATTGTAACCCTGTCAGGTTAATAAGTAGTAAAATATGGGCCCAGTGTCCTCAGTGCAGCAATGACACCTCATGTCAATTCCCTTATCCTCTCTGGACAGGAAGCTGTAAAATAATTAGAAACTCTTAAAAATAAAGGTTGTTTATTGGCATTTGGTTCCATGGAAAGCTTTAAACGTTCATAGAGCCTTTCCCTTGCACAAAAGTTTCTTTATAATTTAATTTAATTGATTAAATTACCAAAAATGGTTCACGAAAACTGCCTTTTGGAAACTTTATTATTAAGAGTGTATATATATATATATATATATATATATATATGTTTTTCTAAAGAAAAAAAAGTATTTATTTATTTATAATTACCTTTCTAGAGCAAAGAGTTCCCATGTAGCCACTTCTACAAGCACACACATTTGGTCGGACACATCGGCTTCCATACAAACACCTCTGTTCACAGATTGCTGCAAAAAAGTTATATTTTAAGTCGTAGATACATTTTTGATGGTTGCTTCAGAACATTAGATTGCAAATTTAAGTCACATTGTCCATTTTTACGGTTAGTACATGGAAAATGATGGAATATGCACATTTGATGGCAGAAATGAAAAACATACAAATGAAACTATATTGAATATGAATTGTAAATATTCCTTGTCTGATTGTGAATAATTCCTTAGTGCATGTTTTTCCTAAAGAAATATATATTTATTTACATTTTTATTTATTTGTTTATTTTTTAACTCTTTCCCCACCAGCGTTTTTGATAATTTTCACAAACATTTAATGGCCCCAAGAATATTTTGTTGTATGAATATCTGAATATCTTTATTCACTTGAATGTGGGTAAATTTCATAAAAAAGACAACATTTTGATAAAAAAAATCAAAGACTAGAACGTAGTGTATATATATATATATATATATTATTTTTTTCACTCTTTTTTTTTTCAGTGTTTTCATCTGGAGATTCTTTCCTCTTTAAGAAGATGCGTAATAGCGCCCCCTACTGTAAAATGGAAAAAAAAATGGAAAATGATGTCAACGCGGGAAAGAGTTAATAATTAGTGCATGTTTTTCTAAACAAAAAAAGTTTTCGTGAAATTAGTTAACATTGCCGAACATAATGAGCCTTTGGTCGCTGTAATATTATTTTTGTCAAAAGTAGTGGATGCCAAACTCATGAGAACGCCAAAACGTACAATAATTTGGCCCCCGTCGCGCTTTACACCCTCATGACACCCGTCGCGCTTTACTTTCAGTAGTAAACGTGAATTCTTACTACCCTGCGAAACACAGATGATCTCTCTGTTTATCACCAACAACCGCAGAGCACAGGAACAGAAGAGATGCTATTTAGATTATTTTACAGAGAACTCGAGCGAGTCTTTTGAGGTTCACCGTGGTGTGGTTGTGGTGAAACAATTACATTTGGGATGGGAATCACTTACGGATTTGGCAGAGACTCCCCCTCCAGCCGGGACTACAGTGGCAGGTGTTCGGCCCCAAACATTCACCTCCGTTTAAACACTTCTGCAGACAAACAGCTGGCGGAACAGAAACAAATAGAGAAACAAGGCTCAAACCAGCAGCACACATTATCAAAAATCAAGCGTAGCGTCAGTTCTGGCAGGTCACGTTAGTCAAGCTCGCATCCGCTGACTCTCAGCTGATCCACGTCTACCTATAGGAATACGACGCCTATCACTGTATACATATACACTCACCTAAAGGATTATTAGGAACACCATACTAATACTGTGTTTGACCCCCTTTCGCCTTCAGAACTGCCTTAATTCTCCGTGGCATTGATTCAACAAGGTGCTGAAAGCATTCTTTAGAAATGTTGGCCCATATTGATAGGATAGCATCTTGCAGTTGATGGAGATTTGTGGGATGCACATCCAGGGCACGAAGCTCCCGTTCCACCACATCCCAAAGATGCTCTATTGGGTTGAGATCTGGTGACTGTGGGGGCCATTTTAGTACAGTGAACTCATTGTCATGTTCAAAAACCAATTTGAAATGATTCGAGCTTTGTGACATGGTGCATTATCCTGCTGGAAGTAGCCATCAGAGGATGGGTACATGGTGGTCATAAAGGGATGGACATGGTCAGAAACAATGCTCAGGTAGGCCGTGGCATTTAAACAATGCCCAATTGGCACTAAGGGGCCTAAAGTGTGCCAAGAAAACATCCCCCACACCATTACACCACCACCACCAGCCTGCACAGTGGTAACAAGGCATGATGGATCCATGTTCTCATTCTGTTTACGCCAAATTCTGACTCTACCATCTGAATGTCTCAACAGAAATCGAGACTCATCAGACCAGGCAACATTTTTCCAGTCTTGAACTGTCCAATTTTGGTGAGCTCGTGCAAATTGTAGCCTCTTTTTCCTATTTGTAGTGGAGATGAGTGGTACCCGGTGGGGTCTTCTGCTGTTGTAGCCCATCCGCCTCAAGGTTGTGCGTGTTGTGGCTTCACAAATGCTTTGCTGCATACCTCGGTTGTAGCGAGTGGTTATTTCAGTCAAAGTTGCTCTTCTATCAGCTTGAATCAGTCGGCCCATTCTCCTCTGACCTCTAGCATCAACAAGGCATTTTCACCCACAGGACTGGCGTATACTGGATGTTTTTCCCTTTTCACACCATTCTTTGTAAACCCTAGAAATGGTTGTGCGTGAAAATCCCAGTAACTGAGCAGATTGTGAAATACTCAGACCGGCCCGTCTGGCACCAACAACCATGCCACGCTCAAAATTGCTTAAATCACCTTTCTTTCCCATTCTGACATTCAGTTTGGAGTTCAGGAGATTGTCTTGACCAGGACCACACCCCTAAATGCATTGAAGCAACTGCCATGTGATTGGTTGATTAGATAATTGCATTAATGAGAAATTGAACAGGTGTTCCTAATAATCCTTTAGGTGAGTGTATAAGCTCCTTCAGTATTATCAGCAGCTATCGCGTTTCTCAGGAGCTATTACCCTCCTCCATCCCCAGCTCCTCCTCTCCTCAGACAGGATTTGGCATTCTGATTCCCCTTGAATCAGAATAAAACCTCGAATTATGTTGTACGTTAAAATCTTGAATTAAGGATATCAGAAATACATTCATGTTGGTTCTGTTTTGTTTGGTTATCGCTGCTCTCCTTGCTCTTATCCATGTTAGGCTGCATGGATGCGCAGGGAGTTCTTGACCAGAACAGAACCATACCGCCAACTGTATGCTAACCGTCAACCGTATTTGACGATAGTGGTCCTGACAGAAGTGTGGATTCTATGTTGTATAACTACAATTCTTCTAATTCCTGTTAAATGTTACATTACAACTGAGAGGTTTATGTTTAAAGACACAGTTAAATCATCTGGGAGAGTGGACCGTGTGCTCAGGGTCACTGGGGTCAGAGGACATTGCTGTGACTGATGGGTCTCATGTGTAAACTGGAATTTTTCACACTTTAACATTTGTTAACATGAGGTAAGGAGGTCGCTTCAAGGTCGTTTTCAGGATTAGGTTTGGTACTCACGTTTATCACATCTCTTTCCCCTCCAGCCTGACGCGCAGTCACACACATCTGGTCCGACGCATCGCCCTCCGTTCATACACACTGGTTCACACACACCTGTGGAGGAATGGGAATAAGGGAATGGGAATCCAGGTTTTTGCAGTCAGATAATCCAATGCATAATTTAGAGTTTGATTGGTCAAGATGTGGCTGAAATACTGATTTAAACTCTGACAGCAATAATAAAATACTAAATAAAATTAATAAAAAATAGAAACATTTCCTGTATTAAATAATTAAAAAAAGTAATATATATATTTTTGATAATATTATTAATAATAGTATAATTAATAATAGTACTTTTTAACGTTTTATTATTAATAAATTATTCATTAGTTGTGATTTTTTAAATGCGTCTTATTATTCTAAATACTTTTAAAGTGATGATTTATTATTAATAAATTAATAAGTTATGGATTTCTTTTGTATTATTTATTATAAAAGATGAGTATAACAATAATAATAATAATAAGTTATTGTTATAAATAATACTTAAAAAAATAATGCTTTATTATTCAAGTTATTAACAAGTTATACATTTCTTCAATTCTTTATTTTTATTAATAATACCATAACTACCTGTATAACATCAATAATAATAGAATTATACATATAAATAATATTTTATAAATCAGTGGCTTAATAAATTAATCATTACTTATTTTTTCTATTTTTTTTACCTAATAAATTAAATTCTTTACCTTATTATTATTATTATTATTATTAAAGTTTTCTTTATTCCCTCTGTATTTAAAAACAAAAATGAATTTGCCGTTTACTGTCTGTTGTGTGAAGTGTATTTGGATTTTCTTTTACACTTGACCTCAACATAAGGACATTGCCAACAGTTCTTCAATGTTATTTCAATTGGAATATTCATATAACGTGACCAAATTAATGAATCCAGTCCTGGTCCCATGTTTCATAATTCTCACAGTTAAATAACTCACTATCTTTGCTCAGATTCATCTCTTTTCCTCCTCGATCAGACAGGCCTTATGTAAACTCTTCAAGTGATGTCTGATCTTTGCTCCCAGAGCACAATTTTGATCAACAAAACAACTCTATGCTTCCATATGCTTTGATTTCACTCCCATCATGTTATGTGCTTCACATGGGGGAAGTACAAAACTTTAAGCTCATGGTTGGAGCTTGGTTTGAGGTTATACATGTGAAACTGACCCGACACCTGGTCCTAAAAGTCCTTTGTAAACACGTCAGGAAGACAGCACTTACTTTTCTCGCAGCGCATCCCAGAATATCCCTCCACACATGAGCAGATGTTGTTTCGTACACAGTGACCGCCGTTCTTGCAGGGTGGACTGCACACGGCTGAAAGAAAGAGAAGTGCGTAAGACGTCCAACATTTGATGAGTTAATATCAGACCTGTGTTCTTTGAACAGATGATGGATACATCAAACGGCTGTAAAATGAAATAAACGACAGCAAATCTGACATGACCATGAAAACGCACTCTAAAAGCTTCTACATTCCACCCAAACTTGAAGCAACCCAGACATTATGTCATTCCATATTAACAAAAACATCTTTACCAGATGACTGTTTCAAGCCATTAAGCGAATCATTCCTCACCACATGGAACTTCTATGAAGGAATCGATGTATACACATCAAACATCCTGAATCTAAGGCTATGACATGAGTGAAAGACTTCAATAGAATCCAAATGGTTTTTAGGGCTGGTCCATTTTATCGTTTTAAAGTGCAGTAGTCATACTTCACCCCTATGCTGTTAAGAAATTGATTTCTGGCCTCTGTAAGCTCTCAAAAATAAGGCAATGCATCAGGAAAATTGATTCAAAAAGAAAAGCCGTTACCGTTTTGACAGTGAGCCCCGTAGAAACCAGGCTGACAGGTGCAGGAGTTCGGCCGTACGCAGGTTCCACCGTTGAGACACACGGGGTCACACAGAGCTAAAGACAAACACATTTATTAAATAAAACAAAAATAAAACCCAGGCAACATTTGTGAGTGTTTGTGAGGTCAAAATCACAGCTCTGCTTTTGAAAAACTATGATTTAGGTCTTCAAAAAGACTAAAACTGACCTACTAATGATTCAAAAAGGAAAGTTATTTACTTTCACTTTTAAAAAAAACTTTTTGAAATTCTTATATTGAAATTGTACATGCCATGCTACAATATTGTTTATTCAGAAGTTAGTTCCAGGCTAGGTGTATAATGTAACAATAAACAATTATAACCTATAATATTTATCAATATGTCAGTGTTCCACTATTATAAAAAATTCGTTCATTGAAATAAAGCTAAAAGGGATAGTCCACCCAAAAATAAAAATTATCCCATAATTTACTCACCCTCAAGCCATGTATGTGTATGTTTCTTCTTCCAGCCAAACACAATTGGAGTTGTGTTAAAAAATATCCTGGCTCAACCAAGCTTTATAATGGGAGTGAATGGTAGCGAAGCAATGCGTTTTTGTAAGAAAAATATCCATATTTATTACATTATAAACTATAATCACTGGCTTCTGGTAATGGCTGGAAGAGTGACCTCTGGCCTATGACGTATTGACGAACGCGGAAGCACAGAGGACAGAGCAAAACAAACACTGGTCACGAATTAGAAGTGTAAAACGAGAATTTTTAAAAAGAAATGTCGGAGGAAATGTTTAGAGGCATCTCTTACATCTACTAAGCTTACACTACTCTGACATCCTACGTCATACGTCGGGTCAGAGGTCACTCTTCCACCAGAACTAGACTCCTGTACAGATGCCAGTGATTATAGTTTATAAAGTTATAAATATGGATATTTTTCTTACAAAAACGCATCACTTTGCTTCAGAAGGCCTTCATTAACCCCCTGGAGCCGTATGGATTACTTTTATGATGGATGGATGCACTTTTTTGGGCTTCAAAATCTCAGTTACTATTCTCAGTTGATATTTCTTTAAAGGAGAACTCCAGTCATTTTTAACATTGAGCTCATTTTTTTGTACATTTGGAGTGCTGTCAGTACAGAGAACAACGACAAAAATCGGTGTTGCCTACACCGTGTTATCCTCTTTTTAAAATTTGCACCCTGTTGACTTCAATGGGGCAAGTTTTAAACCTGCTTTTAGCCTCTTAACATCCTTGATGTGTCATTACAAGTGCACAGGTCATGTGAGTGATTCCTTCAGAGTGAACACGGGTGAATCTGACTGCAGTAGATGTGAAAGATATGAATAAAAATGATGTTTATTCAGCCAGCGCACATACCTGTATTTTCTTCCTGTTTTCAGTCGAAGGCCACAGTAGTCGATTGTCGAGTTCACGCGCGTGATCATAGGTACTAAACCTATAGTTCTCTTTAATATAACTCCGATTATGTTTGGCAGAAAGAATGAGGGCGAGTAAATCATGGGATAATTTAAATTTTTTGATGAACTAACCCTTTAAGTAAAATAAAAATGAAATATGAGATGAAAGTGTAAGTGTAAACTTTTTAAACATTGCCAATTCATTTATACACCAATAAGCAACGCTTGTGTTGTTCTAAAAACACTTACCTACACATACCAGCATTATATTGCTTCACCTTTTTGCTTTGTTAGGAGAGTCTGAGTTGATGTATATTGTTTTTTTGTAAAATGTTATTAATGTGAACAAAAACTTAATTTTTTACTCTGAGCTGGCTAGTAATTGATCCTCTCAGGTGGACGAGAGAAAGTTATCATCAGGCTGGAATAATGGCTGGTGTTTGCTCTGAGCCGCCAGAACGGAATGAAAAATGAACAGATAGAGGTTCTACAACAGCTAAATGCCACCAGGAAGCAGCACACACACATATGATGGATTTAGTGAGAAGAGATTGGTCCCTCTGGGAGCCAACCACACACTCTCTCACCTGTCTCGCACGATGGTCCCGTCCACCCCGCCAGACATTCGCACTCATCCGGTGATGCACACTTCCCTCCGTTTTGACAGTGACGGTTGCACACCACTGAGTAATTGAAACCAAAACACACGTAATGTCTCCTGTGACCACTAGGGGTGTAAGAGTTTATGTTTAACTTCCACATGGATATGAAATCCAAGCAAACATGATTTATCGGGACTCACTGGTTTCACATCTGGGCCCTACGAAACCATAGGGACATGAGCAGGTGTCTCGACCCACGCAGGTGCCTCCGTACAGGCAGGGCGAACTGCAGAGAGCTGCAGGAATATTCATACGACCAAATGCACACAAAATACAGTCATATTTCACACAAAGCAAACAGCTAACACATAACTCATCAAGGCTGCACAGATTATTTGGCACAGTTGCCTCTTTATGGAAAGGGAAAAAGGCACATATTTGCAGATTCATATGCTACTTCACACTATTAACCCACAGAAATGTAAAACGTTCAGTCTTTTTCCTGAACACAAAAGGCGTATACAAATAAAGATGTCTCCTACTAAATTTGTAAATACCACCTGACCGCCAACTAGCAATAAAGGTAGCCAATCATGGTTCATAAACAAAAGGTCATCGGCCATAGACGAGCCGTTTGATGTGTCCTGTCCGAACTTTCTGTTTAATAGGAAACACATCAACACGGGAATACGTACTTACCGCTATCACAGGTCTCTCCGTGGTAGCCTGACATGCAATTGCATATATCAGGCGCGACACATTTCCCTCCGTTCAGACAGGCTGGATTGCAGATAGCTGTGAGAATCCAAAAATGACATTATTCTACAATTGCCATACAAGTGTTGGTTTGTGTGATCATACAATATTCACAATATTATAAACCAGTGCGTGTTTGTTTGTGACCTATTTCACAGTTTGGGCCACTGTATCCCTTCTTGCAGCGACACGTGTTGGGGGCCGCACACTCCATGTTTCTACCACAGGCATGTCTGCACACGGCTGAGGGCACAAATGGCATGCAAACACAAATAACACATGGTCAGATTCACTCCATCAGCAAGCAAACACATATTTGCCTCCATCTGCGGCCTGGAGCACAGGAAGCAAGAGTATATACAGATTCTTTATGTACTGTACCTATTTTAAATGTGCCTTTCACTTTAAATTAAAGTGAGTTGTTGTAAAAGTGAAGGTGACGCCAGTGTTATATTTTTAGATAATTACCATGCTTGCTTTTTAAGATTCACCCAAGTTCTTCCTTCGAGCATTCTGAAACTACAGGGCTGATTTGAATAGTTGGGTAACTTTCACCGCATGTTTAATGAAAAAGCTAGATCCACTGCCATCTGCTTTGTAGCGCTCAACGCAAGACACCTGCGACTGTTTTGTGCATGTTCACACTATATTCATACCTTGAAGACAGTGCCTGAAAATAATCCATGAATGCATAAGTAATCATTGTTGAGTAAATGCAATATCATGGGGTTACAATAGCAAACATGTTTCTAGTGATTCTTCCACCCTGTGCTCTTAATTTTCTCAGGTTCACGAACCCACAGGATGGAGCGCAAGGAATGTATTTATTCCTCATGCCTAGAGCATGCTCGGGGAATGAGCTTATTGTTTACTGCAGTTACTGTCAGTTGTCAGTCTAAAACTCGACATGCTGCATACTTTTCCATAGTTTAGACCTCAGACGACATGCCCGCAGTTTGTTCACTGACCTATTGCTTATAAAACTGGCAATTACTATATAAATATTGGTAGTTCAGATCGGACTAGCTACCTTATTTACCCCTAGTAGTAGCTTGAAGGGTACATACTACTATAAGGTACTAATTAGGAGTGTGCACGAATTTTCGAATATTCGATCTGTAATTATTACTCGAATTTTTTTTTTTTTGAATTTTACAACGTTGCTTTGCTGGCCATAAATGCAGTGAATCCATGATAAATCCCAAGCACTAACTCGCAGTTATAATTAAATGCACTGGGTGGCGCTGTGGAGCGTGTTAACAAGTTGTGTGCATTTTATAACTTAATGTTGTCGTCTGCCTCGAGAAGTTTGGAATTACCTGAAAATTATCTTACTAAATGATCTTACAAAATGGAATTACTTTTGATCAAATTAATTAATTAATCTGAGTTATAATATCATCACCACAATGAGAAATCACATGAAATCCAAACAGCAGTCGAATGAGGAAAGGCAGCTGTCCATCACTGCATTCACAACTGCAGGAAAGCGCAGCTGGACCCCGCGTGATCCGAGATGATAACTTATCTAATAGCAAAATGATTTTGAGACATACACTTCCTTTAAGTTTCGTTGAGGGAGACAGGTTTAAGAACAGAAAACGCAAAGTGTGCTTTGTGTCTATGAAACGTCTGTCAGCACAGCGCATTTTCTCACTCGAGCATAAATTGCTGGCACCGGGGCCCCTGCATGTGGATATTATTGTTTTTCTCAACATAAACACGATAATCATATACTGACTCGAGTATATGTACGTTCTGTACGATATCTGGCGCAGTCTGCTTTATTAGCCATTTTTTTTTTCGTTCACGCTACTAGAGCTTAAATGCTTTTGCTCTTTATATTTTTGTTTACACATAGGCCTACTGTTTAATGTTTTCAACTAAAAGAAAACTTTAACATATATTGTAAGCTTGTTGTGTATATTACGGAAGCCCTGAACCGCAATGAAAAAAAAAAAAAAAATGTGTAAAAAAAAAAAAAAATCTAGCATTTCGAGATTAAAGTCGAAATATTTCAAGATTAAAGTCTAAATATTTCGAGATTAAAGTCTAAATATTTCGAGATTAAAGTCTAAATATTTCAATATTAAAGTCGAAATGCTAGATATTTTATTTTATTTTTTTACGGATTTTTTTTTTTTTCGTTGCGGGTCAGGGCTTCCGTAGTATATTGCCTAATCGTAAGCTTGTTCAGAAATGGTGACAAAAACGTAAAAAAAAAAAAAACTTAAATATTCGATTTTTATGAGCCTGAATATTCGAATGTAATATTTTTGAAAAAATGCCCATCCCTAGTACTAATATGCGCTTTTTAGGGGTGGATAAGGAATAAATATCTAGGGTACTGCTAAGTGATGTTGTACACTTTAAGGTGCAATATTTTCATACACTTCTGACAGTGTAAGTAAGTAATTTTTGCCCAGCCGTGTATGTGATGGATAAGTCTCTATTTTTGGGCTCACAGGACAAACTCAAAAAAAGTAATCTATACATCTAAAAGTACCTCTGCACATTCGGCCATCTCCAGTGTACCCCAAAGGACACCGACCGCATCTAGGTTGCCCGTCACCTGCAAGCTCACAGTGGACACCTGGGAAGCAAGGGACATCTGCACAGGTGAAGCTTCTCTCCTCTAACAGAACCACATTTCTGCTCTTGCTTTGGTGTTTACGGTTCTGAAGAGTTGGTTGGTTATCCAGAGATTGGGTGTTGCTTTGTTCACCAAGGTAGGTGAAGCTCCCCTGGGGCAGTGGTTGAGTCTCGTATGCGTCTTGGATTCCAGCCCCAATGCCTCCATCTGCAGAGAACTCAGTCTCCGAGAAGGAGAAGGAGAGGGAGGTTAAGGCTGCTGTTAGGGGTTGCTGGTTGTCTGGAGGTGTCAAAGGTCGAGATCGGGTAATTGTGGCCAGACTGGATTGCTGCCTCAGTGCCTCGACACGCCTCGAAGTGTGAGGTAAAGTGACTTTTCCAGGTGTGACACCCTCAAATCCATGTGCCGAGACTTTAAATGAAGCATCTCGCTCCTCTGGACTTGGAAGAACTTTCAGTTGATTGTGAGAGCCAGAGGGGAGTCTATCCCTGCTGTTGGTTGAGGCAGGTTTGCGTCCCGCCATCAGCGCCAACTCCCCTTTCCCTGTAACAGGTGGAAAGGTTGGCAGGTGGGGGATGTGAGAGGTGGCCTGATGGTGTGGGGTCCTCACTGGTGAGGATAGGCGTCTCTGAGGTTGCCTGAATGGAAGGACAGGGAGGTGCAGATGGGGAACACTGTGGGAGACATGGGGTAGGTTGTTCTTGGCTTGGGTCAGTTGCGGTGAGTAGCGGGGTGCTAGATGAGAGGACAAGGACTTATTACGCAAGATGGCAAGCAACTTGTCAAGCATATAAACAGTAAATACTTTTAGTTCAGCTTTAAAAAAAATACTTGTCAGCCACAGCAAGGCACGGTAAGGCTCATTACCAAGAAAAAAAAAAAGCAAGGACACCAAAATGAAAGGAAGAGATTGACTGTATTCTGCAGTTATCACTGACACAAAATCCTCTGGAGATCTTGAACAGCCCTTTGAAGATTTTTCACAATGAGACCACCAGAAAAGTGGAGTTATGATGAAATAGTGCTCAGTACTAGCTTAAAACCTTTGGTGATGCTGGTATATTTACTCATAAACAACATATAGCCGCTTTGGCCGCTCAACAAGAAGATTTATTCTGTCCCCCATCCACAAGCAAGGAACAAAGACGCAATACAACAAAACGCAATGCTAACAATAGAGACACACTGCCGTTTTTGAGTGTGTAGGAATCTGGGCCGCATGTGGCGACAATGAGGGAATTAGCAGAATGAAGCTGTTTCTTTTCTAGTTCCCACTGTGGCTGCTCATGGATTCACTTCTGATAACGGCACTATTAGGAATGATTCCAGCAGTGGCCCATTCACAAGGAAAATGTATTAAAAGTCATTACCCAGCTCTGAAGGCTTTTACCATCGTGCTGCGATACTGCAACATAGGAAAATGTATTTGAGGGATTTTTCTAGCAAAAGAGCAGATTAAGAAGTCTTAAAACATTTCCATTGAGTGAAATGTAACATTCTGTACTCCTGGGATAAGAAAGTATAAGATGCAGTCTGGTAGTTTTGCTTTTCAAATATAAAAAGAGAATCAAAGACCAAATAACTAAAACTCTTACTCTGTTCAAAAAAAACTTCATTACTGTCTTTCCTCTCCTCATCCCCTCTCTAAATTAGTTTACATATTCTTTTCCTAATTCCTTACTGTCTCTTTCTGTTCCCTATTCCCGTCAGCCAAAAACACATTGTGGGTCAGCAACCACCATGCCGCAGCCTGTGCATGACTGAGCATTAGACGTTTCCAGGTCTTAGTTATCAACCGTATCAAAGCACCTGTCGCGTTCTGAGGATTACGACAGCCTTGCTTCCTATTCGTTATGTTTTTCTCTAATTACTGGAGCTCTGCGCTTTTGGGAGATGAAACAAGGAGGATTAAGGATGGATTGAAGAGGAAAACAGTGACAGATGAATTTTTAAACAAAGCTAAAATGCAATTTAAGACTTCATGATGATGCAACAACTTTGAAAAAGTTATATTGTTTAGTTTTTTGTTGATTAAAGGAGCTATATATATTATAATTCAACTAAAAAAATGTAATCCAGTGACTCATTTAGGCTTTCCATTGATTTGAAGAACTGACAGCAATGTTTCAAAAAGTACTTACTGCTATGCTTTGATTGTTTCGTGCATGTACGTCCATTGCCGTGATAACCTGGTGGACATCGTCCGCAGACATAGCCAGTGTAGGGTGGCCGTAGGTCAATGCACTGAACACCTGGAAAACACGGCCTACTTGCACACTTGAATGTCATATTTAGTCCGTTGGGAAAACCTGCAGTGGAGAAACATGACATGGTTGCTTTTTAGGTTTGCCATAAATTTTGAATGCATGGACATTAAGTTCTGTCAGCCTTTACTCCTAGTCATTAGCATCTTAGAAGGAGATTGATGTGAATTTAGGTTCTGGATGCTCTGGTGCTTTCACCTTTACTTCAACTCCTACCAACAATTTCACAGTCTCACCTCCATATCCTACAATGGTTACCCAACCGCAACAGATTGGTTAAGGATTAGCTATGCAGGGAAATTGAGGTCTCGCTCATACACTAGGGAAGATGTGCTGATGTCAGAAGGTGTGAAGCAATAACCTGAAATTTTTACCTCATTTCCTGAGACTAAAAGTTACCCCATAGTTTTATAAACCACTAAACAAACTGGCATCCTTTTTACTCCACCGCATAGAGGCTACAAGACTCATCTGAGCACTTTTGGAGCGCAAGGGAAATGATTTTTGCTGCAGTATTTCACATCACCATATTTTATTGAATAAGTACGCCCTCATCTTGCTCACAATCACCCAGATGCATGCACCTGTTCTGTCGAGCTTCACGTGCCATGTCAAATAAAACAAGAAGCCTGCCCTCTGCCAGCGGAGCAGAGAAAGATGAAAGAGTTAGCAGCTGTCTTCCATTAAAAATAGATTTATCGGCCCTGTGATTACACATATCAAGGGTTATTGCCCGGGATTTTTGTCCCATTTTCGCAAGGTCAGCACAAATCCTTTAGACAACGACGGGATTTATTGGCCGAGGGGGTGACAGCTTGCATCCCCTCTGCTTGCCATCTCATTTTCCTCCATAAGTGTGATGGCAGGCAATTTGCAAGCCGGTAAGACTGTATTAGCAAGAGATGAGGTGCTCCCAAGATGATAGCGTCTTTCCAGAGTGTGCTATTTGTCCCCGTTCCTCAAACTCTGGCCTTACAGTAACTACCTTTCGGAAAAGATGACTCATGGGATAGCAAATCTTTGTGGACTTTACAAATCCCCTGTCCTCAATCTCAATCCTTTTGTTTCCTTCCTCGCATTAATTATGACATAGACAAGAAAGGTAAGTGCAAACGAGGGTTCGACAAGGACACGTATTGTTCAAATTGCTTCGAGTGCTGCCTGGGGACAAACGGCCATTGGGGACACTGTCTAATTTCATTTTCAATTAGTATTTACAAAAGGACAACCAGGGTACCTGAGAACGACAAGAATTAATTTAACCTTTGGGTTTGTAGCACACAGTAACTCAAATGTAAGAGTCTCTTTTGAGATCCTATTAATGAATGTTTCTACATTGGTAATAACCTTTAAAATACAGACAGCAATTCCAAACAATTACTCGGGGGTCCTTGTCTACATTGACCCTCTGAGTTTGTAAAATTAAAATGGTCTTTGCATAGAGTGAGAGAAACGTTGTGCTAAATCAGTCAATTATAGACAATCCACACCTTTCCATAAAAAAGGGCAATCCCAAATGAGATCTCTTGAATGTCACTATTGTTTATTTTAGACTGCAATTGGGATTAAGACGGTAACACATTATTAATAAATTCTAGTTCACATTTTTCTGTGATACCAAAGATACCAAAGTCTGCAATCTTAGTATTTCTCATGAAATTCTGAAAATCTTAAAATGATGCTATACATGTTAACTGTATAGCCCTAAAGTCTTACTGTATGCAAATACTGCCTCATCTGTCTCTTTTTCATTGCTCAAAACAATTTTTTGAAGAAAGATGATGGTGTGGTAATAAAATAAAAACAAAAAGCTGCAAAGATGTCTTTGCAAAGCTGGTTAGAGAACAAATATTCCCTTGGGAACCCCGTCCAGTCTCTGTGGTTGATGTCTCATCTTTCTATCTTTCCATTTTACTCCCAGAGGACATAACCCGAGGGAGTGAAAAGGAGAAGAGAGGGAAGATGAGGAGAGCGAACAGAGCCATAAAGCCAATTTACATTCCCCATACTGATGTCCTCCAGGAGCCTGTTGTGCCAGTCCCAGCAAATATCATAAGGCCCCTGAGCTATTTGCAACAAAGTGCTATAAACATAGGTCTTCTATGTAACACTTGTGCACTCTATTTCTTGTGTCTTTGTCTTTGACAGGTCTGTATGAGGAAAAGACCAAAATTCCAATCGTAAATCTCACTCCCAATCGTGTTCAGGTAAAATATATCTTATAATGATGCAAAACACCAGGTTTAACATAAATAATTTAACTGTTTTTGCCTAAGTCAGATGACTTCTGTTTACATCTGGTTCTTTTTATTTTTATGCTGAGAAAAAGACCCCAGTAATCTCAGTTTAGTCTCCTTTAGAGTTTATGTAACCAACAAGAATTTGATGAGAAATGTCAGAGTTTATATTTAAATATTATACTCTTGAGTGCAGACTGCAGTGTCTTGGCAAATGTGATGGAAATTTGAGACATTTTTTAGATCTCTTTCCAAATACTCAAGAAAATAATAGCCTATTACTAAGGTGTTTTTGCTCAGGAGATCTCTTTAATATCTAAGTTGTTTCTTTCAGACAGCAATGAGGGGTTCAAACAGAGATGTTAGTTTATGTTTGTGTTTTTTTCCCCTCCTCCATGTCTTCTCAAGAGTATGTTGGAGTTCATACTAAGACCATATTAATTGCAGACTCTGGTATCATGTCAAAATGTGAGCACAATTTGAGACATTAGATCTTTTCCAAAACTCTCAGGAGATCTCTTTAACATCTCAGTTATTTAAGGTAAAGAACAATGAGATTGGATGGATAGCAAATGGAGACAACTGTTTATATCTCGTGTTGCAGATTTTCTCCTGAGAAAAAGACACAAGTAATAAGTGTCTCCTCTAAAATGTAAAAAAAATTGAGATTTAAGACTTAACCGAAAATCTAATTTGCATCTCATTGCAGAAGAAACAAATTATACAGTATATTGAAGAGATCTCATTTGTGATTTCACTTTCCAACAGGATTATGCAACTGATTTGACTACGTGCCTCTTGACTATTACTCTTCGAAATAATGAGTGAGAGACGTCCTTCACCTAACCTTGTTCCGTCGAGTCTCACGGAGAGCGTGAATGCCCGGCATGGCTAATTAGAATCGCTAATTTCAGGCATTATACCAAGACGAGAGGGTAAGAGGTGTGAGCACAAAGGCATGCCAGCAGGGCTTGTCTTGCTTTGTGCAAAGCAGCTGGAGGAAAGTCATTTCCTGGGAACATCACAAACACAAAAAAAAAAACCCAGCACAGGAAATGACTCTAGGGGGATTGAACGGACATCACGCTGCGTCAGGGAAAGACAAAGAATCGTTTTCTGCAATGTCATGACACCAGCAGTGGGCGATTTGGCTCCAAACGAAACCCTCACAGTTTTGTTTCCTGGCCATCTGTGGACATGTAGAGCCAGAACAATGGAAACAACTACTTGCCAGTTCTCTGACTCGCTCTGGTGGCAGCTTTGGTGACCGAGGTCTTGCTTGGAGCTTCGTTGGACTCTGTCGAGAGATGAGTGGAGGTCGTTTTAGGAAGGGGGGCGGCCATTTTGCTGATGGGCCGCACCGCGGGAGCCACGGATGAGGATACAGCCTGAGAGGTGATGGGACGAGATGTGACCAATCTTGCTGGTGCTGATGAAAAAGAGAGAGTGAGACTGATTCAAAATGAACTCGACAGCTTTTGCTACTGATTCCACAAGCGTATAGAATAAAGGACAGAGAGTGGGGTAAGATGTGTCTCCCATTTTAATCTCGCAAACCGTGGACAGTTTTGTACAACTGGAACCATGATGTAAAACCTAAGGCTCAAAATAATTAATTGGTTTGAGTAGGGCCAACTCAAATTATACAAATTAGTTCCATTGAATTAACTTTTATGAGTATTTAGAACTTTCTTTTTCATTTGAGTTCACAAACTGACACATTTTAAGTACGTTGAATTGTTTTATTGTTTTGAGTTCTATGAACCTGTTTCTTTTAATTTAGACAAACTTAAATTTAACTGGAACTGGGCTGGGATTTCTATTTTCCAGCATGCTCTGCCATGAAACTCAAAAGGGAGAGTAAATGTTAAAATTAATGTTAAGTGGGAGATTTAGAAGTGTTTAATGTTTTGTTATGCTAGTTTAGAAGAGTTTCTGTTATGTTTGGTTTTTGGGGGGTTACCATCAAGGTGACGAGTGGAGCATGAGCTTGGTTTGAGAAGTGTATGTTAAATGTTTTATATTGCTGTACTCATTGAGCAAGTGCTATGCTATGCTGATGTTATCAAAGCATTAAGTCACCAATTAGCAAATAAACATTTATTGAATTAGCTAGTTACACTGAATAAAATGATTCGTTGAATTTACTAAAAATTTTTATCGTAAGTGGTTGCACAAAATTGATTTTAGCTACATTTAAACAAATGCATTAAGTTGAACTAAAATGTATTAAGTTCAACTTAATGCATTTGTTTAAATGTAGCTAAAATCAATTGTATGCAACCACTTACAATAATTTTTTTTTGTAAATTCAACTATCATTTTTTTCAGTGTAAAGCTAGGCAAGTTTCCACTACTAAAAATATATAAATTGAGATTACATGATAATTTTTAATTGTATAATTAGCTTACTAAAATATTTCAAGTTAAGAGCAATAAAAATGTATGATTACAAAATAAAAATCTGCAAGTTCTGCTTACTTAAACATTACATTTCTTAACTTAAAAAAATTGATGTTACTGATTACTTCCAATTATTTGAGTTTTGCCAACTTATTCGGGTTTACAGTGTACTACTACTGCCTGGGATTGCGAAAAACACACATAAAAAAAAAAAAAAGAGTCAACATTTTTTTACTAGACAAAGAAAAAGTGAGGTGTGGAAGCTTGTTTCTGCCCCTGAATAAAAATTAAAAAAGGGTAATTGCAACTTTTTATCTCGCAAATCTGACTTTTTTACTTGCATTTGCTATCTTACATTTTGCGATTCAGTTTTTTTTTTTTTTTTTTTCCAGAATTGCGAGTTATAAAGTCAAAACTGTGAGAACTCGGAATTCTGAGAAAAAAGTATTTTTTCCCTCTAAATTGGTCTTTATATCTCGCAATTGTGAGTTTATAACACACAATTCTGACTTTATAACTCGCAATTCTGAGAAAAAAAAGCTTCCATACTGAGGTTATTGTGCATATTGTTGTTCAGGAAAATAGAATAACTTTCTTCACCTTTGAAAAGACTGCAAATGTTACCACATGGGTATGAAAAATTACAACCCAATTAACAAGTTTTTGTTTTCTAATACAATATGTTCTGCGTAATACAGTATCTGATGGATGACCACAGTCCTTGTGGTTTGAGTTTCATTTTGGTTTCCACTGGAGAATAAAAAAAAAGAAGAAGTTTGATTGAAGATCATTTTGGCTCTATTTTCCCCATTTTCCAAGACTGAGACCTTGTGTAAGTTGAATATATTGTGCCGTATCCGGCTTGATACAACAACCACCTAGCAATTTCTACCGCTCTGAAGTGTTCTTTAAGGAAGAGTTTCAGTTTTGAGACTGTCATCTCTTCTCCTTGTCAGAGAAGCCACACACACCTAAGACGTTAGAAATGCACTCCATCTCTCTCTCTCCACATGGAAACTACAGAGGAGATGTTTTACCAATTATCACTGGACAAGAGCAGAGTCTGGCACAGTGTCCGTGTGTGCACAGGGTGGATAACTATCTTTTGCCATCTGGATTGTATTGCTCTCCCACCCGCAGTTCTGCTGGTGATAATCAAAGCGGGTCGGCAGATCCAGCTCTCTCTGTTCTGTTGTGTTTCTGTATGCTGCAATCACACAGATTGTGTTTGTAATAGTGGCCCGGGCCTGGATGAAGAAGTCATCAAATCGCTTTCCCTCTGATGGGGAAAAACGTGAACACAGAGCTCCTGTGAACGAGGGTTCATCGCTTGCAGATTACAGTCAAAAGACATTTGCAGAGCATTTTGTCAAAGCGCATGGAGGAAGATGGAAACCAGCTTGAGCAGCAGCGCATGAGACAAACACAACATATCTTTTCGTAAAACAGAAAAAAACAATCACTAGGTTTACGAGAGACTCAATAACAGTAGATGTCCGAGTTGATATGTTTGTATTCATGTTCAACACATCACATTTCAAATAAACATTTTTATTTAATTACTTTTAAAATATCAGGTGGTATTGTGTTCCTCTTTCCCGCTTTTAGAGGACAATACCCTCATGCCAGGCAGTCATTATGAAAAAAACTTTTATTCTTAAATACAAATCAGATATTGTAGAAGAAAAAAAGCTTAATTAAAAGACAAATTCTTGGTTTTTCAAATGAAGGTATGTGTAAAACACATATATAGTATGAAATCATTTACTCTATATATGATACATCACTTTTATTTTATGTTGCACACACTCTAATCACTCTCTAACATATAACATAACACATTTTAATTATGTCGAGCATTATGTCCACATTTTTTTCTTCTACAATATCTGATTTGTATTGTGAATGTCGTAATAGCCATTTTAGTGATTACAAATGTTTAGTCTTAACTAAAAATGTTTAAAATAAATTATATTTAAAGATTATATTTTATATTATATTTATAATTATTAATTATAATTAATAATTATATTTTTAAAAAATGAGTTAATAAAAATATAGAAAAAATATACACAGTTTTGTCGAGACAAAATATGTACCTGTTATTTTATTGCAATACACTATTCTGACTTCTGTTTGGTAATTCTGTGAGCATATTATACAGGGAAGCACTCAAGCTGAGACTTTGATGCTTTGAATTGAAAAGCCCTGTGTTCCCTAAAGAAAACCCTGGGTAGAACTGCAGGATTGTGCTGCTTTGGCCTCTGTGGGTGAACGTAAAACAAGAAAAGAAATCTATTTTTTCCCCCTTTTTGTATGTACAACAAAGCTGGGGTCATATTTTGTTTGGCACTTTTTAACTTTGTTCTTGCTCTTTTTTCAGAGGCAGACTTAAGAGGCAGAAATTTAGGTTTCTTACTTTTGCAGGAGATCCCATCTCCCTCCAGGCCCCAAGGGCAGGGGCCACACCTGAAAGAGCCGAATCCGTTCATACATCTGACTCCAGGAAAACATGGCCCTCTCACACACTCATTCACATCATCCTGACATGTAACACCTATGGACAGAAAACAAATATTATTATAATTATTATTAGCAATAAATGTGTCTGTACAGAGTCCCAAAAGGGAAATTTGGTTCTCTCGCAAATGTTTTGCGTTCCCCCAAGAAAATTTGTGTTCCCTTGCAAAACATTTGCGAGTGAACGCAAGGTTTCTCGGGGGATCTAAAAACATTTGCGATAGAAAGTAAAGGCTTTGAAATATATTTTTTTCTCCTATCTCAAATATTTTCCACCACCATGTCCCTTTAGGGACTCCGTACGTCTGTGTATTATTAGTGTTGTGGGTTTTGCAGCGACTCTTTCTGCAAGTTACATCTTTACTCCAGTAGGTGGCGTCAAGTGACTTTAAGAGTTATTCATTCAACAGATTAGTTCAAAACCCTGATTAAAGGTACAATATGTAACTTTTTTGCTTTAAAAATAGCAAAAATCACTATATCTATGTTATATATATTTTTAGCGCAATTTTCCACCGGACAAAATTGCGATTGTTAACTCATGATTTCTGTTCTGTCTGTGCGCACCAATCTTGCACTTCTATCTACTCCTCAACCAGACCACCTAGAGATTTCGGGTTTTCGGCATTATGTTAAGGAAGGTCTAATCTCGGGAACGCACAAAAAAAATCCAGGAAAAGATTTACTATCTCTTAGTGTTGTGATCCCATGACGTCAGAAAATTGCGCTAAAACACTCACTGAGTTTTTATTACTTGTTTTAGTTGTGTACTTACATTATCCCAAATGTTTCCAGCAACTTTCAGAAATTTGTAATTTAATTTGAAGACACGTCACGTTTCTTTATTTCCGTTTTGTCGCCGTCAATGGCGTCATATCCGCGTTATCCCTGGTTTCCGCTCGTACTGCCATAGCAACCAGAGCCCTCTGATAGTAACCAAGGCGACAGACGTGGACAACATTAGTTCGCAATGTCTATCTGCACGCTGTTGTTGTTTCGTTCAAACATTATGGACCATGGCAAGCAGACTTTGGATAAAAAAAGGAGAACTAAAACGAGAATCAATATCAGCGTGGTGTTTTCGAGATGCCTAGAGCTCCACATCCGAGACTTCGACCGATCCTACATGTACTTTATTAAACAGGTGAGCACATTTACATAAAACTAATCAATGTTATATAGTTCAACAATGATAAAATGTTAGAATATGATCTGTATGTTATTCTAATGTTGATCTAGCTTACTGCTAGTCTCATTCAGACAAACTAACACATTCAAATGCAGTTTAGTGTGATAGTGTAATGTTCAAATGAAACAGCGCTGCGTTACCTCACAAGTTTAATTTGTCTAATAAACTGACCTGTGAGTAGTAATTCTGCGTGTAGTCCGGTAGAATGAAATGTCCATATTCCTTTTATATCCGCGGGACTCGCGTCGCGTGTGGAGCTGATAGCTGTCACTTAGCAATCCCAAACTGCTTCATATCACAGTCGTGATAAAAACATCGATGTATTTACTCAACCATAACCATTATTAGATCGGTCGGCTTGACGTTGACGACAAGATCCATAATTCTTAGCAAGTGCTTCATCAAACTACGCCTTTGTTATTGTAAGAGGTTAGTGACCCCTAGCGGCGAAATTTACAAACGAAATTCACAAACGAAACTTTAAGGTGTGGTCACAATCGCGAAATTCCGGGCAAAATCTGCGTGCAGAAATCATTAGCCCTCATGAAAAATTTGCGTGGATTCATATTGGAATGATTGAATCATTCATTAACTACTAAATCATTCACAATCTGTTCAAAACACTGACTATGTGTCCGAAATAAAAACCCTCCCTACTATATGCGATGTCAAAATACATAGTATTCGAAAAACTGTGGGCAAAAAGCAACCTGATGACCTACTAATTCAGGTGAGTTTCTGAAGTGTGCATTCAATGGACACTTTACAATCCCATGAGGCCATGGGAGAGGATTTATGAATGGAGGTGAAGCAACACAACTGACTCTGGTAGGTCAAGTGACAATAACAACAAGGCGGATGTAGTATGTCCGAATTTCATTCATACTACACACATTCATACTATATAGGGCGTACTCTTTTAACAGTCACAAAGTAAATTCAAATGTAGAACCTACTCAGACAGTACGCGATTTCGGACGCAGCGTGATTCTTTTAGAAACTCAGCAATAAGTGATTGAATCATTCACTCAATCGATTCATACAAACACAATGATTCGCTCAAGAACGAAACACTAATGTGTGTTGCTCAGAAACGTGTCAATTTCTGCTTTGACTTTGGAACTGTTTTCATTGGCGGGGCACAAATACACATGTAACTGACAATACTGCATTTAAAACAGGTTTTTTAATATTATCTTTTTTTTAACCTTCTATAGTGAATTGTTTTTAAATTATGATATAGTGACTGCATAGCAATTGCCAAGCAACCACCATAATTGTGATGTCAAGTAGATATGTTTGTTTATTATTGTCACTGTGAAGAACAATAGCATTTAGAGTCAATGGTACACTTAAGACCTCTGAAAAAAATGCCTTTTTATCCGATAACTGTTATTCAGAGTTAAGCTTTATGCGTCCAAACACACTTCTCAGGTACAGAAGTTTGGTGCTAACCAAATATAAAGCACATTTGAAATTCAAATGAAAAAAATAGTGGCGAAGCATTGTTTCTAGAGAATGACAATCATTTCCTCCACTTCTATCCTCTACTAAAACATCAGGAGTCCATACCAAACACTGCTTTCAGCAAAGATAAAACATTTCTGGACCGATTCATCACGGTGTTTTGGCCTGTTTACTACTCCCAGTAGCAGAATAGCATACAGATACTCTTTCCTCTGTGTGGGTTCAGTAGCTGCTGGGCATTCGTCCATTTTTTCATTTGTATTTGTGTTGTTTGTGGCTTCTCTTAGAAGTGTGTTTGAAGGGGATCTTTAATAATGTCCAAACCATCTGCAAAGGCCCAAAGCGTTACGAGCAGCAGCGAAACACAAACTTTCATCCAATCAGCAGTGTCGGTTCATCTCACGCATGCATTGCCATTAGTGGAAATGGACAAACTCTTCTGACCTGGTTCTATATACGCTGTGCGTCCTTTTAAAAACCCCAAGGTAAAAAAGCTTGAGTCCTGACAGGAAAGCTTTTCATTTCAACTTCAATCAACAGCAGTCATTGCATTCAGCCAGGAAACACTAATTCACACATCACCAGTGAAGAGATTTCAACCACCAACCTCAGAATAGACAGTGTGCGAAAACATCAACAGTTCAGCAGCGTTTGTCTGAAATTCCCTGGCAAGAGCGCTTGTTGCTTTTGAGCCTTTTGTTTTCACCCACATATGTTCGGCTGCTTTCAAGCTTGGAGAAACTAAATGAGCTCGCCGGTCATAACTTGGGATGTTTTTTTGCAAGATACGAAACTGTAATTGGATCACAAATGAAACTGAGCCAAGAGTTTGTGATATTTTGATGACCTGCTTCGTAATCAATATGAAAAAAAGCACACACTAAAAATACAAAGCATTGACCCAAAGATGAGGTATAACTCTTAATTGTTCCATGTGGGTAAGGTAATGCTATATATATATATATATATATATATATATATATATATATATTCTCTGCTGAATTCTCGCTCGTAAAGTTTTGATGGATGCGGATTGTAATCAAGGTAAAGACACCTAAATTTACCTTGAAAAAAGCTTGCAGAAAATACAGTTTTGTGAGAATTGTCGTTGAATCTGATGAATATAGCAAACGGTTCTGGTTGAATCTCCTGAAATGGCCATTTATGTAAATTTAAGGAAGGAAAATCGAACATAATGGAACATAATTTGTGATATACCTGTGAGTCCAGTAGGACACTGGCATTCAAACCCGTCGACCAGATCTACACAGACTCCGACTCCACACGGACCGGAGCCGCATTCGTTCTGCTCATCCTGGCACAGGTCGCCATGGAAACCCGCCTGGCACACGCACAGGTACTCGCCGCTGCCCGCTGGATATTTGATGTTAGTCACACACGTCCCTCCATTCATGCAGCCACATGGCCGTACTATCACCTGTAACCGTGGAAATGTGGTCAGAACCGTAAGGTAACGCAAATAGAAATGAAACTAAATCAACTTTGTGTTTCAAAAACGTAGAATTATTAAATTATATATATATATATATATATATATATATATATATACACACACACACACATAGCCTACACAGTATATATCACTTAGTTTATTTATTATCAATTGCAATCAATATTGTCAATATTTATATATTATTTAAATATTTATATTATTTAAATATATATATATACAGATAAAGATACAAAAAAAAAAAATATATGTATATATATATATATATATGTATATATATATATATATATATATATATATATATATACATATATATATATATATACATACTATTATATATACCCCTATAATATAGTATCTTAATTTTATAACTTACAAAAATTACAATTCAGTATATAATATATACACTTAATATTAAAAATATTGAGGTATATAGTAGCTTGCTGGCTTTTTGCAGCAGTGTTGCTAATTGCATACTCTCTCTCTCTCGACTGCATCTCTCAAACTCAGACAGTATTTAATAAGCGCTAGCAGGCAGGAAGCAGATGCTTGTTAGCCGTCTAGGCCCCTCAAAGGATATGGAGAGGAGGACGTTTGTCTTTCGTTGCACCGGCTTGATGTGACACAGGACTCGGGAGAATCCCGGTAGCTGAATTCTGCTGTCCTTATGCCGTGATAAGATATTTAACATACTGGGAACTCTAAATACCAACTCAAATGAAGGTAGTACGATGATGCTGAATGATTACCATATTCATATAGTATAGAATATACATGAGACTCCAAGGATCTCCAGAGAATATTACTGTATTACCATGGTACATATGCAAAAATGCAGCATTTTAGTTGTCTAACGTCATCTAAGCAAACCTGTTGTTTACACGTCGACTGGACCATAATCCAGTCCTGTTTCAATTAGTAGTTTAATCTTTCTATGAATAAAGGACCTATCTTTGAATGAGATCATATGCAATACAAGCTTGGCATTTACATTTATTAATTTAGCAGACTCTTTTATCCAAAGCGACGAACAAATTGATTCACTAAAATGAATCAGATTTCCCAATGCTACACATGAGGGAGGAAACAGTTTAGGAGAGCATATTCCATTATTGCCTCAACTCACACAATAAAATATGACAAAAACACAGTGATGTAACACTTCGTAATTCTACAACTCTGCTCATTAGAAAAAGTAGCTTGTTCCTGAAAATGCAACACTGTTATACTACTAAAATGTAGTCAAGTTAGTATTGTCGCTGCTTTTATTTATATACTTTTTAATTCACTTATATATTGATATAGAATACATTTTATTTTATTTTATTTTATTTTATTTTATTGTTGATTCAGTTCTCCACTTCAACTTAATGATCTGTTAGAAACAAAATAACAGTTTACAGGCTTGGAACAACATAATTTTTTATTGAGAACTGCTCTTTTAAGACATCCCAGAAGAGGTTTGGATCATTATTACAAAACTAACATTATTATTTATAAAACTAAAGTTTTCGTCATGTTTCATAGAAATTCATTTCTGCCTTAAACATAAAAATCAGTCAGGCATCAATCTCTCAATGTCTCTCACCTCCGCGGTAAATCTGCTCCGGGCATCACACTCATCAGACACAGTAAATTGAAAACTGTGCGTTTCCTCCTCGTGCACTTTCCAGATGAGGAGCCCGGCTGGGGAAATTGAGGCCCCTGGGGGCCCCGTCTCCATCTGGAAGAGTAGGGCCGAGCCCTCTGGGTCAGTGGCTGTGAATTGGTACACAAAATTCTCCCCTAAAAAGGTCTGCAGGCCGTCCCGTGGCTTGTGGAAGGTCGGCGGACGATTAGCTGCGGAAATGAGAGGGGAATTTCAAGAAAGAATACTGTGAAGGAATCGCAGACTCCCAGAGCTGATCTTCAGTTGCCAGATGATATTTTACACGGGACCAATAACGATAACTATAAAGACGACTGTATAGACCTCCACGCCAACATATGATAAAGTTCTGTTTATTATAAGCATGCGCTGCAGTTTTGTCGACTGCCGCTTTAAAAGCTTGAGCTCTATCAAGCAGGATGGATTCTGATTGGCTGTCAGTGTTTTTGTCATTCACCAGCTGAAAAACGAAATGCTCTGAAAGTGATTTCAACGATATCATTCCTTTGTCGTTATCGTTATAGTTGTGGCGTGGATTTCCTATTCTAAGAATTAGAATGATATATATATATATATATATATATATATATATATACACTCACCTAAAGGATTATTAGGAACACCATACTATTACTGTGTTTGACCCCCTTTCGCCTTCAGAACTGCCTTAATTCTACGTGGCATTGATTCAACAAGGTGCTGAAAGCATTCTTTAGAAATGTTGGCCCATATTGATAGGATAGCATCTTGCAGTTGATGGGGATTTGTGGGATGCACATCCAGGGCACGAAGCTCCCGTTCCACCACATCCCAAAGATGCTCTATTGGGTTGAGATCTGGTAACTGTGGGGGCCATTTTAGTACAGTGAACTCATTGTCATGTTCAAGAAACCAATTTGAAATGATTCGAGCTTTTTGCATGGTGCATTATCCTGCTGGAAGTAGCCATCAGAGGATGGGTACATGGTGGTCATAAAGGGATGGACATGGTCAGAAACAATGCTCAGGTAGGCAGTGGCATTTAAACGATGCCCAATTGGCACTAAGGGGCCTAAAGTGTGCCAAGAAAACATCCCCCACACCATTACACCACCACCGCCAGCCTGCACAGTGGTAACAAGGCATGATGGATCCATGTTCTCATTCTGTTTACGCCAAATTCTGACTCTACCATCTGAATGTCTCAACAGAAATCGAGACTCATCAGACCAGGCAACATTTTTCCAGTCTTCAACTTTCCAATTTTGGTGAGCTCGTGCAAATTGTAGCCTCTTTTTCCTATTTGTAGTGGAGATGAGTGGTACCCGGTGGGGTCTTCTGCTGTTGTAGCCCATCCGCCTCAAGGTTGTGCGTGTTGTGGCTTCACAAATGCTTTGCTGCATACCTCGGTTGTAACGAGTGGTTATTTCAGTCAAAGTTGCTCTTCTATCAGCTTGAATCAGTCGGCCCATTCTCCTCTGACCTCTAGCATCAACAAGGCATTTTCACCCACAGGACTGCCGCATACTGGATGTTTTTCCCTTTTCACACCATTCTTTGTAAACCCTAGAAACGGTTGCGCGTGAAAATCCCAGTAACTGAGCAGATTGTGAAATTCTCAGACCGGCCCGTCTGGCACCAACAACCATGCCACGCTCAAAATTGCTTAAATCACCTTTCTTTCCCATTCTGACATTCAGTTTGGAGATCAGGAGATTGTCTTGACCAGGACCACACCCCTAAATGCATTGAAGCAACTGCCATGTGATTGGATGATTAGATAATTGCATTAATGAGAAATTGAACAGGTGTTCCTAATAATCCTTTAGGTGAGTATACACACACACACACACACACACACACACACACATATATATATATATATATATATATATATATATATATATATATATATATATATATATATACATATACATATATATGCACATATACATATATATATATATATATACACACATATATATGCACATATACACACACATATATATATATATGTATATATATATATATATATATATATATATATATATATATATATACTGTATATATATTTTTTTTTATTATTTTTTTTTTTTATATATTATTAATTAATAAAAACATTTTATTATATATGTTACTTAGACAGCAAAATGAGAAATGTCTCACATGGAACAAACAGGCACAAAATGAAAATCTGTTTTTGTAATATCTGGCATGATGACATTTGTGGGATAAAATCTGATTTAAAGCATCATGCGTTCGTTTCCGACGGTTATTTCCCACTTCTTGTTTCTTGAGAAACTTGACAAAAATCTCAACGTGGAGCAAAAATATCCATCTTAAGTGACATGCAATTATCCACAACAGAACCACAAAAAATAAACCAACCCTGATCTTGGAATATGAAAGCATTCTCTGCAACAATATGTCACTCATATTCAAAATCTCATTCTCGAGCAGCATGATGTATATGAGTTTGCGTGTTTCTGGCTGGGAAATGTCAACTAACAACAAAATGGATCCATAAATCTGTTCTGACATCATAAGGTAAACAAACCCAATGCATAATAACATGATAAAATTCAACTAAACATACTGTACCGTTGCCATTTTATAAAAACAAACATGCAAACAAAGTAAAAAAAACCCACAAAAAAACATGCTAATTGTTTCAAAATGGTCTGACGTCTATTTTTCTAATTTCCTCAGTTATGCAACAGTTCGGCTGCAGTACAAATGCTCATTTGAATCACTTAACATTTAAAATTTCTTGATGATCATCTCATCTAAATTTAATTTGTCTGCATGAATGAATGGACTCTCAATTTTGCCACAGAATGGTGAAAAAAAGGCATGGCAGAGGCACAAGGGAAATAACTATCAGGAAGATAAGTGGGTGTGAGGTGAATGGGTAATGTTCCTTCAAGCTGAGTGTGTGGTGTGTGTGTGTGCGGAGTCTTCAGATAGCATCAGTCCGGACCTCATTTGCAGTGCAGGCAAACAGACGGATGTTTACTGGTGGTTCTCGCTGTACACAGGAGTGTGGATGGGGAGTTTTTGCTGAAATTAAATGCAACATGATTCCTAAAGAACTTGACATTTGGTATGTTTGTGTTTGTTGCTTGCAGTTGTGTGTGTAATTGTTTTGCTATTTTGTTTTCTTCAGTTTTTGTAAAAACCTAATAAACCCTCTAAGATTTACATTCACTCTTAAATATGACTTGTGTGGTTGGCTTGTATATGACTTAAATATATTTTGTTATTAATCATAAGTTATTAAATATAATAAACATACACATTTGTGAAAAAATCAATAAGATACGTGAGGATGTGTGTCAGAGTGTTTTTACCACAGTAAAAGCTGGTTCATGTTTACACCACTTTGCATCATGCTCAACAACACCTCTTAGCTGGTAAATCCACTACAGTTCTCTTTGCCACACTAACGTCCAATACTTCATCAATGTCCTATAAACATCCTCCAGTGTTGCAAATGTCAAGTCTACTGAGACGAAAACAGTATTTAAAAGAACCTAATGAAATATTACACAAAGTCTTCTCAGTGTGATAATAAAACCAAAACTAAAGTTTATGACCTAATGCTTTACTTCATTTTTTGCAACGCTGTAAAATCCGGAAATGTAATGTCAGCAAATTGAAATTCACAGCTAGCATATTCCAGCTGACTCGCCACATAACATCTCTGTTTAGCTGCTGTAATAAAGTCAAAATCAAAGTAATAGCAAGACAGCGCATCCTTTCAGATCTCCCCTACTTTCTTTTATAGTTCGATAATGAATGATACAGTAAGTGCCTCACACAATATTCAGTTAAATACATGTTGTCAGTCAGTCTAAACAGCTCTTCTTTATTTTATAGGACTTTTTTAGAGCAGGGGTGCATGGGATTCGAACCTACATCTGCCATATGAACATCATGGCTCAATGCATCTGCAGCATTTTATGAAATACTAGACCACAGCTCGTATTTTAGATCTTTTTGAACGGATTTGTCTTTATTAGCACTAAATTAGATTTCAATTGGACTGTGCTGTAGAAGGTTGATGGGTCGCGTCCAATGGCTGTTTAGACTTGTAACTTTATTTATAGTGTAATGGTGTGCTTGTAACAAGTACAGATAATGTTCAATAATGTGAGCTATTGCCGTAATATCTCGGTTTGACTTCACATCGACTGTGTTTACCTTGATTAATGGACCAGGTGTATTTGGAGGCCGTGGAGTTACACAGGAGACACGGAACAGAAGGGCTGGAGTCTCCCTCGGCAAAACACATCCCATCTATATTACACGTCCTCTCCTGAGAGAGAGAGAGAAAGAGGGAAGAACTGTTATTATTGTTAATGAAAACTTATTAAAGAAGGTCTTTAAGAGATACAAACAAACTAAATTAATAATACTAACATAAATACATAACTGGGAAAATAATAAGATGAACTAAATTATATTAAACTAACCTAAAAAACTGAATCTAAAATAATAATTAAATTAAAATAATAATAAACTGTGACACTGTAATAAATTGAAAGTAAACTAAATGACATGAAACTAAAATAAAATAAAAATATAATAATAATACAATATAATATAATAAAAATAGAAAAACTGAAGACTAAACTACTAAACTACATTTTCATGGCTATATCAAAAATGTCCACAAAATAATTTTAGGGTTGATTTTTAGGGCTGTCAAAAGATTAATCGCGATTAATCGCATCCAAAATAAAAGTTTGTGTTTAAATAATATATGTGTGTGTACTGTGTATAATTAAATTTGTATATATAAATACACACACATGCTTGTATATATTTAAGAAAAATGTGTAATTTATATATAAAAAATAATATAATATAATAATAATATAATATTATATAAATTATATATAAATATATACAGTATATGTATGCAAATATTTCTTAAATATATACATGCATGTGTGTGTATTCATATATACAAAATAATTATACACAGTACACACACATATATTATGTAAACACAAACTTTTATTTTGGATGCGATTAATCGTGATTAATCTTTTGACAGCCCTAATTTTATTTTATGTCAACTTTAATTCAATTAATGAAAACGTTATAGCATTAAACATGAAAATGTGCTAGACACTGATACTAAACTAAACTAAAACACAACTAGAACATAAAAAATAAAACTAACAATGATAGCGAAAACTAAACTGAATAAAATTCAAAATAAAATAATGAATACAATCTAAAATTCAAAACTTTTATTATAACCCTAAAAATTAAAAACCTAAATCAAAACTAAATAAAAGGAAAAAATTATAGTGTGAAAAAAGTAACAAAATCAAAAATCTATTTGAATTTTTTTAATAATAATACAAAAAAATTCAACTATTATAACCCTGCTCATATTTTTATCCAAAGTGACCTTTTTGCCTTCAGTTTGTGCTTTCCCTGGGATCATTGTTGCCAAGTCCATGGTTTTCCAGCGGAATTGGGCTACTTTTAAATTGTTGCCGCAATTTACTTTTAAATTGTCAACCCTCGTGGGTTGATTTTCACCACTGTACATAAGATTTCAGTGCTCAAACACCCCCAAAACACCCCAAGACGTACAAATTCAATGGATAATTTGGCCTAACGACGCTTTTGACTGGCCATTGGGCTACTTTTGTTGCACAGACCTGGCAACCCTGCTTGGGATTCGAACTTACAACCTTGTTGTCGTTAGTGTTCAAATTTAGCCATTAAGAAAGAAAGAAAGAAAGAAAGAAAGAAAGAAAGAAAGAAAGAAAGAAAGAAAGAAAGAAAGAAAGAAAGAAAGAAAGAAAGAAAGAGGATTCCATGTGTGGAGATGCTCACGGTTACTGCGGCTCAAACCAACTTCCCCTGTCAAACCTTTGAGATAAAGCTCAGCCGTCTTTGCTATAAACCACCAAAGCATATAGCCTGGCACCGATAGCATCTCTATATTTCAAGTTTTTAATATCCAGTGGGACGTGTAAGTCGCAGCGCCCGGAGGACATGCGCGGCAAATCAGAGAAGATAAACACAGACCAAAACGGATCCACCTAGATAACTGATCTCTCACGGTGAGATTACATGCTATGTGGCAGTCGGAAACCCAGAGAAAGAAAGCAAGAACGAGCGAGTATATCAGGTGCTCAAGGGATTGGTTACTCCGTCAGTCTTTGGTCTCAATGTCGTGAATAATATCTGTTTTCCACATCCACGCTCTGGGGTTTTCCAACACACACCCTTGTGGCCTCGCGTATCGCTGCTGTCCTGTTGCAGTTAAGACAGTACACAGGCTATGACAGACTTTTTGCCTTTTGAGTTGTTAAACTCGCATCCTCAGCGACTTCTTTTCCAGTGGAAAATCCAGGCCATTAGTTGAGGAAGTCATTTCGCGCAGAGTGAATATAAAGTTCAGGATGATGGACAGATGGATAAATGAACAGAAGGGCCACAAGGGAAGTTGTGCAGGAACAATCATGGATGGTTTTAACACAGTACTAGAAACAATCTTCATTCTAAAGCAATTCAGAATCTGTTTAGAGGATTTTAAACCAAACAGGGGTTTCTGAACAATTACAGTATTGAAATATCTCTTCTTTATATTCTTCTCCACAAATTTTTGTAATTAATTCAGATCAAACTATACAAACTATACTTAAAGATAAATAGTATTAATAAATTATATTATGTTTTATTATTAAAATATATGAAATCTCCTATTAATATTATTAATTTTATATATCCAAGTGCTGTCAAATCGATTACTCACGATTAATCGCATCAAAAAGTTTGTAAAAAAATAAAATAAATAATAATAATTATATATATATATATATATATATATATATATATATATAACTTTTTGATGCGATTAATCGTGATTAATCGTGATTAATCGATTTGAAAGCACTTGGATATATAAAATTCATAGTAATAATAATAATAATTAGTATTATTATTTAAAATTATATTTTTTCACATTTTCTATGCTAATTGTTGATGAAAAACGAGGAATGGACGACTATTTCCAATCTATTGGCCTATTTAAGACTATATTATTACCTTCAACTTGCAACGTCCAGAGGGAATCACACACGACTGGCAAATACCGTCATAAAGGGTTAAAAATTTCCCCTTGCTGTACTGACGACCATCATTGGTCACCTGAAGAAGAAAAAAGAGAGATAGAGAGGTTTAAATACATATGATAAATACACAAATATACATTGTGAGTGGATGTGTGACCATTCACTCAAGGTCAAAAAAGTAAGTAAAACAATTTTATTTAATTTTTAAGGTGTGCAGTCAATCAGCCATTGTGTATCGAAAAATAAAGAAATTTTGTGATAAAGACAAACTAATTCCACATTATGCTGTTTATTACATGGCTTCTTATAAAAATTTGTTACTTGGTCTGACCAAGTTACTTGGTAAATTTGACATGAATATTGATTTGAGTCATTAAAAGAAATATTTTAAATATCTTTAAAAAAAAACAGGTAAATATGTGTGTTGCCATTGTAAGCAAAATAAACTTTTTCATTAAGATAATGCAAAATGCATATTCAGAAATATTTATGATCTGCAAACTTTCTAAGTTCATCCGCCACTGGCAGGTGATGCAAAAAAAGCATGTCTTCTTGTAACACTTCAGAGCATCTTTAGCAGCACTAGTTTGAGTAAATCCAAAAGCGAGGTTAATTTTTCAACCCCTCAGTGAGTGTTTAATCCCACAAGCCTTTGAGATTAATGCGGGCAGGAGTTTAGGTGGATTTCGAGATGTATTACCTCACAGATTCGTCTTTGCCCCGACCTTCAGAGACACCCTGTGGCTCTTTGAACATTGCAATTTATGTTAATGATCCTCATCACGGGCTATCCATTTTTTACATCAGTAAACACACTCATTAACACACACACACACATAGATCAAGGCCCACTTTGGGACCAAGCGATGAGGTCAATGATCACACAACCTGAATTGAGTTTACAAACTTTTTAATGTTTATGTTCGCCATATACTTAAAGATATAGTCAGACTGGTTTCCTATATGGGCCGTCAAAGCATAAAAATGATTAAAATGATTGTGTTGCCTTTATGGCTGTCATTCAGAACGGAAGAGCTCTCCTCCATCTCATGGTTTGATGATTTCGACAGATATAATATTTTAAAGCGCCCAGGTACGCATCATTTAGCTTGGCCTCAAACAGCGCGTGCGACCGGCATAAATTCAGGCTGATTTTAAGCGTTAAAAACCCATAACTGTGAAGGAGACTTCGTGTGTAATTACATTTTCGCCAATACAGAGAAGCTAGCGCTTCATCTTTCAATCACAATGGAAAGTTTAGAAAAAGATGGTCTGCTTTTATCAGACCGATGACATTTTGATTCATGCAGTCACTGCAAAAAATGGCAGTGGAAAATCAATCTCACGAACCCTTGGACATTTCCCTGTCCCTGAGATTGATGGACAGGTACCTTAATCTCCCATCTGGCATAGGGCTGCTCGCTGGCCGTGAAGTCCACCGTGTCGACGGCCATGTTGCCGAGTCGAGGGACGGCGCAGTCCACCGCTTTGGAGCTCAGGAAGGACGCTTTGGTTGTCCCTTCCTCTTCAGGGATCCAAACTCCATTTGTGTGCTAAAAAACATCAACAAAAAAAGAATTGATTTGTGGCAATAGAAGTACATTTTAGCATACTTTTAAAGCATGAAAATAATGTACTGTAAAATGTGAACTGGATGTAATGTTTTCAGACACTTAAAGCGTAACTCTCGCCAAAATGTGACCTAGGGTATTTTTGTGAATCTACCTGAGGCTAACTTTCGTTTAAAAGCATAATTAGGATGGAAACGCCACTTTTAAGTTTGACCGTATTTTCGTTTTCGGTCAAATTGCCTTTTGAATGGGAGTGCTTGGGGCACGACTATGATAGCATCAAAATCGCTATTTTTAAAACACTAAGAAGGCTCGACACAACATGAAACTTTGCTCGAAGTATCACCAGGGGCTCTACACATGAACTCCAGCATTGAGAACATTGTTTGTGTACACAGTGTTTACTAAAAAGAAAGATTTTGAACAACTCACTGTAGCTGTTGTTGTTTCCGTCCGCCGCCATTTTGTCCGTCAAAAATAGTCGATCTCCGAATGCAACGTAACAGGGAGGAGAGTAAAGATGGAAAGTTCTATATAAATTCACGGATAATTTATTGTTTTGTCGTTAGTGAAAATCAATATTGACCTTGTATTTGAAAAAGGATCCTCATCTAAGAATCAGTTCATTCGCATTCAGAGGTCGACTATTTTTGACTGACAAAACGCCGGCGGACGGAAACAACAACAGCTACAGTGAGTAGTTCAAAATCTTTAATTTTTAAGTGACTTTTTTTCTTTAAATTCAACAAACTTTTATCAGAAGATACGCTAAAACTTTAGGATATGCATGTCCTTCAGTTGTTTGAGATAAAACTCAATATTCACCTCTGACCCTTCATTGTTTGAGAGAAACAGAAACAGCTAGAATAATGAATGCCAAATCAATTTGTTAAAATGGGATGACCCCACACAGGAGGTGAAATGCCTCCTGGGAAAAGACAGCGAGAAAAGGGGTGGTTCAGGAATATGCGAGTGGTGGACTTTAAATGAGAGAAAAGCATAAAGGGAGCATATTCAGAATTACATGGTGGATACTTTTTTCCCCCCATTACATCTACATTTTTTGAGGTATAAAAATAATATAATTTTTATTTATTAACCTTTGGTTTAACCTCAAATGCATTTAATATGCTCCTCTGGCTTATTCAAAACCCACTCAGAAGTCGTTATTGAAGAAGACATGGCCTTTTTATAGATTCAGAAGTACTAACCTGTACAAGGTTAAGAATGATTTTGAGTTATTGGGGTCTCAGATTATGAGGGTCAAACCCAGCCCTGCAGGGCAGCGTTATAACATCATTAAATTAACTTCAAGTGTAAAGCTTTTAAGTAAAACAGACAATTTAATAAAAGGGCAACCAGCCGATAATCACAGCACATAATGTGTGCGTTTGCATGTTGTTTACCAGTCTTACCGCACCGTGTTTTCTTTGTATGTGCTCTGCTGTGTTGACTGATCACTGTATTTATTGCTTTCTTTATCTCATCAGATATCCCCCTATGTCGTTCCCCTCATTCTTCTAATTAAATATACAAACAGATGGCAAGCATGTATTAAAAAAAGCCATGCTAAGATTCATAAAAACTCTTTGATGAAATATTAAAGAAGACAGGCTTAGAAGAGTCGAACGCGATCTTAGCCATTATAATAAACAAAATAAAACGCAATTAAACTAAGTGCAAATAGCCCACCTTGTTGGCAGAGGCTATTTACACTAACTCTGCACACTGGCGTCTGGTTGGGCTAGACAAAAGTATGGAAGGATGCTGGTTTGTCAAAAGTAGCAATAGTGAGGCGTGTGTTTTGACGCTAAAAGTTTTGACGCAAATCGACCCGAGTTTGAATCTGACTTTTGCCAAAATCGCTCTACTCCCTTTTCCTATCACATATGAAACCGAAAAGGCATTTATTGTCAATAAAAATTAAGAATATTGTGGAATGTTTATTAAGTGGAAATAAAGTGTATTACGTCTGTTTAATAATAATGAGGTTTTTTTTCGGTTAGTGGTAGGGAGGGCTTTATTATGGAAGCTTGTTTTCGCCACAGAATAAAACATTTTAAAAGATAATTGCGACTTTTTATCTCACAATTGCGAGTTTACATCTCGCAATTCTGATAAAGTCAGAATTGCGTGAAATAAAGTCGCAATTGCATGTTATAAAGTCAGAATTGCGAGATATAAAGTCAGAATTGCGTGAAATAAAGACGCAATTGCGTGTTATAAAGTCAGAATTGTGAGATATAAAGTCAGAATTGCGTGTTATAAAGTCAGAATTCAGACTTTTTTTCTCGCAATTGCGACTTTATCACGCAATTCTGACTTTATAACACGCAATTGCGAGTTTATATCTCGCAATTCTGACATATTTTCTCAGAATTGTGAGATATAAACTCACAATTGTGAGATATAAAGTCCAATTCTAAGGAAAAAAAAATTTTTCACTATTTTTTCACAGAATAGTTTATATCTCACAATTCTGACTTTATAACACGCAATTGCGACTTTATTTCTCAGAATTGCGACTTTATATCTCGCAATCGCTACTTTATATCTCGCAATTCTGACTTCATATCTCGCAATTCTGAGAAAAAAAGTCACAATTCTGACTTGATATATCGCAATTGTGAGAAAAAAAATCAGAATTGTGAGATAAAAAGTCGCAATTATTATTATTTATTTATTATTCAGTGGCGGAAACAAGCTTCCATACTTTATTGTCCCATATATACTGTACGTCATAATAATTTGCCTAATAAACACAAATGAAATCATTCATGTCTCACCTTTAATCTGATCACGAGACATGCAAGGCCAGGTGAGTCGATGAAACCCAGCCCGAAAACCCTCACACTGTCACAGTCGAACTCACGTACATCACACAAACCACCGTTCTCAAGATCGGTGACTTCTATTGGCTGACCTGAGGAAACCAAAGAAACAGAGAATTTACAGTAATCTGAACAAATATGATATTGTTAGGGGTTTGTTTAAATAACCTTAAGAAGTGCATTAGTATTAGTTCCTTTAGTAGTCTCTAGGGGCGTGGCCTGTCCGAGGGGCGTGGCCTGTGAATTGGTATTGACATTGTATTTTTACCACTCAAGAATACACGCATATACACACTTGCTTGGTACTAAGCACGCAATTTTGGGAGAAAACTGATGCACTTTTCAGGGTTTCAAGGTCCCAACCAATGCTCCTTTGTCATTTATCTCAACGACCTCATACAAAACAAGTACAGGAAAAGTCTTTCAGTCGAATGAGACTGCAAAAGTCTGCAGTCTACTCATTGTTGATTCATTGAAAAGGCACTATAGGAGTCTCGTTAAACCCAGAAACTCTATTGTAAATTAATGTGAAGTCCTTAAAAATGCACTCTGCCAAAACATCCTATCCTTTGCGAAAACCACCAAATAAAGTTTACGGGACTCAAATGGAAAAATGCAACACTGGCAGTTTGAAAGACGCCAAAACGAAAGTCATTTCCAAGTACATTGCCACTAACAAACACACAAACCAAACAATCCAGGCTTTAAGCTATACAAAATATTCAGCCTGCTGGATTCTGACCTTGCCAGCCTGCATTTGCCATTAAACAGAGAACGGATACATACTGAAAATATTACAGTATAATTAGAGCTGTGGAGTATAATGTTCTCTATAACTGAGGTTCTTGAATAATGCAAACGAGTAAATATGAGCTTGTTTGGGCGTCTCTCAGGCCTTATAAAACACAACAACATTTAATATAGTTTCAGCGACAGGCTGAAATGACTGTACCGAGGCAGCATTACGCTTGCTTAATGCCATTATCACTCCCATCTTGACTCATTTCAAATCAGTGTTTTTATTACCAGAGCATAACCTTACGTTCGGATCTCCGCAGGGTGGAAGTTTATTTAAATCACATATCTGAGACACAAACGAAAATGGATGTTCTGGGACGGTATGCAAAACTAAACCATAAGTGGTGAATATCTAAAAAAAAAACGAGATGGAAAACAATAAGAGATATGAGAGAAAATGGTCCTCAGAGGAGAACAATTAAGCACAGAAGTGAGTGCTAATGAATTTTCGCCTCATCAAAGAACTTCCTCCAGATGGTCTCATTTTGTGTAATTTTACACTTGGTAAAAAAAAAATTGCAATAAAATAATTACAAAAACAAATCGCCCCCTAGCACTGTTTAGGAAAGATATACTACCATCAGAGACATTCAAGTTCATTTTAAATTATTTTTGAAGACAAATTTGTGACATTAGTACCACTTCTGAAGAAGAAATTTTGATATTAAATGTTTTGTTTGCTTAAAAATCTTAAAATCATATAAAATTATCTCATGTGATGCATTTTCATAAACATTTTTGCATGCATATTTAGCTTGTCATTTAATTTCTATAATATAATATAAATAAAAAATAAATTATTACTAATATATATATATATATATATATATATATATATATATATATATATATATATATATATATATATATATATATATATATATAATCACTATATATATATTTATATACCGGTATATAGTGTATATGAGTGTAATGCTGTTGACTCTTGGATGCTAATGACCAAAAAAGACTTGTTTCAAGAATGCTACTTGTGACATCTGAATTAAACAATTAGCATGTTATGTAAATTAAAAATCAATTAGCAAGCAATTAAAATGTTATTAGCAATTGAACCAAGGATCATTATGGCTTTACCACAAAAACTAGGACTTTAAAAAAAGCTTAATCCTCACTTCAGGAGTGCCACAGATATGCCTTCCTTATTGCCTTGGAGATCAACAATTTCCAGCTCAGCAGGTCAGTGAGGTGATTTTCAGACTTTCCCATGATTCACTCTGTTCCCGAGCTCCTAAAATGCAGTTCTCAACCAGACAAGCCTCGAGCATTGACGCAGTGTGCGCACACACATACACACACTCACACACTGTCCCTGACCGGCCAGGAAGGGAGCGTGAGAGATATTCAGGAGTTTTTAATCTCTGCCACAAGGGCGAACACTTGTGCTTTATGTTTGAAGAGAAATGATAAATGAGGAGCGATCGGATGACTCACTAAACCTGCCTGTAAAAAAAAAAAAAATGAGTCCGAGATGAATCCAAGCGGAGTCCTTTCTACAGAATGTGACCCCTGCCTCACTGCTGAATATCACAACTGAATGAAGGCAATAGTGAGGTTTTCCAGATTGTTCCACTATTGAATGAAACCCAGATATGCAGAGGTATTGAATCTGGTCTGATTGCCTTTTCTAAAGACTTGATTTTCACTCTACCTGGAATTATGGGAAATAAAGAGTAGTAGCGCCTTATTCTGAAATGATTCCTGGACACCTTTCATTGAGGCAGTAATAGCATAAAATGTGCCAGAAGACTAAGGAGAATATGTGTGGAAAACTGAAATCTAACCCTTTATTTCTCCTTATTTCTAGGTGAATCTAATGACCTCAAAGCCTGCAAATGTACCCAGGATGCACCATTCTTACATTACAGGAATCATTCAGGCAAAAATTAAAACTCTGTCATTGTTTACTCACCCTCATGTCATCCCAAACCCATATGGTGTTATTTTGTTGTTCTTAAAAGATTCAAGCTCTCATTATACAGAAAAGAGCTTCAAAATGCCCCATATTCTGTTCTACATGCAGAAAACAAAAACAGCATATGGGTTTGGAACATCATGAGTTCATAAATAATGAATGAAATTTCATTTTTGGGCGCACTGTCCCTTTAAAAGGGTCATGGAGCGGCATTAGTCTTGTTATACCATTCACATTTCCAAACATTCCTTTTCTAACAATATTCTGATTTGGGGCTTTTTGATGTTTGTAGTATAGTAGAGAAAATATCAAAAATGAGAGGGGGAATGGGGTCGGTTAATGTCACTTGCCAGATTTGATGTCAGCATCACGGCTCAATGTATCAGAGCACATGCGCTACTAGGCTAACTTCAGAACACTAGAAAAAAAGAATGTTGCACAGTACACTGTATACTAAAAAATATAGTAAGTGAAACAGTGGTATGCAGTTATCAACTTAAAATAAAAATGGTTATTGATTCAACTTTGTGTAAAAACATCTTAAATTTAGGCTTTCCAATCAAATATTGAGAGATGAAAAAATGGCTGTAAGTATTACTTTCAGTTCCTTCATCAATCTGGAATTGTGGAATAAAGTGTGCTATGTTGTACACTTTGATTAATGTAGCATGGAGAGAACTAGCATACAATACACAGTAAACATACACTATATACTACATACAGGAGAAATAATAGCATGCTAACACAACTATTCGCAAATCATGAGGCCAAAAGTTAGTACAAACAAAGTGAAGACGTGCAAAAATCCACATTTGACTGGATGAAGTGCAAATAAAGTCAACCAAAAACGCTTAGGCATAAATGTGTCATTGGCTTCAGACAAAAAAATAAAAAAAATAAATGAATGGGGTTCCCAGATGTAGAAGAGGCATCAGCCGATGATCAGTTGGGCAATTAAGCAGATTTATCTAGCCGTCCTCCCTGTGCTACCTTGCACGTTGATCCTAGCGTGGTTGCCATAAATCAGAGTTCGCTCTCGGAGAGGTTGAAAACCGTCAGTCTGTGATAAACAGCCCTCTCTAGCGCTCCTAATCTGCTCGCTAATTTGTGTTAAAACTGCCATTTCGTCACCAAGTCAGCCCCAGGGAGCATGCGAAAAACGTCGAGGAAGATAGCGGCTTAGCGAAGATCCCAATGCTAATCAGCAGAGCGGGCATGGGCGTCTGGCACAGTGCCAGGCGTTAGCATACCGGCATAACTATATCTCATTGATATGAAGGTTGGCTGGGAAAGCTAATGGCACTTCTGAGCCTCGTCGCTATTGCCAGAAACAATCAGTCGATAAACACGCTCAACGACTCTGCCGTTCCGAAAGGAGTTCCATGCATCATTTCAAATCATTCATATAATCAATAAAAAACACACTTGCACAAACGCAAGCCATCTGCAGTTTCTTTGAAGACATGCTTGAGGAAGTAGGAAATTATTCTTCGCAGAGTGTAAAGAAAAGGAATAAAGAACAACAGCATCCAAAGCAAATATGATTAAAAGGAACTGAAAGCGTACAACAAACAACAAGATACTAAAAATACATACTTGATGAAAAGAGCTGGCACAGAAAAAACAACAATTATCTAATGCCACAGAAATGCTCTGGCATTTTGACCACCATCTGGTAATGGCAGCTGTAGTGAACACTGTACTTGAGCCAAAGTACAGGATTTTAATCACAGACATTTGGACAAAAGAGCAGTACAATTCTGACCCATAAAGATACAACATCACATCACACTAGACAGTCATCCACTTACAAAACAATGCCTGTAAATGCAATGATACATTTCTGAACTTGTCACGTCAACTGCCATTTGTGCAGTACACAACTTTCAAGCTCTAGTGTTATCTATAGAGGCAAAAATAATAATAATAATCATAATTTCCTTCGAAATTCAGTGTATTGCATTTCACCCGCTTTTCCTTCAGGAACAGGAACTGATGTCACTTTTTAAACAGGAAGTGATAATGCAAGGATTTGGAAAAGGAAACCTCTCCGCAAACTCCAGAAGAAGTTCTTCTGAGAAAAAGAGTCTCCTCCAGAGTTTCAACAATCTATGCTAAGATCTACCAAGATTCTAAAAGATCTCAATATGAACTCAAACGTTCTCATCAAAATATTCCTAGACCAAATTATCTAAGATTTACTACAGTTGACTTTGATTTTATGTCTTTAAACTCTGGCACTCTGTTGTCAACAGTTGTCTCATTTGTGTCTCAACTATAAGGAACTTTAGGAAAAACACCTTAAAGTTGATACTTAACAGAAACATAACCTTAACATTAAGTCACCTGTGAATGAACAACCTCTGATCAAAAAAACTCCTCTTGGACCACAATTCCTTTGTAGAAAACAAATGAGATGAGACTCCATAATGTCCATTGATCGTGAGAATAAATATAGACTTTCCCCAGGCCGCCTGAACAAAACCTCAACAACTTTTATCTACAAATGTGGTCCCTACTCAAACTCCACAACCCCCTGCAGGTATGTCACACAAAACATGTTGTAATACCCCATATGGCTGCTTATTGATGGATATTTTGCATATATTAAACCCAAAGTGTTTCTGATAATCGAGGATCCCTAGGGGACCACATTTGAAGCAACAGACGGATGTCAAAACAATCACTTACTGATGGTGAGACTGCAGTCGTAAAAGCTGTAGCCTGGATAACACTGACATCCCCACTCTTCACATTGCCCGTTCCCATTACAGAAGTTCGGACAACGTAGGGCCGTTGCAATTTCCGCCAACGGTCTGGAAGCTTCTTGAGAACGATGGGTCCGGTTCTCCAGCCACTTTTTCTCACATTCGTTCTCTAGGAAGGGCACGAGTGCGTCCTCCCAGGCCAAATCATCTTTCAACTGAAGATCCAGGATGCAGAGATCCACAGCTTCTTCCAGGCGTCGACCCAGCAGACTCTTGCATGCCGTGCCCACAGTTGAGTTCGCCAAGGCCAACTGGCAGACCTCCAAAGCTTTGGCAGAAGTGAGGCCACTAGGTGTCGGCCAGGAAGGGTAGGCAGCTGGACGGCTGGAGGAGCGGTGGTCATCTGGAAAGAAGTAGGCAAAACTTTCGAGGTCGGTCTGGCTTAGGGCCTGGACAGTGTAAATGGGTAGAAAGTCAAAGGTTTCTCTCTTAGGCCTTCCACCCGAACTTAGTAAGGGCATCTTAAATTCATTCAAGTGAGGGGCGTCAACTTTAAATAATAAGTCCAATTCTAACTCCTCTACAGAAGGAGAGTTGTCTGCCTGACCTTGGGACACCTGAGACTCCAGTTTAGCACCTTTCATCTCGGCTAACTCTAACACCTCAGCCAACGTCTCCCGCTTCCGGACATTACGGGCAGAGATGGGTTTAATGGGGTACTCGGCAGTGGCATCTTTGAAGGGGAACAGGGACGTATAATCTGTGTCGTCGTGAGATAGGCAGCGAGAGACGGGAGGTTGGTTTAATAGGCCTTTGGAGGTGTGCACTGAATGGAGGGAAAGGCTGTATCCCTTTTGACAAGCACAGAAATTCCACTTTATCTCCTCATCCACGGCAGGTGGCGTGCTGTCAAACAGGCTCTCCCCAGGCGCGATCCTGACACGGAGAAATAAAACAAAAATATGACTGTCTCAAATCAGCCTTTGAATTTAGCCCTCAAGCACTGCGACAAGAGAGGATTTAGAGTTCGAGAAAGGTTAGCCCATTAGATTAGAGACTTTCCTCAACTTTAATTATATTTGACATTAAAACGAGCAAATCAAGGTTAAATGATGATGCAAACTCTAATCTGAAACCGAACTGCTCTCCACGTCTCCTAAATACTCCTACTTGAACGGCATATTTTACAGAAGCGTTGAGCTTGGAAACTTACATATATCTGCATATATTTTTGTCTTTTAGTTCTTACCAGAATATTTCAGACCAGGACTGCAGCTTCACCTTAAAGCAGGTCTAGTTCTGGAGGGCCAGTGACCTTCTGAGTTTAGCTCTAACTCTAAACAAACAAGCTAATTAAGGTGTTCAGAATTACTTGCAGAATTACAGGTGGGTTAAATTGAGATTGGTACTAAAGTCTGCAGGACACCGGCCCTCCAGGACTGGAGTTGAAGAGTCCCGCCTTAGAGGACCTTAGTAGCCCAGTTCACGACGGCTCTGGTTCTGACTAGATTTATTACCCGTCTTAAACTCAAGAGATCAATTAAGTACTATATATTGTTTCTTGTGAAAATAGAGACTATACGGTTGTTGTAAAAGCATCACTCACCTCCAGCCCTGAATGAATTCCACTAGGTCTTTGTCACGGTGGCTTGTGCCTGCAGGATGATGGAGGTCGTTGTGGCTGTTCCGGTCAAATAACCCACACAGGCCTCTGGTGGCGTTAAAGTCCTGACTTGGAGCCCTGACGGACAGACTCATTCCCCAATCACTGACGTCTGCTCGCACAAACGCCCCTGAGGCAAAGACGATCTGCAGGGATCAAACAAAAGTCCTTTAAATTCATACATATTTAACCCTAAACATTAAACTGAAATCATCTTCAAAATCAGGCCATGCTGACCATTAAATATGTAAGGCTAGTGTTTAGGTTGTGTCAAGTACTGTATTTTATTAAAATATGCATTTTTTTATTATTTTTTTTAAGAGAAAAAGAAAGCTGGAACCCAAATCTACAAAGAGAAAAAAAGTATTATATTTATTATTGATATATTTTGAATGGTTTATTTTTATATTTGATAAAAATTATGATTATGATTGATTCATTTATTGTTCATTTATTTATGCAAATATATATTTATATTTCACTGTCTGTCCATTATACTAGATTTAAAATCCAACATCATTACCTAATCTAATCTAGAGTTTACCCCAACTTCAATCATAAACTAAATGCACATGTTAGTAAAAGATCCCATTTCACTGCCAGCTGGTTGTGAGGAAATTAGTGGTGATTTGTCAAGAGTCTACATCAGAATATTACAAATCTAGATAAATGTAGCCATCACAAAACACTTGCTCATGCAAACTGTGTCACAATGCAACAATGACAACATCTGCTGCACTGACCGAACTTTAAAATCCTTTTGCAGGGAAAAGGCCTCTTTGCAAAACAGATGAGATCTGTGTTTACTTCTCAGACAGTTTCGCCAAGAAATTGAAAATCTGCCTGTTCTGAACATGATCTGTATACATTTCACAGTGAGCATGACTGAGATTTCCTGAGTTTGCATGTCAATGAGGGATCATACGCTCTATCGTGTATTGAGTCAAATCTAAAATATTTAATACTGCGAGTTGCAATAGTTTTGGTTCAGAAGTGACAATCTTTCTTTGATTCAATTGTTTTGTCTGAATTTTCACTGCAGCATGAGTTTACATTTCTTATTTTTAAAACCTATCCACATCAATTCAACATTATTAGCTACCACAGCACTGGAATGTAACCGTACCGTGACTTTCTTCCCTTGATGCGTCTCGTGGATCTTAATCTGATTGGTCACGGATGGTCCCAAGGCCTTGATGGACAAGTGCGGGCGTGTTTCCTGCAGCTGCCCGTTGCACATGTCAAAGGTCACAACCTCGTTGCCCTCTCGAGCAGCCATGCCGCAGGTACACGCCATAGCGTAATGCCGGCTCCCGCAATCCCACTGCCTTGTGTGGACTTCGAACACACGTTTTGTGCTTTTATAAAGCAAAAACGTGCCAGTTTCCTGGTTCTCATAGCGCCTGGGTGGAACAACAACTGATTAGTACTTACATTCAGTTTCTTACTGTAGCTTGATCGTTGAAGTAAATATTGGGGATGTCAAACGAAACACAGATAGATACATCCAGCTGGATCCAGTATTGCTCCAAAGTTTGATAGTCATCTTGTTTCTTTTCGGTGTTCTGTTTTACTGTGCTAAAAAGTCTTGGTGATTAAAACAGATGACATTCAGAAACCTCAGTGTGCACTTAAAAAAACCTTTAAAGACAAGACAGTAGCTGAAAGCAACATCTCAGAGGACTATTTGAACTTAATGGCGAAGTGGAGGAGAAGCAGGGAGAAAGAGTCTTTTTAAAAAGAACTGTAAGATAAAAAAAAGAGAGCAAGAAATTGAGGGAGCGAAACAGAGGCAGTAATTTTCACAGGACAGTTTCAGTATCATTTACTTTAATGGTGACCGTGATACTTTGCGGTTATTGCTCTGTACGTTTGGCATCACTGTAAACACACATTCCTCAATACATCTAGCTATAGTGTACACTTAAATCCATTGTCCAATCGGGCCATATGCGCCTCTCTACTGGAGGAAATTGTGGCACAGGGCCGGTGTCTGTCAAGGACACATTCACTAATGAGGACAGTTCCCGTACACTTTCATAAAGATCCCTCCTTCTGGGCCAAATTCAAAGAGTACAAGTGCTAAATCTGTGCCTCACAAATCTGAAATCCAAAGTGACCTTTCCATTTCTGCCTCATTACCTGAAAATGTAGCATTTGAGCATCTGTCATGTAAAAGTCACACAACTTACTGTATGTTGAAATAATCACAGGCTATCCAGCGCAAATGTCAAAGAAAGAAAGAAAAAGCCTTTGGTAAATTCAGTGTGTTTCTTGGGAATCGAACCCATGACCTTGGCATTGTTTGTTGGCTAAAAACTCATACATATTTTACCTGCCATCAAATTTGATGAAGTGAGGGTCGGTCAGGGAGTAACAGGTCGCTATTGGAACATCTTGAACTGTGATAGACTTTCATAAAGATCCCTCTTTCCAAGCCAAATTCAAAGAGTGCAAGTGATACATCTGAGCCACACAAATCTGAAATCCAAAGTGACCTTTACATTCCTGCCTCATTACTTGAAAATGTACCATTTGAGCATCTGTCTTGTAAAAGTCACATGACTTTTGTAAAATAATCATAGGCAATGTAGAATAATTCAAAACATCCAGCGCAAAAGCCAGTGAAGAAATAAAAAAGCCTTCAGTAAATTCATTGTGTTTCTTGGGAATCGAACCCACGACCCTGGCGTTGTTAGCGCAATGCTTTACCAGTTGAGCTACAAGAAAAAAGGGAACTTATTGTCTAAAAAAAGCACAAATATTTTACCTGCCATCAAAAGTAATGATATGAGGGTCAGTAAGGGAGTAACAGGTCGCTGTTGGAACATCTTGAACTGTGATCTGCAAAAAAGGAGGAAAAATGTTAATAATGCATTCATACTGGCAGCTTTTTGCATTACAAATTCATCTACTGCTTACATAGAAAAATGACACCTGACTTTTACAAAAAGCAGCACAACCAACTTAGGGAATTAACTGAGTGTTGTTATGCTCTCAAAACATTCGCAATTTAGACTATGCCGGCTCGTGCTTAATTATAACGCAGAAGACTAGTCTCTTCCCATTATTAAAGGGCACTGAGCGGCTTTCATGTTTACAGAAAACACAGATGGTGGTCTGGGTCCGGTGGTGACACATTATTTAAGTAGACTGGCGGTCCATGTGTGTTTACGTTTCTTTCCTTCTGAATTACTGCATTCTTGTCTGTCCTTTCGGTGTCTGTCTGGCTTATTAGAGGCTCTTTCTTTCTTTCAGCAGGGGTCAATTACGAGAGCTGTAAGGCCGCACAGTATACTTCAAATCTGGAGGGTTACAAAAAAACTAACCATGGCTGGGCACTACACTACTACTACACTGCAAACATTTTTTTTTTTTTACTCAGAATTTTTGTCTTGTTTCCTATTACAAATATCTAAATGAATTTTTCACTTTGTGTCTTTTGTAAATCCTGACAGTAGTTTTTTAACACCAAAAGAGGGTTTGTGCTGGCCCTAAGTCTTGTTTTCGAAAGGTTCAGAAATTTGCAAGTTTGTGCTTAAAACAAGACCACAGATAATTGCCAATGGGGTCAGAAAAAAAATCATCTTAATTCAAAGGGAAAAGAAGATTATTTTTGATTAATTTGATCAATTTTGGTACAGAAAACAAGACTTAATATCTTCTTCTACTGTAAATGTATCTTGATTTAAGAATGTTTAGATGTTTGTATTGGAGAATGACACAAAACACTGAGGAAGGAAGTAATGGCTCCAATTTTTGGAGGTGAAAAGAAGCATCAAAATACTGGAGGTCATCATGGGTCAAGTTGTAAAAGAGCAAAAAAAGTATATGACAAGTCCCCTCGAAAAACATTACCAATGTAAATATATTGTAATCTCAAGCGCTTCATTGTCCTGAAGGGCATTCCAAAGAGAACTTTGTGTTTGTCTTATTAAATTAAAGATATTAAGTACAAAACCACTCAAGCAACTAATATTACATTGTGAGATGCATGCTAAGCTTTCGCTAACCTTCAGTGCAGGAGGGTTGTAACCTCTCCAGAGGCGATGGCTGCCTTCGGTGGGCTGAGTGGAAAGGAAGCTGGCCCGGTTCCCGTCCCGGGTGAAATCAGTAACAGCGCTGAGAGTCACGGTACCCTGAGCACAGACGTTGTTTCGACAGGGCTGAGACATCAGCTCCACCGAGCAGGAAGATAAGGCCACGTTTGAAACCTCTATGACTACATTGTCTGAGACATTCAGACAGATTATCAGTAGATACATCCTCAAATGAAAGGGAAAACTCAAAGATAAAATGTTCTTGGGAGAAAAAAGTATAATTCATGCACATGGAGTCACTTTCAAAGCCTTTTACCTTCATACAGCTTAAACCATGACAAGACATTTTTATGAATACACATACAGTATTTGTATCAATATTCGGAAAAAATAAACAACTACATACTAATAATAATACATGCTAATATACACACACCTGATTCATGTACGCTGAGAGCAAGAGACACTTTGCAAGGGCGGTTGTGCTCGAACCCATGGCAGGGAATAGGGACTGTGCTGTGTACGGTCAAAACGTGCTTTTTAGCATCCTCGCGGATGTGGAGAACATCTGGAACAAACTGCAGAAAAAGTGTTGGACGGTTGGCCGAATCCAGTGTAAATCAAACATGATCATACAGCTCTGTTAGGCATGGATAGTTATGCAACATAATATTTGCAATGTTTCAATGAGTATTTAGCCAGTAATTATAGCTTCAGGCGTTGTGCATGATGCATGATCCATCATAATTATAAAGAATTAGATATAACCGGATTTACCTTAATTCCTGCGAAAAACCCAGCGCTTTCTTTAGACGCCGACTGCGAGCTGGAGGAGTTTAACAGGAAGGTGGACACACTGCAGGAGAACTGTCAATCAAACCAGACTGTCATGAAGGTCATGCGCTGTAGCGTTACCAATATGGAAATCAATAATGATTCACTTTTATTGGATCATTTTAATAATGAAATTAATAATTAAAATGTATACATGTATATCAATGTATATATTTGCGAATGTAGCATAGCTGATATGGCATTAAATATATGTATAAAATAAAAATGATAAAAATTAATAATAATATGTAATGGCATTTATATTTATATTCATTTATTTTAATGCCATGTTAGCAAGACTATATTTGTAGCAAAAAATGTAAAATAAAATAAATATTATATTTATTAATACATTTTATAGAAATTAAATATAAATAACAAAATATATAAATTAAATATTATATATAAGTATTAAATATATATCTTATTAAGTATTTTCTATATATAAAATACTAAAAATAATACAAAAGATTAATAAAATGTAATGGCATTATATTCTTTTATTTTAATGTTAGCAAGGCTGTATTTGAAGTAAAAAAAAAAAAAAGTATATATATATATATATATATATATATAAATATATAAATAAATTCATTTAAATTTACAAGGAACCATTATTTACAAAAAAAAACAAATAACAAAGTGGGGCCAAAAATCTAAGATATTTTTGTTTCATACTGCATCAATGTATTTGATGCCATTGACATTTACATGCAATTTCATGCCATATATGGAACTGAAACGAACTATGTTTGTTTGAATGTCCTTTTGTGTATGAATGAAGGATTTTCAGGTCTGTTTTGCCTGTATATGGGTATTATGGAGAGCTCAAGGTGTGTGTGTGTGTGTGTGTGTGTGTGTGCGTGTGTGCGTGTGTGTGTGTGTGTGTGTTTGACTAAACCCAGCTGTGACACATGTTTAAGAGAACCTCACAACCCAAACCAGAATGATGGTGTTTCTCGAACGGGGGCCTCTGTGATGTAAAAACACACAGGTTTTTTTATGACCACAGGTAGCGAAGCACATTTCAAACCCTGTCTTCAAACCTCCTTCGAACTTCACGTCAGAACAAATAAATCAGAATGAAATCAAAACGAACTTCTAGACAACGTTCCGCCTCAGTGTTATTTATGATTTGTATACACGTGGCCTCAATCTGACCTTTACTCTTTCATGACCCGATCTCACTTCCACTGGAGCACTTTCTGAACTCATACGAGAGGTCAAAGGGCATTATGACTAAAGACGGCCTTCACAAAAGACCCTTTCCTTTCTTGGTCTGGTGAGGAGCGAGTTTAACGGCTGTCTGGAGCGCATTACGCTACAGGGGAAAAAAATCTAAAGAAGACAAAATGATGGTGTTTTAAGACTCTGGTGCACCAGACGTGCCCTAAATTCGGAATCTTACACAATTCACACATATTTCTACCACTGCTGAAAAATTTGTACATACAAAAACAAAACAAAAAAACATTCAAACGTTTGTTTGATTTTAGTTCAGTTTACATATAAAACCTTGTTCTAGGTTTTCAACCTAGGTTCTCAATCATGCGAGACGCTTCTGGGAGGGAATTAAACCAAATCATTCTGATGACTTTGGCTCAGGCGTTTCAGAACGATTAAACCAACATTTGATATGCTGTGCGATACTATTGGTCCGCTGGTTAGTCCAGTTATCCAATCACATGCATTGTTGAGGCAAAGTCAGGTGAGATTTTAGTTGTGAAACAAGGCATTTGCTCTGTAAGTGTGTTTCCATCATAGTTCATACACGTCTTCTTATCAGATAAAAATTTTTTTTTGCTTCATTCGAACGCATATATTTTTTATGCGCATTTTTAGAATTAATGTGCATCTTGGCGTTTCCATACAGAGGTATTTTTTATCCGATATTCCCAAATGCTCATAAAAATAGGATGAAAACAGCTAATGTCTAACGAATTTTTACAAATTGTAAAAAAAAAAATATACGCCTGCATTTACTATATGTACGTCAAAAATGTCTTGAGACTGAATAATTCACCGATCGTTAGCAAACGTGACGTTTATTAGAGCAATTCGTTTGTGGCTGTAATGTTGTCTAGGGAACATGAGATGTTATTCCAGTTTTTAATTTTTTTTTATTCACAACATGAATGGATACATAACTATTGTCGTAACTTAAAATGAAAAGGCAGTTTGAAGCAACAAAACCACAGCCAATCAGAGCATATATTATGTTTAATATGCAGGACCAATGAGATTTTAATGTGGGTGGGGCTACCCAGCCTACAATATCTTTGTGTAACACTGGATTATTTTAGAGCACTTTACACTGAGCACTGTTGCCCTTTTTATCTTTCTAAATATATACTAAGCAAATTTGACTTTCCAAACTAAATGATACATTAAAAATAGTTTATTTTACCGTTTCTCCCAGTCTAAAGTGAACTCCGTCCATCTCAACTAGTGAGTACAGTCGAGTCGTTGTGTCTCGTCTGATCTCCACCTTCATGGTGTTGGAGGAGTATCTCGCCCACACCACCTGATACCCCACCGGCCACATGGACGTCACCCCAGTGAAGGAGCATCGGAGGTGGACGCTGCTACCGACCAGCTCTGGGGCCACCAGGGGTTTTGAAGGTAGTGAGGGGACGTTTGCTTCACAGAGGAGAACAACAAGGTCATGAGATGAAGTATAAATACAGAGATGTAATAAATCATAATAAAATTGCTAACATTGAAAATAACTTACCCTTACATAGACCGTTAACTTCGGTTTCACCAGGTGGACAGGATTTAGGTGTGTATTGTGAAGCAACTAAAAGAAAATAAGCATTATTTAGTCATATCACTTCCTGTTTACACTTTCAAAATATAATTGCCTTGTCTTGTCTTTTGACATATAGGAGGTCTTTGTACCATCAAAACATCCTGCAGGTTTCATAGCTTATAACATCCTCCTCATTATAAACAAAGCATTTCTTTAACCCAAACAATTTCCTTCTTCTTGTAGCCATCATGGAACTGTCATAAATCCGTGAAATATTGCTACATGAATCCAGTAATCTGATTTGCTGATTCGTCAGTCACCAGAAATCGATCCCAAACTAAAAATGACCTGAATACTCTTGCACACGGTTGATGATACAGTCATTTTTTTGGATCTAAGAGATGTTTGAGAAAGTGAGAAAGGACACATGGCTAAATAAAGAGAAATATTGATCATCCATACTAGAAATGAGATGGTAGTTTCTCTCTGGGCTGTTGCACAAGGAAACATCTTGTACTCTTCTACTGGTTCAAGTATCGCTGTATGTTTTAAAGTCTGTTACAGGTAAAATATGTCACTAAGACCGATTCAAATCAATCTACATAAGCAAACTACATTTAATTCTACCGTTTAATTTCAAACATCAAATATGTGGTTTCACCTTGAAATCTGAAAAAAAAAAAAAATGTAAATTATATTTTGCACAATGACCATGAATGCATTTTTAGGACATTACTATTTTTCCAATTGTGACATTGTTTTCATGACTATATAACATATTTTCACCCCACATGTTCATTGCAAAATGTTTTATTCTCATTGAAATGAGAGAAAAATGACAACATGATTGTATTTGTTGTAATGCCATGGTACTTTTAATTTATGCTGATTTAGATTTAAAAATAAATAAAAGTGAAAAGAAATAATCAATATTAATTCAAATATTATTGAAAAGAAAAAAATAAATAACTGAAAAATAACCATTGGAAATAAGTAATGAAGTAATGAAAATTTCCTGGGAAATTTGTCATGAAAATAATTTCTTGATATTAAAATAATATTTAGTCTTTAACACTTCCTATTTATTTTTACTTCCATTAGTATAAATAAATAAATAAATAAATAAAAAACATGATTTAATACATAAATAAAATAAAATAAACTACAAAATATAAAATATAAATTGTTTTATTTAAATAAATTAGATTTTCTTTTTCATTAAATAAAATATGTATTTATTTATTCATTTATATAGGGCTTTCTTTTTTGCCAGAAGATCCATTACAATTCCTGTTTATACTTTTAAATCTTATGAATAAATACAAAAATTAGAAAAAGATAATAAAACAATTATTTATTTGTTTGTTTGTTTGCTTTATTAAAAATGAAAATACATAAGTCTAATTTATTTTTTCTTCAGATTTTTGGGATGAAATGTGACCTGGGGTGCGTTTCCCGTACAACTATATAACTTGCTGCTTAACTACCATAGTACGATGCATCGTTGAAGAAATCAACTAGTCACGACTGTTTCCCGAAACCGTATGTCGCAAAGTATCGTTCAACCACGTTGGTTTATGACGTCTCGCACGTGGTGGACTAATAACTTATTTTAATGAATCTGTTTGAGATCGAATTAACACTAGATTTTTGTCAGACATGGCATCTGAAGACCATTTCTAATTTTCCTCAGTTATTTTGCTTTATTACCAGACTCAATATTTGGCTCGTTCTTACGTAGTAGAGCACGTTCGCACATGCGCAGTCTTCAAAAACGGTGCTTTAAATCTCTTGACAAACTAAAAGACGTAAATTACATTTGTATGTATTCTAAATAAATTACACGGGTTGTAGCCTACTGAATGTCAGCTTGCTTATAAGGATTTATTCAGTCTACATCTCATGTAAACTAGAAACTATACTTCTAACCACAGCTCGAGAGCTGTCGTTCCGACCACACAAGTTTGCGATGCTGTTTGCGAACATTCGTTGGAACGATGGTTTCGGGAAACACCAAATCGTTGAACTATACTGATAACGACGGAACTTGCGACCATAGTTGGCTAACGATGCTTTCGGGAAACGCATCCCTGGACATGATTTCTCAATAGTCACCACAGGTAAAATAAAGTTATTCATTTTAGGTATTTATTTTGAAATAGTGTTAGTAAAGTATTGAAAACCGAGTCACATAAACTGTGTACCTTCTGCACAGTATCCCATGCAACCTTGTGTCGGCTGCAGGAAGTACAGCAGGAACTTGCCACAGTTCCGGACCGAGATTGGGATGCGGAAAAGGCAGCAGTCTTTGGTGCTTCCGTGAAAGAACTGCCATGTGGCACAGGCCGAGAGCTGCTTGACCTCTCCGGGCCTCGGAAGAGAGCTGTCCTTCAGAGACAACCACACCGGAGCCTGCGTACCACAGCGGTTCATCTACAAAAAGAGACGGAGATAAAAAAAACTGCAGTTTGGAAACTGGTCAGATCTGATCTGAGACTTCTAACCTCAACGCAGTGGGTCGGCATCTCCGCAGGTTTGTTGTTTATGGAAAATCGGTACCATCCGGGCAGCAGAGAATGGTCACAGACCAGATCCTGTATCGCTGTGTTCTGAAGTTCAGTAGAGTCGAAGTCAACGCTTCGATATGCGTTCCTCAAGGTCCTGTATCCGCCGGGATAGCATTCTGGAGCTGGGAGAACCAAGGACACCATCAAACAAAGGCCTGTTTCCCTGAATTACAACCTTTTATATTCATAAAAGAGTTTAAAACAACCTTTCGGCAAAGACAAAGGTCAGCGCTCAGAAGACAGCGAAGGAGAAGGTCGAAAACTGTGTCATTCCAGTGGCTTGAAAACGTCACTCAGGTTCATTAAAACCCAAATGGGGGTTAACGTGACCTCCTCAGCGGCAGACGTTTAACCAGGGTAAAAATAACACACCTTTATCTGACCCCCTTTCCCTTGCTCATAACTTTACGCTGCAAAGGTCGGAGAAATCGGCGACGTGTGTCCGGGTCTCACGGCAAAACGGAAGGGCAAAAATAGACGTGTGACTTTCAGGCTAAAACCTTTTTAATCCCTTGCCATTTCTTCAGACAGCACATCTGTAACACCTTAACCCTTCTTCTTCGGGTATCTCAGAGCCGAAGTGGATCGGATGTCACCATCTCTGCTAATTACGCAAGAGCGACAGCCACTGTCTCACTTTTTGTATAAGGATGCCTGAGGTCACCATAACACTGGTAATCCTCTAATGCTCCTCCTGAACATGCTAATAGAAAGTTTGGACTGGGTGTCTTGTCATCTGTGTATAATGGAAGTTGAGACAGGGCAGATAGCAGCTGTTATAGACAAAACAGACTAGTGGGAAAATGTAGACTTTAGACAGTACAAAGGACTTTCACTTGGTTATAATGTCAGCAAAGTAACAAAACAAAGTTGTCAGAAAAGCACAACAAAACAAAAGAAAAAAAAGAAACAAAAAAATGCCAGTGAAGCGAAACAAAAAACAAAGATAAAAGCAAAGCAACAGAACAAAAATAAAAACAACAAAACAAAAAAAATTAAAGCAAAGCAACATCAAAACAAATTATATATATATATATGTTTGGACAAAATATACCATCAGGAAAATTTTAACTTAGGAATAAAAAATAAAATAAAATAAATAAAATAAAATAAAATAAAATAAAATAAAATAAAATAAAATAAAATAAAATAAAATAAAATAAAATAAAATAAAATAAAATAAAATAAAATAAAATAAAATAAAATAAAATAAAATAAACACCAAATCACAATGGCTGGGCACCATTTCACCTTAAAAATAGGTAACTAGCAATTACTATTAAACATAAAGTATCATATTCATACCATATAATATAAAAGGAGAAACTATTGTAGTATCATTTGCTGTGATTCCAAAGTTTACAATGGTTAAAATTTTAATTTATATATAAGAAAATAATAAACATACACTGTTGAAGGGGAGCAATAAAAAAAAAAAAAACTATTTTCATTTTAAAATATGAAGATCTAGTTTAACTTACATCTCCTCTCAGTGGCGCCTCAAAGACAGACTTTGTTCAAAGGAACACATTTCCACCAACCATTTGAAAGTCTTCATAAAGAAAAAGGGCAGATGACCTTTGACCGGCGTGGAAAAGAGCAGAAAATCTCTCCTCTAATCCTGTCTGCTTTACTGAGGGGAGACGAGGCCCGGTCTAGAGGGCTTTCTGCCCCACTGGAGCGCTGATGAGATCATGTCTCGGCTGGTTAAGAGTCCATAATGCCCTGCTCTTTCCAGCCTAATTCAAGGATCATTACTCTGCAATTACGTCCTAAGCTTTACTCTTAGAGGTGTAATGGGGCAGGAAGAAGATAAATATATTTTAGTGTTCATTTTATAAATTGTTAATAATGGTTTGGTGGGGAGATACTTGGATGATTTGAGAGGACGTTTCTTAAGGGGAGGTAATGGAGTTTCAAGGTGGCCGACTAAAAGATACAGATACCGATGAAAGTAAAAGCAGCTACTGGGTGCTCACTTTACTTTCCAAGCAAACATACATCCTTCACCGATTCAGAAAGACATATGCTGGAAATCTTCACTGTACTGAAAATATGTAGAAAATAGAAAAATAAAATACAAAGTGACCACAACAAAGTGCCATCACAAACGTGAAATAAAATAAAAGTATTATACAACAGCAAATTGACAACACATCCTTAAAATAACTAAAAGTGACACAGCAAAGCGACATCACAAACATGTAATAAAATAAAAAAATATCATGCAACAGAAAATAAAATAAAACTATTTAATTGCGACAAAAGCAAAATGACATCCTAACTGTAAAATAAAATATTATAGATTCATATAAATAAAATTAGAATAAAAACTGCAATGCAAGAAAAAAAAAGATTTTCATTCTCTCATTTATTCAACCTTAAATATATCACACCGAAAACTCAGAGAAGAGGTTCTGTGTATGTCTGAACAGAAAAGGTTATGTCAGTAGCTCATAATTAACCTATTTAAGACAGCAAGCCACATTTGGTATCTGTCTGATCTTGCAAGGGTGACAACCACAGTCAGATCTTGCTACGTAAGGTCAAAGGTTCCACAAACACTCGTGTTTTCAGCCCTCAAAGAAAAGCTGGGACAAGCGCTGCTGGGTAAACACCTCAGACGGCCCAGTTAATTTGTTGACTTAAGGACTGGGTGGATTTCAGACACTTACACAACTTTTGCGACAAAAACAGGTTTTCCTCCCATTTCATATTATTTCCATCAAAGTTTTGTGTTCACTCGAAAAGTTTTGAGAGATTGTATAATTTTTGTGAGTTTCTCGGGGAAAACAAAACTTTTGCGAGCGAAATATCAGTTTTGAGCTTGCTAGCATACGTTTGGAGAGAACGCAAACGTTTTGAGAGCAAACGTAAAGTTTTTCGTAGGGAACGCAAAATTTGTTTGACCAAAATACAGTTTTCCCTCCCATTTCATATTATTTCCATCACAGTTTTGTGTTCACTCAAAAAGTTTCGAAACGTTTTGAGAGATTGTAAAAGTTTTGTGAGCAAACACAAAGAATGCAAAACTTTTGCGAGCGAAATATCAGTTTTACGCTCGCTATTTACGTTTCGAGAGAACGCAAACGTTTTGCCAGCAAACGTAACGTTTCTTTAGGGAATACAAAACTTTTGCGAGCGAAATATAGTTTTTCAGCCCATATCATATTATTTACATCAGTTTTGCGCTTGCTAGCATACGTTTCGAGAGAACGCAAACGTTTTGAGAGCAAACGTAAAGTTTCTTGGAAGGAAAGCTAAATTTGTGTGACCAAAATACAGTTTTCCCTCCCATTTCATATTATTTCCATCACAGTTTTGCGTTCAGTCGAAAAGTTTTGAAACGTTTTGAGAGATTGTAAAGGTTTTGTGAGCAAACACAAAGAATGCAAACTTTTGCGAGCGAAATATCAGTTTTATGCTCGCTAGCATACGTTTCGAGAGAACGCAAACGTTTTGCCAGCAAACGTAATGTTTCGTTAGGGATAGCAAAACTTTTGCGAGCGAAATATAGTTTTTCTTTTCATCTCATATTATTTCCATCACGGGTTTTGCGCTTGCTAGCATACGTTTCGAGAGAACGCAAACGTTTTGAGAGCAAACGTAAAGTTTCTCAGAGGAAACGCAAAATTTGTGTGACCAAAATACAGTTTTCCCTCCCATTTCATATTATTTCCATCACAGTTTTGTGTTCAGTCAAAAAGTTTCGAAACGTTTTGAGAGATTGTAAAAGTTTTGTGAGCAAACACAAAGAATGCAAAACTTTTGCAAGCGAAATATCAGTTTTACGCTCGCTATTTACGTTTCGAGAGAACGCAAACGTTTTGCCAGAAAACGTAATGTTTCGTTAGGGATAGCAAAACTTTTGCGAGCGAAATATAGTTTTTCAGCCCATATCATATTATTTACATCACCAGTTTTGCGCTTGCTAGCATACGTTTCGAGAGAACGCAAACGTTTTGAGAGCAAACGTAAAGTTTCTCAGAGGGAACGCAAAATTTGTGTGACCAAAATACAGTTTTCCCTCCCATTTCATATTATTTCCATCACAGTTTTGTGTTCACTCAAAAAGTTTCGAAACGTTTTGAGAGATTGTAAAAGTTTTGTGAGCAAACACAAAGAATGCTAAACTTTTGCGAGCGAAATATCAGTTTTACGCTCGCTATTTACGTTTCGAGAGAACGCAAACGTTTTGCCAGCAAACGTAACGTTTCTTTAGGGAATGAAAAACTTTTGCGAGCGAAATATAGTTTTTCAGCCCATATCATATTATTTACATCACCAGTTTTGCGCTTGCTAGCATACGTTTCGAGAGAACACAAACGTTTTGAGAGTAAACGTAAAGTTTCTCGGAGGGAACGCAAAATTTGTGTGACCAAAATACAGTTTTCCCTCCCATTTCATATTATTTCCATCACAGTTTTGTGTTCACTCAAAAAGTTTCGAAACGTTTTGAGAGATTGTAAAAGTTTTGTGAGCAAACACAAAGAATGCTAAACTTTTGCGAGCGAAATATCAGTTTTACGCTCGCTATTTACGTTTCGAGAGAACACAAACGTTTTGCCAGCAAACGTAACGTTTCTTTAGGGAATGAAAAACTTTTGCGAGCGAAATATAGTTTTTCAGCCCATATCATATTATTTACATCACCAGTTTTGCGCTTGCTAGCATACGTTTCGAGAGAACACAAACGTTTTGAGAGTAAACGTAAAGTTTCTCGGAGGGAACGCAAAATTTGTGTGACCAAAATACAGGTTTCCCTCCCATTTCATATTATTTCCATCACAGTTTTGTGTTCAGTCGAAAAGTTTCGAAACGTTTTGAGAGATTGTAAAAGTTTTGTGAGCAAACACAAAGAATGCAAAACTTTTGCGAGCGAAATATCAGTTTTATGCTTGCTAGCATACGTTTTGAGAGAACGCAAACGTTTTGCCAGAAAACGTAATGTTTCGTTAGGGATAGCAAAACTTTTGCGAGCGAAATATAGTTTTTCAGCCCATATCATATTATTTACATCACCAGTTTTGCGCTTGCTAGCATACGTTTCGAGAGAACACAAACGTTTTGAGAGCAAACGTAAAGTTTCTCGGAAGGAAAGCTAAATTTGTGTGACCAAAATACAGTTTTCCCTCCCATTTCATATTATTTCCATCACAGTTTTGCGTTCAGTCGAAAAGTTTCGAAAAGTTTTGAGAGATTGTAAAGGTTTTGTGAGCAAACACAAAGAATGCAAACTTTTGCGAGCGAAATATCAGTTTTATGCTCGCTATTTACGTTTCGAGAGAACGCAAACGTTTTGCCAGCAAACGTAACGTTTCTTTAGGGAATGCAAAACTTTTGCGAGCGAAATATAGTTTTCCCTCCCATTTCATATTATTTCCATCACAGTTTGTCGTTCACTCAAAAAGTTTCGAAACGTTTTGAGAGATTGTAAAAGTTTTGTGAGCAAACACAAAGAATGCAAAACTTTTGCGAGCGAAATATCAGTTTTTCAGCCCATATCATATTATTTACTTCACCAGTTTTGTGCTTGCTAGCATACGTTTCGAGAGAACACAAACGTTTTGAGAGTAAATGTAAAGTTTCTCGGAGGGAACGCAAAATTTGTGTGACCAAAATACAGTTTTCCCTCCCATTTCATATTATTTCCATCACAGTTTTGCGTTCAGTCGAAAAGTTTTGAAAAGTTTTGAGAGATTGTAAAAGTTTTGTGATCAAACACAAAGAATGCAAAACTTTTGCGAGCGAAATATCAGTTTTACGCTTGCTAGCATACGTTTTGAGAGAACGCAAACGGTTTGCCAGCAAACGTAATGTTTCGTTAGGGATAGCAAAACTTTGCAAGCGAAATATAGTTTTTCTGCCCATATCATATCATTTACATCACCAGTTTTGTGTTCACTCAAAAAGTTTCGAAACGTTTTGAGAGATTGTAAAAGTTTTGTGAGCAAACACAAAGAATGCTAAACTTTTGCGAGCGAAATATCAGTTTTATGCTTGCTAGCATACGTTTTGAGAGAACGCAAACGGTTTGCCAGCAAACGTAATGTTTCGTTAGGGATAGCAAAACTTTTGCTAGCGAAATATAGTTTTTCTTCCCATCTCATATTATTTCCATCACCGGTTTTGCACTTACTAAGCACACGTTTCGAGAGAATGCAAAAGTTTTGAGAGCAAACGTAAAGTTTCTTTGGGGAATGCAAAACTTTTACGAACAAATGCAAAAGCTTTTAAATATAATTTTCCCCTTCCCATCTCATATTTTTTACATCAACAGGTATAGTGACTCCGTACAAAGTTATAAAGTTACATAAAGACATAAAGTCATGATTTAATCTGCCAAACACTATATTGCCAACTCAAGACTCAGCTCAACTCCAATAGAGCAAAAAATTCAATAAGAAGGATCCCGCTGAACCTAACAAGCCGCAAATAATCTTTATTTTAAGCATGTAGTGTTTAAGGATTGTTAAACCTGGAGAACTTTCACACAAGTTCAGTCAGTGTGTGTGTGTGTGTGTGTGTGTTTGTGAAAGGGCTGGTAAATGTGAGTTATCTGTTGTGACAGTCTGCCTCTCGGCTGAATGAAGAGCTGATTACACAGCAGGAGAGGAACAGCTCCAGATATTCACACTCTCCAGAAATTCTCATTCAAAAAATGCTTTGGCAAGTCTGGGTCTGTTACGTTTATGAAATACCAGTGACCACAGCAAACTGTCCTTGATATTAAAGCGAAAGTCTTTCACAGTTGCGCACAAACTCGTCCATTTCCTCCTCTCGCTCAGCCAGGACTTCACCCAAACCCTGAGGATTCAGAAACTTCTCTTTTTCACTCCATTGTGTTGATTGAGGCTTATGAGGGATGAGATCACATGACCCAAACGCACAGCTGTCAGACATTTAATAAAGACTGAAAAGTAAACGCTGATGATTCACAGGAAAAATATCACGGAGAAGGACTCGTTCACGGTCTGACGAGTGGACACCGCTGGGAGGACATTGTGTAATAGATGATACCAAGAATTGAGACGTTTAGTTAAATGTCTTGTGTACAGATTTGTTTATCCTCAAAACTCCAGACAAAATGAAGATTATGAAATAAGTACTGTTGTTCAGCACAAAATAATTAACATACAATCCTGTCAAAACCTTATAATGACATTTCTTACAATAATGTTGGTTCCAGTGACGTGCAATTAAAAAACCGAACCATTCCTGATATAGATGAACTGCTGAAATGTTTTACAATTTTGGCTAAAAAAGAAATAAAAAAAATGGCACAAAATTTGAATCCTTATCTTCCCTCAAATAACACTTGCGGAAAAATATTTACCTCAACACGCAAGGCCCTGATATACTTCAAGCGAAACAAACAAACTGGTGTGACGTCATTTAGAACAAAATCAGACCGAAACGAATTTCGTCTGGAGTTTGTTTCGGGAGTTCGAAACTATGGAAACTTGTTTCCGCCCACAGAATAAAAAATAAAAAAGGTAATTGCGACTTTTTATCTCACAATTATGACTTTTTTTCTCACATTTGCAAGTTTACATCTCGCAATTCTGACTTTTGATCAGAATTGCGTGATATAAAGTTGCAATTGCGAGTCATAAAGTCAGAATTGCGTGTTATAAAGTCACAATTGTGTGTTATAAAGTCAGAATTGTGAGAAATAAACTCGCAATTCGGACTTTTTTTCTCAGAATTACATGTTCATATCTTGCAATTGCGAGTTTATGTCTCGCAATTCGGACTTTATAACACACAATTGCGACTTTATATCTCGCAATTCTGAGAAATAAAATCAGAATTGCGAGATGTAAACTCTCAACTGTGAGGCTCTGCATTCTTTGACACGGAAAAGTTCTCCGGTTCATTTCTTCTGTTCAGCATGAAGACACTGGAGAGCTGCTTTATAGTAGAAACCGAAGTTGTAATTTTAATTGAAAGCGATGCTTTTCATGTTTTACACTGTAAAGCTGCTTGATTTAAAAGCAATATGTATAAAGTGTCATACATAAACGTGGCATGACTTGACTGGAGTGCCACACTGCAGATGTTGTGCAAACATCCACATCGCTATGATCTGATGCTTTCTTTACCTCTGTTTTCTCACTTCTATCATATTTTCTGTGTGTTCATTTTGTTATTGAGAAGAAAGCGCATATTTATATATTTTCATCTAAACCAATTCTAACAGATAGTGTGTGGGCAGCGTCGACATGTTCGCTAAAAAGGTATTTTTATACTTCTTTTTACCCCAAGCGAAGAACAAAAAAGAACTTCGCTGCGAGCATATCAGTGCCCCTTTATGAGACTGAGGGTCTCTTGGTCTCTAGATCTATAAATAAAAATGAAATACTTGTAATAACAATTTCTGTAATTACAAATTAAATTGATATGCACATGATATGCAGGCCAGTTGTGAAAGACCGCGTGAATGACTGCATTTACACAGTTCTATAACCTGTAATGGAGAAAAGGACAGTAACGATATCACAATCTCACTAATCAGTTTGACCCCACAATCTTGAGGCTCACATTCCCACAATTACTGCATCCCTGAGGCTTAATACTCACCTACTGACTGCTCTAATGACTGCTTAAAACATCTGCACAGACAGAGAGAGAGAGAGAGAGAGAGAGAGAGAGAGAGAGAGAGAGAGAGCCCGTCGCTTTCTCCACAGAGTACGTTCATTCTATTTAAACTGCGCAGACAAATTCTCCATTTGGTGCGAAAATGGATGTCAGTGCGCAGAGTTAAAGCAAAGTTTCGCTCAGATTTCAAACAGATGCTCAATCCCTCTGGAGAACCGGGATATTGCGCACTAATGAAAACAATGTATTTGGATTGAAAGCACGTTTATCTCAACACCATGTTCCTGACGCAGCCAGACAAAAATCTTATCCACAAAGTTAACAAATGTTTTAAACATGTTAGGAAGTAAAATTAAAATAGCCTGCATATTAACATAAAACTAAAAAACAACAACTATAATGATATCATATACATTAACAAATGAACAAATGCAGTTCAAAATAAATAAAAAAGATTTGAGGTTGGTCGAATAAAAAAAAAAACAACAAAAAAAAAACAGTTACATATAGTTAATAACAAAAACAAAAAATAAATACAGTATATATAAACAAATCAATGCAATAATACAAAAAAATAACATAAAATAGTTAAATAATAAATATAGTAGCATCATAAATATTGACATAAAATAATTGAAATTATAATAACAATACAAAAACATTTGGAGTTATATTTTTGTGCACAATGTTTGGGAATCTTTTGAAATGGGAATATGGTAAGTTCTTCAATAAACGAGCAAGCATTGCATTTCAACATTCAAAGCTTAATAGTTGCACGTGCAACCGCTAACACTCTAAATACAGTCACGTTATTTCCATCAATAGCGCAATCTGCTGCGCCACACCGAAACAATCATCTTAAACGTGCGCACATGCAAGGCATCGTATTGAATCAAAGCGTGTTTTTGACTTACCCAGCTGCGCAAGTAACCTCAGAGGAAGTAAACACAAGCACCAGATGCAGATGGATGACTTTAAAAATCCTTTTAAAACTTCCATGTCTGAGTCTCACAGTTGCGCGTTTTTCCACGGGATTCCCATCGGAAAGTTTTGTCAAGTTTGAACACTCAGCTCCTGTTGTTGGCATGTATTCCTCCTAAGACTAAGGAAGTTTCCTTGCGCACAACATATTGTCCTTAATTTATGGGCAGTAAGAGGAGTCTTGGACCATTTTTTCCCTTGTGTGTGCGCGTGTAAACAGTCAGCTGTCTTGAAGGAGTGAAGGGGGCACTTCTATAGTCAAAACCCCTCAATTAACCGAGAGTAGGAGGACACTAACAGGGTCTCTCTAGTGAAACAAACTTACAAAAAGCAATGAAAACCTCAGAGAAAGGTAATTTAATGAAGCTAAAATGGAGAAAAGATGATTATTTCCACATTAAATTGGGCGAAATAGCTTTTCCATGGGGCATGTTCTGCACAAGGATTCACACTGTTTAATAAGCTTCCCATTAGAAGAGAAAAAAGGGTTTTTACAGAAGAACTTTTTAAAGGTCCACAAGGAATTTGCTAATATCTAGCCCAATGCTTTTGACCTGATGGGTTACAGACAAAAAAAAAAAAAACATGCTGATTGCAAATAATATACCACAATACGCTGACAAAATGGTGCAAACACAATTTTCACTCAGAAATGGCTAAACTTCACTAATAATTACAAAGAAACAGCAAGTAATTTTTTATTTTTATTTGATTAAAGGCAGAACTTTTGCATTGAAAGTCTTAAATAGTATTTTCTTATCTTACAGTGTAAATCTGCATAGTTATAGCAAAATAAAAACTGCTTATTTCAGTATAAAAATCACTTTTATTTATTGTTTTAAAAGTTATGCTATCCTAACACATACTTCTGCTGCTGATTCAACAAAAATATAAAATAGCATTCAGCATGTAATCTTAGCATATTGTTGGGCCTATGGTTGAATATGAATATGAAAACTTAATTGAATAGAAGTTAATATTGTACAATAAACTTAAAAAAAATATTTGCTCACAAAGTCCAAATCCATCCTTCATCATGATTCCATTCCACTCCTCTTTCCACATGTAAAGTACAGTTAGTCAGTCTCAAACAAACCACAATACAAATGTCCTAAATACAAAAACAAGTGTAACCAAACACCAGCATGAAATCACATAAATCCATAGAAAATAATGGGATTACAAAACAACACAAGACAAAAAAAAAAAAAAAAAACAAGAACAAGCACAGGCCCATTTGTACTACAGCTAAAAAGCTACATGACAACCAATTAGGGCAGAAAACAGCAAACATAAATGATAAATAAATTATATATGACAGCCTTCATAATAAGAGTCCTCAAACCATAAAACATTAATCTGCTGCTAAGTAGGCCTGTCTTTCTCCCACTGTCCTGTTACCCCAATGTAGCAAGAAAAAAGTTATAGAAATCATTAAAATGTGTAAATTTAGTACTTGAGAAAGTATTTTGATTATTAGCACAGCTAAAAATGTGCTGCTTAAAGAGGTGTGAAAAAAAGAAGAAGAATATAACACAATGGCCAGTAAATACTTATTATGGACAGATAAATCTATATTTGAGGTGTCAAGCTGTTGTGGGATTTTTTTTTTTTTGAATGCTAACATGTACAAGAGCTTCATAGATGTTTGATACCTAAAACCAATGCACTGAACCGTAGAATAACTAAAAGACGATCTGAATATACAAATCATTTTTACAGTTAAAGGATTCTTGAGAAACCAGTGAGAAACCTTTATTTAAAATATGTTTTAGATGTTAGTCCTTGACATTTTACCACACTTTCAGTGTGAGTTAGTATCTGAGAATATCTGGCACTTTTCAGTATCAGCTGATTATCTTGGAAGCATCCAGCTTTTGGTCTCAAAGCTTCAGGCCACCACCTTGCCTCTCTGGGATTGTTATTCCCCAAACAAATTCCTGACTGGCCAAATGTGTATATCCATCTCAATCCCTTGGCACAGAGCGACTCGGATGCCACCTGGAAGAGGGTAAGATGGTTGCGCTGCCTGAGGCTGAAGTTTTAGCCCTTATATCCGCTTCTAATGCCTACAGTGTGGCTGAGAGCAGAAGTCGAGGTCCCTGTCATGAACTGGCTTTAGTGAAGGTCTTTGGGTCTCATTCCCCCTCAAGCTGTTGGATTAAAGTTCAAACCACATGCCAAGGAGGAGCCTTTAGACTTGGGCTGAAAAAAAAAAACTCACAATTGATGTGCATCTCTGAGAAGGGATTTTCCTTTGAGCTGCAGCTTTGAATAGAAGATCCCCAGAAGTTGTGATCAAGGACAAGTGGTATGTTCTGAAATCTTTTACCATCATGAGAGAAATATAAATGTTTTCACAGATCATCTGCCTGGGATGGAAAAAGCTTCTAAACTTTACTTGATTTTTTTTTTCTCAGCAACTGAGTCACTACCAGGCAACTACCATTTGATGCTTCATAAAGTCCATTAAGAGACTGTAAAACTAATACAAATTGAATGGTTAAGTCCAAATTTTCTTAAGAGACATGATCGCTTTATATGATGAACAGATTTAATTTAGGCTTTACTTACATATAAACATTCCTCACTGTAAACCCTAACACTCAAAATAATTAATTGGTTTGAGTAGGACAAACTTAAATTAAGTTGTTCAGTCAAATGAACTTTTATGAGTATTTAGCACTTTCTTTTTCTTTCAAGTTCACATAACTGATATCTTTTAAGTAAACTGAACTGTTTCATTGTCTTGAGTTTTATGAAATTATTTATTTTAATTTAAAATGGCTGGGATGTTTATTTATCAGCATGCTTTGCCGATGGCATTCGAAAGGAAGAGTAAATGTGTCAGGATACAGAGGTAAGTGAATCCAAACACAGCTTTATTCAAATAGACAAGAGTGCAAGGTGAGTATTCAGTGAGCTCAAGTGCAGATTCGGTGAAGATCACTCGGTGCGGGGCAGACAACAGGTGAGCATGTTCTCTTCAGGTTAGTTAATGTCAAGCAGTCACAGTTCATTAACACTTGTCTTTTCTCTTTCAGATGCAGTCGCTAGCAAGCGAGTTCGGAGGAAACACAGGTAGCTCGGGAGGATGCAGGATCACAGGTAACATGGAATCGAACAGGATTTCTGGAGACAGCAGAACAACGATACAGAGGTTAGTGTTTCACAGGTAAGTATACACTACTTCTCAGAAATCTGAACGCATCAGAGACGCATCAGAGACGCATCAGAGACGCATCAGAGACGCATCAGAGACGCATCAGAGACGCTAGATCATGGTCTGTTCCCATTGGAGGCTTGACCATGAACTGGGGCTATGGTGAGTGTTTTATAGTGCTTGATGAGATTACTGATGATGAACAGGTGTGTGTAATTAGTATTCCAGAGAGAGGGAGCGCATGTGCGCCAAAGAGGATCCTGGGGAATGTAGTGCAGAAAAGACAGACGGTGAACGTGACAAAATGTTAATGTTGTTTTTTTGTGCAAGATTAATGTTAAGTGGGAGATTAATGTTAGTGATTAATGTTTTGTTATGCTAATTTAGAATCATTTCTGTTAATGTTGCTTTTAGGATAGTTACCATCATGGTGACAAGTGGTGCATGCAGCTTGATTTGAGAGCAAATAAACCCTTTATATTGCTGCACTCATACAGCAAGTGCTACTGTATAACATACTATTGTTAACATGTTAATAAATTAGTACGTTAGCAATCTAGCTTGTTAAAGCTAGCTAAGTTTATGCTAATAAAAGTGTTCACAATGAGATTACGTGAAAGTTTTAAGTTAAATGTATGAATTAGTGTACTCAAACATTTCAAGTTTAGAACAATTAAAATGTATAAGTAAAAAATAAAATTCTGCCAGTTCTGCTTACTTAAACTTTGAATTTCTTAACTTAAAAAAAAATGAGGGAACTGACTGCATTACATTTTTGAGTTTTGCCAACTTATTCGGGTTTACATATCAGTTATAGTACTCAATCATGTTCACTTGACGTGTGAGAACCAATGAGATTCATTCTTGTGTTCCGCAACACGCTTGAACTAATGAGGCTTGTTCTTGCGCATCAAGCAAATACGGTTGAGCTTCTATGTTCGCTGATAATGTGAATAAAAGACCAAATTCAATCTGTTCATCATATAAAGTGATCGAATCTCTTCAGATAATTCAGACTAAACCGCTTGATTCATATGGATTGGACGTTAATTTTTCATCTTTAATGCACTGCTTAATAGTGCTCTTGTGTATCTGTTCTGTTTTAATGATGATGATATTTTCTAAATATGTGACATTGAAGACCCTACTCACCTTATAAAATTAATTATCTAAAGGCATTCAATCAGAAAATGAACTACAAACTTCTTCAGCTTAAATGTGAAAAAACATAAGTAGGACTTTTCAACAACAAGGTACTTTATTATAAAAAATGGCAAACCCTTCTGGAATTAAGCATGTCTTGAGATGCTAAATCAGGATCTTTCATGTTTTAAAAGATCATGCTGTCGCATAAAGGTGGCAGTTTAGGAAACCTGTCACTCTGAAAGCCCTCTTAGACCTTGAAATACAACTTCAAAGGTCTCTTATTAAAATGTTCATCCTTCCCATGCACAGTTTTTCCTTGGGAAGCAACCGACTGTCTGTGATAGCAGCACGAATTTCAGGTTTCTTTATTCTCAAAGCATAAAGGTATTGAAATTTGATTTAAAAAAGATGAAATTGAAATGACATTGACATACAATTAATTATTCTCTCAGTGCTATGAGAGACACTTTTCTGTCAGTTTAAGTTCAGATCTACAGAGGCCTATTTAATGCTAGCTTCTCAAAAGCTATTTTAGGCAAAAACTATTCTTATCAATGTCTTTCATGCTGAGCTTTTGACTGAGATTGTCTCGCTATCACAAACACACACGTGTTTTTCCCCCCATCTGAAACTGGCTTTTGTCAGTATGTTGTGTTGACAAGGCTCCAGTCTTGCTTTCTTTGCTCTAGCGCTCATAAACAAACTTCACAGGGGGTTGAGTGTCAAATCAGCAGGTAACAAGCCAAGCCGTCTCAATTCTCTACGACACACTGCCTCGTTTAAGCGAGTGTTGGTCATTTATGAAATGTGTATGCGTACATTCAAGCACAAATCCGTCAAAACTTTTGTAGGGTCCTGTTTCAATCGACACGCCGTTAACTTCAACAAAACTGAGAGGAAAATGATTCACTTAAACTCTTGCTGTGCTGATATAGCACACATAGGTTATAGTGAAATCTTATTTGGACTCTTGTAGATAAACTATAAAACTTAGCTTTCTTTACCTTTTGTACCATTTGAAAATTTTAGGATTTTCTTTATCAAGTTTCATTTAATTCATTCTGATTGTTAACCAAGTCATATTTGACCACTTCAGGCCTAAAGTATTAGGTTCTTCAGGGGCATTTAAACGACACCGTTTTCAACTAAAAACGTTTGACCATTCACTTACATGACAATGGTGTTTTGTGGGCCTGAAAACACCTTTGTTTATCACGACGATTATCATCATGGTGTAAACTACAATTTTTTTGTGAAAACTGTGACGTCATGCGCATGCATTTTACATGTTCAGTCCATAGGCGTCATATACTGCACTATATGTGTCAGTGATAATAATAACAACAATATGTGTACCTGGCATCCAACTGGCAATCTAACCATCCCCCAAAAATTCCCATCTGAGACTGGATTTTACCACCAGCTCTCCAAACAGTGGGGTAAACAAGGAAAAACCTTTACGACCGTCTGTTAAAAAGCTCTTTAAAGCTTGTGACTGTAAATGTTTTCAGGCCAAACCCGCAAAGACATCAGTGTCTGAGTATTATCAAGCTCAGGAAGGACTCTGATAGCTCGTCCTCTCCTAGAGCTTTCCCCTGACCGCTTCAAGCTACTTCACAAGAGAGAAAACATCATCCGGATGCTTTGATCCTAACCCTCTCCCAGGGAATCACAGACTACGGGGCTGAAACCTGTTCCAGATGTCACCCGTGATGTTTACGATGAGAAAACGCAAACTAAAACCACGTCAAAGGAGGAGCTGACTTCTCGCTACTGATTGTCAGTCATTCGATGACTTGCTGCTAATCCACTATTTAAATGGACATTTAATGTGTTTTTTTTTGTTTTGTTTTTTCAGCGTACACTAATGACAATCCAAAAAAGCCTCCATTTACTTTATTAATTAATATATATTTATTAAATATATATATATGTTTGGCATGGTAATGGATATGATAATGTTGATATGTTTGGTACTGCTGCTGTTGTTATTTCTGCTATATCAAAATCAAATACGTTTCTCTAACTTTCTCAAAATTATAATTTTTTGTAGTTACCAAGGCTGCATGAAAAATAACATTAACCAATAATATCACAAGCCACTTTTGATGAACCAATCAAATCGGAAGCATAATATCAAATTCCGCTCTGCATTATTTTTTCACTTAACACTGTTTCTGAGTATCACATTAAAAAAGTTAAAGTTGATGTGTGTAATGTTTTTGCTTAAAATTCTCGATTTAAAGGTATAGTGGAGGATCTTTCCGAATTTTAGATAAGACCCGCCCTCTCCACTTTTTGAATAAGTTTGATTGATTCACCAGAATGATTGACAATTAGGAGGACCAATAGTATAGGTGATCCACCCGGAAGTAAAAAATCCTCCGCTATACCTTTAATATGCAGAGAAAACTGAAAGTGAATTCATTTACATTGACCCCCTCTGTGGCAGTATCAAAACATTGCTTTGTTCTTAACCAATAGCTTGCGTTTGGGGCGGGGCTATCGGTTTGGCCAACCAATGAATGACAGAGAAGGGAGTGCAGAAATTACACATTTAATTTGTCATTAAATCTTTTTAGCGCAAAACATTCTTACAATTATTTAACACATTTTCTTCAGGTGTCCTATTTCAAAGCCAAATAAATTTTGAACAGGTAACACAGCTATGTACCCTAGCCTAGAGCAATAGGCGTAGATCTCAGTTTTACAGAGCCAGCCTCTAATGTTGCTGTACTGATGTCCTCAATCTCAGAGGTGTCTGAGAAACACTATAATGAGGGTATAAAGGGGTTTTATGGGCCCACATCATTCACAGAGCGAACAGCAGGACGTTTTGAGGTTCGTTACTGTAGACCGCAGGAGTTCTTCTCCACACTGGTGTCCACCATATGTGATTTATTGTTAATTAAACATCATTACAGATCAGGCTGGACCCGTTTTATGTAACCATGTGCTTAAAAGTTAATTAATCATCCTCCTCTATCAAAAGGTTAAATGTATACTCATTAATGTTAAATATCGTTTATATGATTTAAGATCCCTTACAAAAATGTGGTACCATGGTACAGCGATTTCATCAGAGAACCAAAGACACCCTGCGTCTCAGTGCCCATACTATCCATCCTAAGCAGTATGTGAGATTAAAATAAGTGTGTCCCAAAGCATATTATGTTGAAAAGAGTATGCCAGAAGTCCCCAGATGGTCTACTATTTCTGATGGATTTTCGAAGTGTGGATCCGTGCTCACTATAACAGTTAATATTCCCCACAACCCACTGCGCTTTGGAGGAGGAACTACAAACACGAGTAAAAAGTGTTAAAAAACTACAAAACATGGCGGATATGCGCGACCGACAGTGAGAGGTTTAGATAAAGGTTTGAGTGACTAATCAAAGTTTAACCTGATACAAAAATATTTATTTAATGTTGTCCGTGTTATATTTCATCTGCAATAACAATGTGGACTTTTATAAAGATCCGTTTGGCCATTAACTTTTAAAAGCATCATTATACATGAATATGAGGAGAGTTCTTTGCATGAAAGACCCGCGACTGAAGATCAATGTGCTTCTGCATTTCTCTGCGATATGGTAGGAAATGAAATTAAATGAAATGTGGAGGATTTTATCATTGACAAGTTGATTGACAGGCCAGTTTACAGTACTGTGACAGGATGCGTGTAACTAAGCGACAGAGAGCAACTGTTAAAGACGCTTGTATGACGTGATAGTAGGCTATGTCCCAAAGCTTATCTACTCTACTGCTACACATTCAAAAGTATGAGTTTCTCTTTTCACAAAAAGAGTACATACTTTTAGGGGATAGTATAAGTAGGTGAATTGAGACGCAGCATTGGTTTGAAATCGCTGGTGTTTCTAACGTCAAAAACTACCTTGTAACCAGAGCCATATGTAATCAATCATGTCAACGTGTGATCGTCAAGGAGTATGGCAAGCCGTTTTAACTTTTATTCATTTCCAGGATATGAATTCTTGATATCAACAATTGAATTTCAACTAGTAATATCTACGTATATACTAAATACTATATCTCTTGATATCTGTAATTGTATTTCACTAATGAAATGTCACAATAGGCTGCCATTCAAATTCAATTGTTGATATCAACAACTGATTTCTTACTAGTTGAAATTCCAATTTCAGACGGTGGTGCCCGTTCCAGAGACGGTGGTGTCCGTGCCGGTGTCTGTTCCGAAGAAGTTGGTGTCCATTCTGGTGACGGTGGTGTCCATGCCGGAGACATTGTTGTCTATACCGGAGACGTTGGTGTCCGTTCCGGAGATGGTGGTGTCCGTGCCGGAGACATTGGTGTCAGTTCTGGAGACGGTGGTGTCCGTTCCGGAGACGGTGATGTCCGCGCCGGATGCGTTGGGGTCTGTGCCGGAGACGGTGGTGTCTGTGCACTTGTCCGTGCCGGAGACGGTGGTATCCTTGCCGGAGTCGTTGGTGTCCTTGCCGGAGAAGGTGGTGTCCGTACCATAGACGCTGGTGTCCGTACCGGAGACGTTGGTGTCCATGCCGGAGACGGTGGTGTCTGTGCAGGTGTCAATGCCAGAGACGGTGGTGTCCATAACGGAGACGTTGGTGTCCGTGCTGGAGACATTGGTGTCTGTGTCGGAGACTTTGGTGTCCGTTCCGGACACGGTTGTGTCCATGCTAGAGACGGTGGTGTCTGTACCGGATACGTTGGTGTCCGTGCCGGAGATGATGCTGTCCGTGCCGGAGACGTTGGTGTCCGTTCTGGAGACGGTGATATCCGTGCCGGAGTCGTTGGTGTTCGTGCCGGAGACGTTGGTGTACGTGCCGGAGACGTTGGTGTACGTGCCGGAGACGTTGGTGTCCGTTCGGGAGACGGTGGTGTCCGTGCCGTGCCAGAGACATTGGCGTCCGTGAAAATGTAAATGTTGATATCAAGAATTAGCATTGTTACTAATGGAAATGTAATTCCTGATATAAAAAATTGCCAATTTTACTAGTAGAAATCTAATTCCTGATATCAAGAATTATCATTTTAACTAGTGAAAATTAAATTGTTGATATCAAAAATTCAAATCCTGCAAATGATTAAAAGTCAAAACGGCTTGTCTATTGCCATTCCCAGGATATAAATTGTTGATATCAAGTATTAACATTTTTACCAGTTGAAATGTAATTCCTGATCTCAAAAATTGCCATCGTTACTAGTAGAAATTGAATTCCTGATATCAATAATTATCATTTTTAACTGTGAAAATTGAATTGTTGATATCAAGAATTAATATCCTGGAAATGAATAAAAGTTATACCGGCTTGCCATACTAGGAGTGCATCTCTGAGCTGCTGTGAGTGTGGGGGCGGGGCTCATTTGCGTATTCATAGAACCACATATACTAAATGAGGCAAGGGTGTAGAGTTACATTCAAGCGATTTTAAGGCATGAAGAAAAAAAAAAAAAAGGAAAAAAACGTTTAAATATGTCATTTTGATGATCAAAGATGAGTTTTAAGGGATGAAGTTATTGACCACAGGTGGACTTTAAGTAACTTCTGATCTTAGAGCTGTTTTGGTCACTGTAGTGGGTGAATCAACGTCATCAGAAATATCCTGTCGCTTCACTAAGAAAACGGATCAAACAGACGTGGAGGTGGACGGTTTGAAGGCAAGTTCAGACGTGACACTGCATGTAAGATATGGACTGGTGCAGAGAAACAGAATGAGAAAGAGGGAAGATGATGCAGGGGTCAGCGGGGGTCTGTCTGGTTGTTGGTTTGTTGAAAGTCAATAAAATTTTCGCTGCGGGGGTTACAGCATCTTGATAAGGAGAGCTTCAGACTGTTGTTTACTGATACAATGTAGCAAATAGGCCTAGTAATTAAAACTAATTCAGAAGCCTGAATGCACAAGCACTTATTTATCTTGCTGCTGATCGGGGTGGATAATTTAATTATGTCATTTTTCAAAGCAGTAAAAAAAAAAAAAAGTAAAAACAAATAGCAAGCAAAAATAGAACAAGTCAGACTGCCAAAAGAAAGAAAAAAATCAATACAGTTTTCCGGTACACCATATCTAAAAATGCTTAGAACAAGATTTATAAAAAATAAAAAAAAAATTAAATGCATTAAGAGTAAGTTATGAGAAAATGTACGAAAATTTTATTCATTTAACAGTTAGGAACAACTTGAGGGCGAGTAAATGATGACAGAATTTTCATTTTTTGGATGAACTCTCCCTTTAATTGTGAGCAAACAACCTTATAAATACCCTAATACAAATACTACTTCTCGTAAAACCATGATTATACTACACAGAATAATAAAACACGCAATGTCACAAGCTCAAGGTTGAGAACCTTTGCTTTAACCAGCCTACATGAAATATCTTTTTTTGCTAGGCTATTTTTAAATCGATTTGGTCTGAACTGACCTGTGCAGATTTAGTTTATTGATTTGTGTCATGCTGTCAAACTCCAGCAGACTCATAAAATGCCATATCTGTGCACACCTATGAACACAGACACACACAATATTCCCTTCAAAACTGTAAAAACAAATGAATGACAGAACTGCGCAACACTGTTCATCTCTGGACCAGGTGCTTTCGCAGATAAGACCTGAGGAGGTGTGAGAACGCGAAAGCATAGGCCTAGATGAAAAATTCAAAACTATGATTTCTCAATCAAAGGTTCTGCAATGAGATTACTTATTAAAAGAAAATCAGGACATGTCAGTATTGATAATCTTAACAGTTATAGCCTAAAAATAGAGAGATGATGAAAATGGCATCATGCACATTATATTGAAAATACAAAGGAAATTAAACGAGATGTACTTTATGAGAAATAGTCACGTTTGATAAATTACCAGAAACATTCCTCCCTCAAGTAACTACGTCCTAATTAGTAATGTCCTCAAACAGAAGGTGAAGTATCCCTGTTCTAATTTAATCAAAGCCTGTTTCTAAACAGTAATTACAGCGATTAAGAAAATTAACTGTGTTTGAGGGGAAAAGGAAGAGGTTTTCTTCACTACTCTCGGCTGATTACAAGCCACTTTGAGAGCTGACTGGCAGCCAAATGTTTCACAGTTATTCCTGCACTGTAATTATTCAGAGTTAGCGCTCAGCTTCAAACCCACTTTTGAACTGCAGCCTCAAAATGGTGGGAATAATCACAGAGGTGAGCGTAATGACTTCTAATGGTCATATAAGAATTGTTAAATAATAGATGAAGGATCAGTATTGCCACCCCTGCTGGTGGCAGTCGTACCTACGCCATCTGACTGCAAAGAACATATTTCTCAATTGAAGGCCATTCAAAACTACACACATTTTGGTAACAGTTTAGAATAATGATCCGTCATTAAAGTTGTCATGAAATCAAAATGGACCCCATTTACTTTGTTAGAGCACATCACTAGAGCACTACCATTACTACATTTTTTTTTTTTTTAATTGTCGTGGTAATCTTTAGTCAAAATCTTAAAATTTGCTTAATAGATAACTATGCAAGAAGCAATGCAGGACACTAGCTGCTACTACTATTAAAGGTAGGGTAGACGATTTATTCCAGAAACATTTTTTGTTATGCTGATTGAAACTCTCTTCACATCCTAATAGCAATCACTTAAGTTAAGTGTATCTAAATGTAGCCTATTTATATGTGTATATATCATCAGTGGAAGGCGTAGGACCATAAAACATTCATCCAATCATTGCATTCGGTTCGAATGAAAATTCGGTTTCAAAGCTTTGAGAATTGAGAATTGAGAATACTATCTCAACAGCCATTTATGCAAGAAGTCCGAGCTCCAGCATGTAGCGCGATGACGTCATTGATATCAAATACGTAGTTGACGTTTTAACACACATGCGCTGTATTTCGACACGCACGGGCGCGATTACCAATTACATTATCCACAAATTATATTATATTTATAAAATCTGTATGACATATGCCATAATGGCTATAGTGGATGAATAGCCACTTACATTAAAGACATTAAACATTAAAGACATAAACATAGAAAAAACATTAAAGCTTTTACATTATGGCCCATTACAAGTTTCTTTCCTGGCAGCTTTGAAGATTTGCAATAGCCTAGATATGCATTTTGTGGCCTATTTTATCTCCAAACAATGACACTGCCCAAATTAGTGCTATTATCATCCATTCATAATTGTCTAAAACGCTCAAAACAACATCGGAGATCATAAGTTTAACTGTAAGCTATACACTCAATTTCAGAATATTAAGAAGGAAAAAGTCTGCCTAGAGATTGAGCGCTCTCTGGATAACGGTGCTATTTTTCATGCAAAGTAATGTAGGCTAATTAATAAGCTATCGTTTGTTATTAACTTATCATTATTATTTGTAGAGCATTTAACGCTTTATGAATAGGCCTAAAATGTCTTTATTCATTAGAACGTTGATCTATCTCTCAGGATTTCATTTGTATAAAAAATATAATTGTTTTCATTGTATTAATATTATTACCTGAATAGTCCCCAACAGTTTGTGAATTTGTTGGACATTGGGATGTTTTAACAGATCGAATACCAGACACAAAATAGTTTTTTCTTCTTGTCATCTTCATTTATTAAATCTCTTATGGTATAAAAAAGATGTCCCACATATTTTAGTATAACTCTTATAATCTATAGCACAGCGAGTGAGAGAGAAAATATATTTGATTAATTCATGAATGAATAAATACTACATTACATAAATATGATACAAAAATAACACAGAAGACAGTTAGACTATGAGTGTAAAAAATAAAGACAATAGTTATAGATATTTTCAGTCTATTTGTATTCATAAAGGACCAAATAAAACAAATAAAACAAATAATAATAATATAGGCTAGGTTATTCAAAACACTATATGCCACTATATATAATAAAATTTAAATATTCTATAGAAAGAAGAAAAGAAACCAATTCCATGCATATGGTGTAAAGTTAAACAGTCTTAAAAAAAAAACTTTAGGACTTTAGGTTACTAATTAATGCACCTTATTTTTAACCAGTAAAAACTCACTTGTGCAGCAGACAGGTCTCTGCATATCATCATTTTTAAGGACCTTTGGTGAATAAATTGTGCTTCTAATCTCCTGCGTTCTAAGTAGCCTATAGTTTTTGTGTTCCCATGTACACCGGCTGGTGTGTAACTGGGATTTAGTTTGACAGGAACTTTCAGTGCCCCCTGCTGCCTTTAAATACTCACAAAAGTTTTTGAAGAACTCCTGGGGACTTGAGTCGGACAACTCTTTCACTGGATTACCGGCTAGATTCATGCAGGTGACACAACGCGTAGATAAAACATACAAGACGTCTGGATTAGTGGATTCATATCATCATTTTGTTATCAAAGTTCTTGAAATCTGCAGCGAAGACCTTTGAAACCCTACTGAAATGAATATGAGAAGCTATACTGTAAGTTATAACCTACCTGCAGATATTAGCCGCTAATAAAATAATCTTCTTTGACTGTTTGACACACTAAAAAGTTCACAAAAGCAGAAATATGAAAGAGTAACACTTAGGAAAACTTTGAATTTGTCATTTTAGCAATGATTATGCTAGATGAGCTATTTCAATTTAAAAATAAATAAAATAATTGCCATTAAAGGTGCTGTATGTAACTTTTTTACTCTACTAAAGCATAAAAATACCATAATATGTTTGTAGATATTTAGGAAACATGCTAAGTTCACATTTTCGTTTCTCTGCAAATCACTTTACAGCCAGTTATTTTACTTAATATTTTAAAATAAATCTCAAATTATTTTAATTCATATTTTTCATTCATATTAAAAATGTAGAACGAGCTGCAGTTTATAACACATACATTTGACACATCGGTGGTCTCTTATATAAACCATCAGGGGGGTCTGCGTTCGCGCCCGTTGTACAAGCTGGCTCGCCAGATCCTTCTGTGGGCCAAGGAGAAACTCCTTTCTTTGAGGGCTATGTATATCCCGGGGTATTTAAATCAGGGGGCAGACATCCTGTCGAGGCAGGGGCCGAGGCCCGGGGAATGGAGACTCCACCCCGAGGTGGTGGAGCTCCTTTGGAAAAATTTCGGTCGTGCCGAGGTAGACCTGTTCGCTTCCAGGGAGACATCACACTGTCCACTGTGGTTCTCCCTGAGCCATCCAGCCCCTCTGGGGTTGGATGCCATGGTGCAGGCGTGGCGGAGGTCACGTCTGTACGCATTTCCCCCGATTGCTCTGCTCCCAGGAGTTCTGGAAAGGGTCTGTCGGGACGGGGTCAGTCTACTGTTGGTAGCCCCGTTCTGGCTGGCCCGAGTGTGGTTTGCGGACCTAGTGTCTCTCCTCGACGGCTCTCCTCTGGAGAAGCATGCTAGCGATTTGCAAAGATTAATATAAATATTAATATAAAGGTTAATAAAACGTTACACTCACTTCTTCTTCTGGAGGTGCAGCAGGAACACGAATAGTTGGTACCGATCCTTTTTTCAGGAGCAGCTTCTTAGCAAAACCAGCTTTATACTGACCCTCGTTTGTAAAGCAGTCTGGTGTGTGAAATGATTCACGCAAACATGAAAGCATTGACGTTGATCGTTTTCAGGAACATCAAAATGACTGCTGTGTTCCTTATTGCACCCAAGAACAGAACACCACAATCGCTTAGACGCCATTCTGCTCCAGCGTATCAACAATGACCGCGCGGACTATGATGACAGCTCGCTCACGAGCTGTGTTGAAATGCTGCTACCAATCAACAATTGTGGGAGGTGCGTCCGATCTTGTGACGTCACAAGATTGAACGGCTTGATTTGAGACAGGGGAAAACATATAAGGAGATAAAAAAAAAAACACTGGATGGATTTTTATCATTTTATGATGGTTGTGTACAGGCACTGCCAACACACATTTCAGTGCAATCAACTTGTAAAAGTGCATGTACCATTATATGACCCCTTTAACTACATTAGTTAGCATGCATGAACTAATAATAAACTGCACTTTGTAAATGTTAATTTCAACATTTACTGATACTTTATTAAAATATTGTAAACATTAGTTAATGCGCTGTGAACTAACAACAAACAATGAACAGCTTTATTTTTATTAACTAACATTAACGAAGATTAACAAATACAGTAACAAATGTATTGCTCATGGTTAGTTCAAGTCAATACATTAACTGATGTTAACTAAGGAACATTATTGTAATGTAAAGTGTTACCGTTATATCAAGCAAATGAAACATAAACCACAGAGATACATTCGCAAATCATTTATAAAGTACACAGTGAATCCAGACAATGTTGTCAAAAGAGCAGACGTCACCCTAGAAATGACCCACCGAGTTGTAACCTGTAACAGTATTAATCTGTGTATTTGTATGTAGATCACCCTGATGAGTTCAGACAGGCCGCTGCAGTTCAACCTCTGAACCGTAGACGACGGACAACTCTGATAGTTGTTTTAGTTTATCCCGCTTTTCCTGATGCTCCAGACATCTTGCTCTACAATCCCAACAGCTTACAGCAGCAATGACAACAACGCTGAGGGATGCGAGCAGAACTAAAGCTGAAAACTAATAAAACAAACACACAAAAATGTATATAAATTATTTGTATATGCAAATAAATATTAAGACTATAAAGCTTTATAAAAACATTATAGAATTATTATTTATATAAAACCAGTACACTCACCCTTGAGTAGAAAATGTGTTTTCCGGTCAGTTCTAGCAGGTCTGTTGCGTTCCCTCCAGTGGGTTTGCACCATTTTATCTGGAGTTCTTCATCCAAGACGTAATCTCCTTCCCAGTGTACCATGCCACAAGCGACATATTCCCCCTCAAACAACAACAGAAACATCCACAATGAAGGTGGAATCAGACAAAGTAAAAAGAGCCCAGCACAATGAGAAGATGACCGTCTGCAAGGCCTTTGAATGAACATCATCACAGCCAGAGCCAGGAGAGCTGGTGCAAGAAAGATGAAGCTGATCAGTATCATGTTAAACCCAGGAGAACATGGGCAGGAAAATTCCCGATCCATCAACTTCTGCAGTCCAATTAACGCAAAGCAAAAATGCAATGCACTGAAAGATGTGCTTCTTTCTAGCTTTTCTGGATTGTTCGAAAACCACCCGAGAAACACCATTTTTCATGGACAACGTGTAACAAACCACTTTAAAGATCACTGGCTTACTTTAGACGCACTGAAGAACTGAGACCTTTTAAACAGAACAGATCATTAATATTTGTTCACCAAATACTGTGTGACAGCAGAACTCATATCCTACAGCAATTTAGGATCTTTATTATTAACTGTTTGCAAGGTCATTTATCATACTATGAGACAAAGGACAATGCAAAAGGACAGTAGAAACTAATTATGTGAATAGGACTCAACTCCTTTCTTTTAGTAATTCAGATATGCTCCATTGAACCAAATTCTATCAAATTCATCAGAAGTAAATGAAATCTTGTTTGGCCAACAAAATGAAAACAAACAGCAAGCATTGTCCCATATCATGGCACATGACAATGCCATACAGCAAATATTTACACTAAATCTAGAGGACATTAGATGAAGTGTTCCTGGCTTCTCATATTGAACAACTGCAAAGGTTGCATAAACATAAGATATAAAACTGAATAAATGTCATGTATTACAAAAACAACAACAACATAGTTTTACTATTAAAAAAGAACCAGTGCAATCCAAGCTGTATTTTGACAATGCTAGCACAGTCTCGGTATTAAAAAATAAAAAAATAAAAAAATATCTGAAAACGCTCGAAACGCTGAAAACTGTTTCATGTTTTTACCTCAATGTGAAATACTATTCTCTGGTTTACTTGAAAAGATTTGCAGTTACTAAAATGCTGTTTGAAAACGCTGTGTAAATAGGTACTAAATCACATTATGCATTATTACTGTAATGAAATAATAAATGAACAACAAGGCAAACAAAATATTAATTTGTACAGGTTGTGGGTCAGGGAAAACATTTCATGGTCCACTAGTTCAAAATAAAAGTATCTAATTCACGAAAGACACATAGCACCCCCAGTGGTGACCAGGGGAAGTTCAACAATAGCATACTAATAATATTTGGTTACTTTACATAGCTGGCCTACTGTATTTAAAGGGATAGTTCACTTTGAAATTAATTTTTGGTATGTTTTAGCTTACCTCAAGGGCATCCAAGATGTAGGTGTCTTTGTTTCCGCAGTAGTTTCAATTTTGATATTTTTAGGTCAAACCGTTCTTGTCTGTCAGTCATATAATGCAGGTCGATGGTCACTGGCTCAAAACACAAGCACAGAGTCCAAATTAAAACAATTCCCCACGTCCAAATGAAACAATTCCCCATCATAAGTACACATTGATGGCCTAAGACAGTATAACAGTATTTATATCGTTGTTATCTCTTGAAAACAGCACACGTCCAAATGATCTGACGGCGCGGGCGGGTATAGATATATACATAGATGTCGCCTTGGCTACGGTTTCGTTCCAATGAACTGCAGTAGCGAAGGCGACATCTAGTGTATACATCTATACCCGCCAGCGGGCGGGTATAGATGTATACACTAGATGTCGCTTGGCTACGGTTTCGTTCCAATGAACTGCAGTAGCCAAGGCGACATCTATGTATATATCTATACCCGCCCGCGGACGTGTGCTGTTTTCAAGAGATAACAACGTTAATATAAATACTGTTCGTTTTCTCACACAAACCGCTCGTTTCGTGTCTTAGGCCATCAATGTGTACTTATGATGGGGAATTGTTTCATTTGGACGATGGGGAATTGTTTTAATTTGGACTCTGTGCTTGTGTTTTGAGCCAGTGACCATAGACCTGCATTATATGACTGACAGACAAGAACGGTTTGACCTAAAAATATCAAAATTGAAACTACTGCGGAAACAAAGACACCTACATCTTGGATGCCCTTGAGGTAAGCTAAAACATATCAAAAATTAATTTCAAAGTGAACTATCCCTTTAAGTAAAACGTGTTATACAAGTGAATATTTTGTATTTAAAGCAGAAATATAACATTTCTTGTCTGCCAGCAGATATATTCTCAGACAAAACTTACTGAAAAGAAACACGAACAACAACAGAAATCAGTCTACTTTCTTTATTTGTGAACTTGTGTCTTACACAACATATTCACACATGCCATATATATTTTTATATATCATGTGGTTGACAGGAGAGACAAGTGCTTGTTGTAACACTGGGCTTTTGTCACAAAGTCAATAAGGTTTTGACTCAAAAGTCCAATTACACAGGACAAGGGTTTTCAAGGTTTTTTTTTCAAGATTTACAAGTTTTTTTTCATAATCACCGGGTCCGGGCAAGTTTTCACCTGGCATTTGTTTTACATTTTTATTTAAAAAAATAGATGCAGTATGCAGTATGTGACACATCTTCTTTCAGTGCATTGAATTTTTGCTTTGCGTTAATTGGACTGCAGAAGTTGATGGATCGGGAATTTTCCTGCCCATGTTCTCCTGGGTTTAACATGATACTGATCAGCTTCATCTTTCTTGCACCAGCTCTCCTGGCTCTGGCTGTGATGATGTTCATTCAAAGGCCTTGCAGACGGTCATCTTCTCATTGTGCTGGGCTCTTTTTACTTTGTCTGATTCCACCTTCATTGTGGATGTTTCTGTTGTTGTTTGAGGGTGAATATGTTGCTTGTGAGAGTAGACAGTCTACTCTGTCTACTCTATGTGAGAGTAGACAGTGTTAGTGGTCATTCACAGGGAACAGGGTTTCTGTAGTGTGAAAAGAAAAAAATTCTATATAGTACATAAGTTGGTGAAAAAAAAAAGTAATAGTTCACTTCAGAATGAAAATTTCCTTATAATTTACTCCCACGTCATCCAAGATGTTCATGTCTTTCTTTCTTTCTTCAGTAGAAAAGAAATTCTAGCGAAAGGATCTATCATTTTCTATTAAAAAAATGTAAATTATATATATACTTTTTAACCACAAATGCTTGTCCTGCACGTCCATGATTACACGCATTACGTAATCACGTTGGAAAGGTCAGGCCGTAACCTAGGTTGAAAATATAGGGTAGGGCGAAAAACTCCATCTCATTTTCTCCTCCAACTTCAAAATTGCCCGCCATTGTTTATTTTACCTTTTATTTACTTTTTTTTTTGAAAAAGGCGTCTTTGCACGTTCGCTTTTAAAACACATAGGTACCTATGTCACGCGTTAACTTTCAACGTGATTATACGTAATGAGTGAAATTGTCATCACAGAGCTAGTGCAAGACGAGCATTTGTGGTTAAAAAGTATATATACTTAGAAAAAAAAAATTAAATGGCCGATGGTTTGGCTAGATAAAACCCTTATTCCTCGACTGGGATCGTGTAGAGCCCTTTGAAGCTGCATTGAAACTGTGATTTGGACCTTCAATCCATCGATAACCGTTGAAGTTCACTATATGGAGAAAAATCCTGGAATGTTTTCCTCAAAAACCTTAATTTCTTTTTGACTGAAGAAAGAAAGACATGAATATCTTTGATGACGTGGGGGTGAGTAAATTATCAGGAAATTTTCATTCTGAAGATAACTAATTCTTAAAGAGACAGTTCATTTATATAATTTGCAGGCCAGTTGACAGTCTTGCCAGGGTCCGGGACGAGATAATCTTAGATAATCTCTCCTTTTCCCTGGCTCTTCCTCTCCTCTGCATTAACTATGTTAACAAAGGAGAGTGCGCAGTGGGATGGGAAAAAACCCCACAAGTTGTCGAGACTTGTTTTGAAACATTCTAAAGGTGCATCTCAAACGGAAGGGTGCGGAAGGGTGCAGCTTAGTAAGGCTGCATATCTTGGCTGCCACGTCATCAATCCGTCTCATTTCAATCTGAAGGATCCTTGGAAGGCAACTTTAATTTTGTGTCCTCCATTTAGCTCATTTTGAAGGATGCATCAAGTGCATCCTTCAGGTCCTTCAATCACCCATAATCCTTTGCACACGTTCCAATTCACGAAAAAGAACAGACAGAAAACGAGTCTGCACTGAGTTCATTATAAAATGTAAGACAAAGGTTATCGGAGGTGATGGTAAAATCTTTTTTTGGTGTAATCAATCACTTAACACTAAACTGCCAATGATTTATGCCACTGGGAGATCACATACGGTTGTCATCCACTGTACTGCATTAATAGAAAGCCAGTTAATATAAAGATTTTTAATTAAGTATTTTTTCAAAATGAAGTTTAAATTGTATTTTCATGCCGTGACCATGGGGGCTTGAACATAGCCATGCGCACTTACTGTACTAGACCGTCTCATTCTAGCGCTTATGATTAGGAGGAATCTAGCCTACAAGCCCCAGAGGGACTGGACTAGGAAGTACACTGCTTCACTAGGATGCAGCCTTCTGTTTGAGAAGCACCCTAAAAGTGTGGCGCTCATCGCAACAGTCAAAGATGTCAGTCTAGCGCATGTTTACATAGAAAAAACAATGAACTGCAACGCAGTGGAAGGCAAAAAGATGTTCTGTGTTAACGGCCACTTCTTGTGTTACTGTACACTCTTAAAATAAAATATCTTTATTGGCATATAGTGGAACCTTTCCATTGCACAAAAGGTTCCTCATAGTGGAAAAAAGGTTCTATAGGTTATTAAAATGTTCTCCACACTAAGAAAAAAATGGTTCTTGTAAGAACTGTTTACAGAGAGGTTCTTTGGAAAACCCAAAATGGTTCACTGCTGCAAAAAAATATGTGGAATCATTATAAGAGTGTAGACTAGCTTCTCATATCCTGCTAAATGTAAAATGTATTTCACAAATTACTTTGATTTTCTTCTGTGAAATACAAAAGAAGATAGTTTGTGTCTCTGTGTTTTTGATGTTTCGGATCTTCTTCTTTTGTGTTCACCAAGAAAGTAAGTCATTCATTTTTTATTAATATATGTTACACTATTTTCTGTACAACATTGTGGTCAACTTTCGTTGTGTTTATTTGTGCTTTATAAATAAATGAAATGAAATACATGTGTGGAATGTCAGAATTTTAATCTTTGGCTGAACTTTATGAGCAATGTAAAAAAAAAAAACATGCTTCCAGTAACTGATAAGGAAGTTCATCAAAGCTTCATCAAAACTCAAAAGCCAAAATGAATGAGTAAGGCTGACTAATTTCACATAAGCCCATCCTGCTTTCTACATCATTGTGATGAAATGCAGCGTATGTGTTCTGCACACATTTACAGTAGAACAAACTTCAGAGACTGTTCAGAATTAACATGAGGGCTGACTGCTTCCAGGAATAAGTGTAATTTGAGTTTATAGCATGGTGACTCATACCTTATGTGAGAAACAAACATGCAGCTATCTTTAGTTTAAACCTCCATTTTTGCTGTAGCTCTGTATATTTCTATGGTATCGCTGTCGAAGAGTAATTAGCTGGTAAAGTGGATTTACTTATTGTAGAGTTAACAAAAGTTATAATGGGCATTGTAATGTTTGAAGTGGATGCTCTAACAAATGTTTGATTTTAAAACGAGTAGTTCATTCATATATCCGTAAGATCTACCTATAATACAAACCAGAAGACAGAACACAACAAGTGCATGGCACTGAAAAGGAGCGGGGCTACATAACGTCTATACAGTTAGCAAGGAGTTGAACATTAGATCAGGGCCCGTATGTATAAAACTTCTTAGAAATGCTCTTAAGAATAGTCTAAGCTTTGACTTAAGTGTCAAAAAATTCTTAGTAAAAAGTCACCAGATTCAAATTTATTCAAATAGTATTTATTATATATATATATATATATTTTTTTTTTTTTCACATCAAAAACATTAAAAAAACCCAAACAAACAAACAAAAACAAAAACAAGAAAAAAAACAGTGTTATACATTTCACAAAAAGAATGTGATGGACAATTGCCGAAAAACCCTCAAGGGGCTTAATTAGTGGCAATCTCCATAGAAACAATTATATTTAACAAATTAAAAACATATTGTAATACAATTTAAAATTGGATTTAAAGCACAAACCCATATGGAAAATTCAAACAACTTAGTAACAATAATTTTACTCTCTGTTTAAACTGTTCTTTAGAAACCTCAACAAATGATGGGGGGAGACTATTCCATACCTTTGACCCTCTGTATAATATACTAAACTGTGTTTGAGTCGTACGAGAGTAGGGAGGCCTAATAAGACGACTACTACGAGTCGGATACTGATGAAATTCATTATTAAAAATAAAAATATTACAAAAATGCTGGGGAAATAACTTTTTTATAGAGCTATAAATGAATAAAGCAATTTGAAGCTGATTCACTTGGTAAACACTAAGAATACTTGCCTGAGCAAACAGTGATTGGGAGGAGTGTCTACGATTTACACAAAATATTATTCTTAAAGCTCGCTTCTGAAGTCGAAAAATAGATTCTAGTTTAGTTGGATGGGTACTAGCCCAGGCAACATTACAGTAATTGATATATGGATACAACATTGAATAATACAACATAATTGCAACTTTTTTGTTAATCAAGTGCCGGATTTTTCCTAATATACCGACCACTTTGGCTATTTTTGTACTTATGGCACTAATTTGAGGTTTCCAAGATAAAGAGTCATCTAGTATAACGCCGAGGAAACGAGCAGATCTAACATTGTTAATGGAGATATTATCAATTTGAATTTTCATTGAAAATTTAAATGTGTCAGACTTAATACCAAACAATATATAACTTGTTTTTTTTATGTTAAGTGACAATTTGTTGGACTTGAACCAAGTAGATAACTTGTCAAGTTCTTCATTAACTACTTTTATTAAAATTTCTGTTTTTTTATGAGAATAAAATACACTTGTATCATCTGCAAATAAAATTTTAGAAAGTTTATCTGAGACATTAGGGAGGTCATTAACATATAATAAAAATAACAAAGGACCCAAGATGGAACCCTGTGGTAAGCCGCACTGAAGGGGAAGGAAAGGGGATTCTGTCCCATTATAGTTAACAGATTGATATCGGTCTGAAAGATAACTGGTGAACCAGAGTAGTGACTTGTTTTGTATACCATAATGTGAAAGTTTTTTTAACAGGATGGAATGGTCAACGGTATCAAATGCTTTTGAAAGATCCAGAAAAATACCTATAGTTTTTTCATTTCTATCTTTTGCTTTATATATCTCAGTCAAAAAATGGACGAGTGCCATGTAAGTGGAATGTTGTTTCCTAAAACCATACTGGTGTGCATATAAAATATTATTTTTGTCCAGATGTTTAATTAATCTTGTGTAAACAAGTTTTTCAAGAACTTTGGACAGGGCTGGTAACACAGAAATTGGTCTATAATTGTTAAAAATAGCATGGTCATCTTCTTTATAAACTGGTGTAATTTTTGCTATTTTCAACTCTACAGGTACTATTTTCAACTCTACAGGTACAGGTACAAGGTCCCTTGGTCTAGGGAAAGATTATAAATATAAAGTAATGGTTTAATGATATCAGGATAAATTGCTTTTAATATTTTACTGTCAATCATATCATGTCCGGGTGAACAGTCTTTTAAATTAATAATTATATCTCTGATCTCATCCTCGGTAACAAAAGTAAAGTTAAAATCCTCAGACACTGGAAAATTCATGTATTCTAGTGGTCCAAAATGACTAGGTGGAATTTTAGAAGCTAATGTTGGACCTACATCAGAAAAAAAGGCATTAAATCTTTTGGCAATTTGTTGCGGATCTGAAACAATAGAATCGTCAATCTTAAATTCATTTGGTAACTGCTTTTTAGAATGTGTTTTATTAAGAATACAATTAATGGTTCTCCACAAAGAAGATGCATTATTTTCATTTTCGACTAATTTCCTATTATAATAATGGGTTTTTGCTCCTCTTATGACATGATTTAATCTGTTTCTGTATTTTTTGAATTGCAACAGATGAAATGGAGTAGGACAAAGAATGTATTTTTTATATAATTTATTTTTGATTTTCAGGGACTTTATAATAACTGGAGTTATCCACGGTTTGGACAATTTGCGCTTCAGAGGCACTGATTGGAGTGGAAAACATGAATTGTAAACCTGAGTAAAATTTTTTATAAACAATGAAAAGGCCTTCTGAGTATCTACTTTTTGATAGATTTCACTCCATGATATTTGCCTTACAGCGTGTTTGAAATTTATCAAATTTCTATCACAAAAAAATTCGTCTATATTTAACGTTTTGTAAAGGGGGGCAATTTTCCGTCTCATCAACAGTGATCAAAAATATGGGACAGTGATCAGCCACATCAATGCACAAGACACCGGATTTCATAGTCTTATTATACACATTAGTAAAAATATTATCTATACAAGTTGCTGAGGTATTAGTCACTCTGGTGGGAACTGAAATCATAGGATTAAAGCTATAAGAATACATAGTATCAGTAAATTCTTTAATTAACATATTTCCCTGGCTATTTTCAATATTAATGTTAAAGTCACCCATTATGTAACAATTTTTCCTTTCATTAGAAATGATATCCAGTACATTTGAGATGTCTGTAATAAATGCAGAGAGGTCACAATGGTCTATAGATACATAAAATTATTGCTAATTTAGTTTCTACTGCTACTACTTCCGAAGAAGAATTAAAAAGCTTTTCAAAGTCACATCTTTCTTTATAATGTAGACTAGAATTGATAAACAGAGAAACCCCTCCACCCACCCTTCCCTCTCTACATCTAAAAATATGTTTGTAATCTTCTAAATGAAAATTCCCAGCTATTTTGTCAGTCAGCCATGTTTCAGTAAGCCCTATCACATTAAAGGTATAATTTAAATTTTCAAGGCAAATGGATAAACCCTCAAAGTTTTTAGACAAACTACGAACATTAATATGAAGGAAAGAAAGATCATTTCCAGTACTAAGAGATTTAAAAAAGTGTTAAAGATGTTGTAAGTTAATAGTTGTGCTCAGAGTCAATTGTTTATTTGTAATAACACAATGAAACATGCCAAATTGTACAGACATAATTTTTAGCATACAAAGTGTAGATTTAAAAATCTTGCTTTCCCCTGTTGTTTGATTTCATGGAAACAGACACCAGTTATTCTGTCAAGAGATCTATCTATCTATCTATCTATCTATCTATCTATCTATCTATCTATCTATCTATCTATCTATCTATTTATTTATTTTATTTTATTTTATTTTATTTTATTTTATATAAGACATAGGAGGAAGACACAATGGACCAAACGAAGGTCAGTCATCTTCTCTGCCCTAGACAAAGACTTTTAGTTCTTATGTATGCTGAACAGAAAAACTGCATTACCAGAGAAACATTTGGTTCCCATTAACATAGGAATGTATCCCATTATGCCATCATATACATTTCATTCTCTAACTTCAGCACACTCAAAGTCACCCAAAGTCTCCCCCACATATGATTCACAAAATACAATGATTACAAATGATTATGAATGTATATAAAACGTATAAAACATATACATAATACTACTGATTATGAATATTAATAAAACGTAATAATAATACTAAAAACAATATTAAATGATGAGATTTGAGTCTTCACAAAGAAATTATGAACATGAAAAAAAAAAAAAAAAACGAGAGGACAATGAAATATTAATAACTGACTTTGTTGCAGACAAACTTTCATAAAACATGCTGGTAAGACATTTTTTCTTAGTAGGAGGTTCAGACAATATTTGTCATTATTCTCTAGTGATTAAAGATGAAGTGCAAAGTAAATTATTTAACTATAAATTGGTCAGGTAGGCAACAGAAGAGACAACAAAGAGAGAGCATGTTTCAGTGAACAGACATGTAATTTTATAAATCTCATAAGCTTGATGAAGTCATTCAAATCATTAGATATTTAGAAGGATAAATATTGATTAATAACTTGATTAACAACCACTCAAAGGATATACATTGAAGCGGCAGTGGATTCAAGAATCCATCCCGTCACCAAAAGGTTCTTTGGGGAACCACAAATTGTTCTTCTTTGGGTGTGTTCACACTTGTATTTTGGTTCAAATGGTTCGTTTGGTCCGGATCAAAAAAAAAAAAAGGTCCTCTTAGCATTCACATCTGCATTTTATGGTATATGTTCTCAACCTGATTGGTCGGCTTTTATTGCGTATATTTAAATTATCTCGACAGAACTTACGGAACATCCAAAACAATGCTTTGTGCTGGGCTAAATGTGCTCGTTGTATGTGCGTAGCCTTCATATCATGAAATATTGACCAGCTGAGAACTCGAGAAGAGCTTGTAAAATTTGTAAAGGAATCAAAACAGCGTCAGGAATCCATCTGTCACACACAAACAAAGATCTGGCATGAGGAGACACGTTTCTGATGCCTGTACAGAAATGTGATGTGAAACATCTCGACTATGACGAGAAAAAAAAACATTATGCTTGAGCAATTCTGTCTTTTTAGGGTCGCATCTTGTGACATTATGTCCCTTTTTTGGTTTATGTAGATGTTTTTGGTGTGCATACTATTCAAACCACACCAAAGTTTGGAAACGGATTGAGACCCATCTTTTAATGGTTCTCGGTCCGCTTGTTTGATGCGCATGAGGGTTCAGATGGCAGCGTTCACACTTATTCAAATGAACCGCACTAACAGAGCAATCACGCCAGGGTTCGTTTGAATCGAACCAAACATACCAAGTGTGAACACACTTTGGATAGTTCACTTTGAAATTAAATTTTGGTATGTTTTAGCTTACCTCAAGGGCATCCAAGATCTAGGTGTCTTTTTTTCCGTAGTAGTTTCAATTTTGATATTTTTAGGTCAAACCGTTCTTGTCTGACAGTCATATCATGCAGGTCTATGGTCAGAGTCCAAATTAAAACAATTCCCCATCGTAAGTACACATTGATGGCCTAAGACACGAAACGAGCGGTTTGTGCGAGAAAACGAACAGTATTTATATAGTTTTTAACTCTTGTAACACAGCCACGTCCAAGTGATCTGAGGGCACGGGCGCTTCCTGCTGTGTGACGTGTGCGCAGACTTGTGTACAATGTGTACTTACGATGGGGAATTGTTTAATTTGGACGATGGGGAATTGTTTTAATTTGGACTCTGTGCATGCTCTTTGAGGTGGTGACCATAGACCTGCATTATATGACTGACAGACAAGAACGGATTGACCTAAAAAAATCTAAATTGAAACTACTGCGGAAAAAAAGACACCTACATCTTGGATGCCCTTGAGGTAAGCTAAAACATACCAAAATTTAATTTCAAAGTGAACTATCCCTTTAAGGCAGGGGTGTCCAAACTCAGTCCTGGAGGGCCACTGTCCTGCAGAGTTTAGCTCCAACCCCAATTAAACACACCTGAACCAGATAATCAGACCTTGATTATCTGGTTCAGGTGTGTTTAATTGGGGTTGGAGCTAAACTCTGCAGGACAGTGGCCCTCCAGGACTGAGTTTGGACACCCCTGCTTTAAGGCATTGCTGCGAAAACACCCTTTAACATTTATTTTTACATCCCTCCAAAATTCAGCTGTTTATTCATTTTTAGAAAAAGCAAGAAGTGGGTGTGTAGTGATGGAGGCGGTGGGGCTGAGCTCCACATCATGCTGTCTGTGTCCTCCATCGTGTCTCACTTTTCGTCCGAAGAACAACAACAGTCGACTTGGGCACCAGTCACATTTCCCACTTATGCAGCTGTCATAAATACCCACGGTGGCAAGCGACAAGACACTGAAGAAAGTGATCAAGACAAAACCTGCATACTGAAAGAACAGAAAAAAAACACATTACTTGAATTTGTATTCGTCCAATATAATTTGTCATTTTCGCTTTCTGACATATTGTGAGGTCAAGAAAGGATTAATTTAATATATCCTTTATGATATTACAATAACAGAACAAGCTCATATAGTATAGGATATTTACCTGAGATTGATGAATATATTTGCGAGTTAAATCTTGTGCCACGATCTCATTTTGCATCCCTTCAGTGGGTTTACACCACCGCATGTCTAGCTCATCATCAGAAACAAAAACTCCGTTCCAGTTTGTCATGGCACAAGCAACATATACACCTTCAAGTAACAAGAAGAAGATCCACATTACAGGTGGAATCAGACAACATATGAAAGCTTTAGGACAGCTCCGAGGAGTATCATCTTCCACTCGTTCAGGGCACTGAAACCATCCGTATTTCAGAGGCCTTAGAATGTGGAACATTATGACAAAGAGAAAAAAAGCAGGTCCAGTGAAGAGGAACACGGTTACCACTTCATTCTGATCATTTCTACATGGGCATTTGAATCGATAAGCCAGTCCAAACAAAAATGAAATTAAAAAAAAGGTCAATATAGCATAGCCTAAAACAGTACAACGTTTCATGTAACTTTGTTTCTCTTGAAGTGACATCTTCTGAGGGAAGTTTGATGAAGCTTTTGATTGCTTCTTTCGCTTTTAGTCCGGTTCAAAAGCAATTTGTAGTCTCGACAGATTCCCTTTAATGAAGAAGATGAGAATTATTATTCATAGCAGGAGAATGAAGCATATGGTTTTGAACATATCAATAGAACATTTCATTCTTAAAAATTAAGGTAATGTATTTGTACAGTATTGATAGTTACATGATAAAACTTTAACATTCATAGAACCTTTCCATTGCACTAAAGGTTCTTTATGTTGGAAAAAGTTCTTTACACTAAGAAAAAATAATTCTTTGACTGGTTAGGTTCTTTACCAAAAATGTTTCAATGGCACTGCTATGAAAACACCCTTTTAGAACTTTAGAATCTGTGTACAGTGTACAGAACAAATATGAATAAGGTGAGTCTGAATGTACAGTTGTATATCCTTGTTTTTAAAGCATCTGCATAGTTTGATGAACTTTAAAATTATTAATACTGCTGTTTTCTCTTCTCATCTCTTATTTTTGCACTCTCTTCACCTCTGCTGCTTTCAAGGTTGCCAGGTCTGTGTAACAAAACCAATCAAAAGTAGCTGAATGACCTTAACTTAACATCTATCACAGTTTAGCATTAGTAGGATATAAAATATTTCAATACAATCATTTCAGTCAAATATTATTTATGCAATATTTCAAACCATTAACCCAACTTATTTGGGACTTATCTTGAAGTATTTGATGGTATTATAGACTTTTAATATAATTGTCCAATTGTTTGTTTAAACAAAATGTAAATTTTCAGTTAGTGGTACCCCAGAGAGCATAAGAAAAAGATATAAAAGCATTTTCAAGGCAAGTCAATACCTGTGTCACATCACACGAAAAGACTAAATGACTATGAATTTGACTTTTCCTGAATCACATAATAAAGTCTCAAATAACAACCTACCTGCAACTAGTTTGAATTCACATCGACGTATGGGACTTTCGGAGTCTGCTGCACAGTGCTCTATACTGTACGTTTACCACGCCCTTTTCTCTTTCACACATTCCTTTTTAAATTGCTCCTCCTTTACGCAGTAGACATATGTCTCATGTTACACAAGCCCACATGCGCACAAGTGCTTTGCAGCAGCAATTGGCACAAGCCTGATGTTGGATTGATTCGATGCCTCGTTGAATCCATCAAGTGTTAATTTCGTTAACGAAAAATATGACGAAAAAAAATTGTCGACGCCTTTTTTTTCTATGACTAAGACAAGACGAAGACGAGGCGACAATAACGCCATTAAACGATAACTCTGTGACTTAAACAACATGCAATATCGTTGACGGAAAAATACGAGACTAAAATAGTGAAAAATAAATAAAAACTAACCAAAAATCTCGTTATATTGGTCAGCTTTTATTTTTGTTGCAATCCGCTGCAATATGCTGTTCATTCATTAGCAGAAGTTGTTGGTCTTTTCTTCAAGTTCAGAGCGTGATACCCAGCAAACACAGAACGTTGGCACAACGTACCCAACCTTCAAACAACGTTTTATCAACATGGCCAAAAGGTTGCTATAAATACATTGTGTGGTGAAGGTTGTTATGTAATGGTCATGAGAATGTTTACAGTCAGAAAAGTTCATTATATGTAATTCTGTGTGTTAACCCTCTGGGGTCTGAGGTGTTTTTGGGGTCCTTGAGATGTTCTGACATGCCCTGACATTTGTGCTTTTTTCAGTTGCTTATAAACATAGTAATGGCAAAAAAAAATTACACACTATTTAGCACAAACAGGGCTACCATAATATGTGAGCAACAAGAATGTACATGTCTGCATTTTTGAGAGAATAATGTTTATGCGTGGTTATTGAAAAAACTAAAAACTAAAGTTTCTGAAATAAGACCACAAAACACACACTAAATATGTGCCAATAAGACTTTTGTCTAATGGATGTCATCGCCTAGTGTTTTTTCTTCAAAATTATGTGAAAATCACCCTGCCTAATCCTTCACATAACACAATACATTGATTTGAATTTTGCAAAGCACTTTCTGTTTGGAAAGGCCATATGCGGAGTGGGCGTCACAGATCATGCATATGTAGTGGTTCACACCTGAGGACCGCATACTTAATGAGCCATTCATTCAGGTGAGTCACTGAGCCACAAGAATGCAAGAGCAACAGTTGGAAGCATCTCAATTCTTTTTTATTTTTCCACATATTGTGCTTGCAATTTGGCCTATAATATCCAAGGAAAACATGTAATTGTGCCGTTAATTCTCATACTGTATTTTCAGTTTTGGAATATTTATCCTCTCCCCAAATTTGTCACTAATAAAACACAATAAAAATTATTTAAAGAAAAGGCTTATATTTACCTTTTAATAGTTTGTTTACATCTACCTTGTAAATATTTAAATAAACAACAATTCAAGTGTAATCTTTCTTTGTACAAACTAAAGTATACATTTTATCATACATATTTCAAAGTTAAGGATTTGATTGATTATTTGATTATTTTTGACAAAAAAATTGGCAAATAAAAGCTTATTTGAGGTGGCAGATATTTTACAGTAAAAATGTATAATCTATCCAAAACTAATCAACGAAATGTTGTCTTTCATATGTCTGTAACATAGGTCTTTCATTTTTATTATAAGGAATATAAATGCTAATTTGCAGTTTAATACGTTGCTTATACAAATATATATATGTGCATACACACACACACATATACATGTGTATATATTTATACACAAAAATAAATTTTATTTATATTTTTTATATACATTTTTTTTTCCACAAATTGTGCTTGTAAATTGTATAATATCCAAGGTAAACATGTCTAGTAATTGTGCAGTAAATTCTCATACTGTATTTTCAGTTTTGGAATATTTATCCTCTCCCCAAATTTGTTACTAATAAAACACAATAAAAATTATTTAAAGAAAAAAAAATTATATTTACCTTTTAATAGTTTGTTTACATCTACCTTTTGAGGGACATTTTCCCTTATTATTATTATTCCTCACAGCGCTGCGAGACGGTGTAAACAAGTAATGATCTGAATAAACTTGTGTTTTCTTGAGCTGATATGGGGCTCGAGAAAACACAGCCCCTCACAGGTTTGCGCCGTGGATTCCCACGAGTCAGACGCGGATACTGTGTTTGTTTTAGGCTCGCGCAGTCTTCACTCGGACGCGCGCTTCAATCCGTTGTGGAGACTCTCTTTTCGTTCCAGTGAAATTACAAAACAAAATACACACACACACATGTCTCTGCCTGATATACAACCACTGATAAACATAATCTGATTTGACAAAAAAAAAAAAAACTATGAGTGCAGATTCGAACTCAGAACCTCTGACACGCTAGGCAAATGTTCTACCACTAGACCACTTGAGTTCACGTATTTACTCACGTGAAAATAATATTAAAATTAAGATACAATTAAAACAAAACGAAATTCGTTTTAAAGAATGGATTTGTGCTTTCTGTTTTGAAGTCTCTGTGAAAGTTTGAAAGTCTTTTAGTGCTGCTTCAGAGCGCTCGCGTCCATAATGGAGAACTGTCACGTAATATTGTTTTTTCCTCATAAATGCGAACATGTGTCAACTAATGCAAGTAAATTTAAAAAGACTTACCCGAAATATTATCCACGGCTGGATCAAGTCGCTCAACGTTCGTCGCTCAAAATACAAACGTTCGTCGTCAGAGTCCTGCTCTTCTTCTGAGCAAAATTTGAACTCGTGTCATCTTCCAACAGCACAGGAAAGTGAATAAATGAAACTTGCTGGTTTTAAGGCATTTCAGGGGGCGTTTACCTTATTTTGCATAGATCACCTCAGCTCATTATCTTATGAATAGCGCGCTCTGCGAGTGGGTGTGAACTCATTACCGATAATTAGGTGAGACGGGAGAAACTGTACTTCTCTTTAGTTTCTTACAGATTACATTGCAGGGGAATATTTGTTTTGAATGTGAATTGTTTTATTTAAAAGTAGAAATTTAAAGCTTTCTTTAGACGCATGTTTCATGGTTGTGTGATAAGTATTAGCTGAGTTTCAGTTCATTTTCCAGACTTGTTTCAAAAAGATTTTTGCGGAGACAGAGTGAGCTGAAAGCGCACCCTGTTTATTTTATTTATTTAAAAATAAAAACAAGGTTTTGATGTTAATGTGAGTGTACACAAAAAAAGAAGACCCTCTATAGTTTATAATCATGTATTTATTTTATTAATATGACCGTAAATGACGGACTTTTTTAAGTTTATGTTGCTTCTATGTGAAAAAAATCCAGCAAAACGCGGGGGCGCGTTTGCCGACCTCAGAGGGTTAAAAAGAAGAAAATAAGCAATTTGCTTTAATTCATAGAAGTACTTAAAAAAAGGGTGAAGAGCACATCATAATTCATGCCCATAAATAGAATACTGGTAAGCACTGTGATTTCCTGATTGAATGATCTATTAGCGATTACTTTGGTCTTCAAGTTAAAGAGTCATAAGATGATGCATTAGCACAATAACGTGTCAAAAACGGCATTATTTAAAAGTTACTCTGCTCATTTATTGTTGTACCTTGTTTTCATGTGGTTGCTATTCAAAGTTTGTGTTTAAGAGTTCGCCTGTTGATCGGGAATCGGTTGATTATGCCTGATGTATCGCAAGGGAAGCGTGTTGCACCTGCTCGTCCATTATTACACTGGACGTGAGGGAAGTAACACCGTGTCCTGTGTCTTATTATTCATTATTCCCCTTTCCAGGGGTGTAACATTTTCTGGAGGCACCGCTGGGATTGAGTGAAGCAGGGTCCGACTTCTGCCAAGAACAGACGTCCCAAGCTCTCATTCAGTTCCCTTCAACTTACCCAGGCAGGCGACATCGAGTGGATAAGACGGTGGCAGTTCGAGTGTCTACAACTAAAAGCAAAAGCAATCTGAGGTGAACCCAAGGTACCAGGAGCGCTTCTGTCAAAGTTAAGCACACAAGTTACTGCTGCTACTGAACACTAGATCGTTGCTGCAAGAAAAATGGAGTCCGTTGAAGTAGAGACATTGCAGTTGGAAATAATAGGACTTTTGTGTACACTGCCAGTAGAAAGCCTAAAAGAACTGTGTGATTTTCTAATCATTGCTGGGCCAGAATTGGAGCATGTGGCAGGAAAGAACAGAACATCACTCATCTTAATGATAAGTAACCATCTGCAAAGCGAAGAGTTACAGAAACTTGAAGATTTGGGAATGGCGATGCTCCTCTGCCTTAAAGACAAAATAATTGAGCTACAGGCTCAGACAGCAGCTGACCACGCAAGTGAGCCTCAAGCATCACCAAATAAAAACCCAAATCAGCCTGATGACACACAAGACAATGCACCAACAGAAAGCAGACCTCCCCAGGTACAGGTACCACAAAATGTTAAAGGTGAACAGAGGGTCCAGGCCACCAAACCTAGCCACAGAATGGCAGCCTCAGGTTCATCACTGGATCACATCCCTCCTCCTTGGCACAAAGAATTTAAAATATCTGGACAAATTGGGGAACCAGGACAGAAAGAGCGTCTCCCGTTTTCTAGCACGGCAGATCGAGCATGGTCTTCTCAAAGGGCTGCCAGAGACTGAGATTGTTGATGCTGTCATAAGAGCCATTGTTCCTGGGATGCAGTTGCGCAGTTATCTAGAGGGGAAAAGTGACCTCACACTGCCCACCCTGAGAAGGATACTCCGTTGTCATTACCAAGAAAAGAGTGCAACATAGTTATATAAACAGCTGTCTTCTGAAGTCCAGAGCATGAAAGAGACACCTCAGAGCTTCCTTATCCGTGCTCTAGATTTAAGACAGAAGATTCTGTTTGCCTCACAAGAATCTGAGTCAGGCCTACGATATGATCCAGACAGATTCCTCCACACAGTTATGACCGGCCTGCAGAACGATAACGTAAAACGTGACCTCCAGCCATTCCTGGAGAAAGCTGGCATTTCTGATGAACTCTTGTTTGAGAAACTAAATATTTCCTGTGCTTATGAAAGTGAGAGGCAGGATAATAAGAAGATGACAGCACCACAGCGGCCTGTAACCATTCATGCTGCTCATTCTAACCAGACTCCAATTGAGAAAAAGGAAAAGACAAGCCAGCTGAGTCAAAGTAAGAATAAGGTTGATATTCTTTCAGAACTGCAGGAGATGAAAGCTAACATGACCCTCCTGAAAGACCTTAAAGCTGAAGTGTCCTCTATTAAAGAGTCTATGCAGCAGCCCTCTTTCCAACAGCTGCAGCTGCACCCAAATCCACCATCAGGACTAGATGGCATCTCACCTCAGCTGACATCAGGCTACAATGACCCACCACTGACACACAGAGCAGCCCCAGCACCTGCAGTACAACAAGGCTATCTTCAATCCCCTGCCATGCAACACAGGTACCCTCAAAGCTCTGCAGCACAGCACAGCTATCCTCAGGTTCCTGCAGCAGAATATGGCTACCCTCAAGCCCCTACAGTACAGCACAGCTACCCTCCACCAAACCAAAGGTATGACAACCAACACTCTCATCCCACAGCTACACTGCGGTATAGGAGGAGATGCTATGGCTGTCAGCAGGAAAATCTGGAAGACTGCACTCACTGCTTTAGGTGTGGCAGCAACGAACACTTCTCAGCCGGTTGCAGAATGAGAAGATCAGGCCACCTCAGAGGAGGTCCTTTAAACGGGCAAGGGTTAGCCCAGCGGAGCAGGGAGTGACCACATCATCATCAGTGCCCCAACTATGTGCACGCTGTGGTGCACGTGGAAAAAAAATGTGAGGCTCAGACAATGTGCGGTATGTAAGCATGTTATATTGTTCCAAGGCATGTCAATATGAGCACTGGGTTGTTCACAGAAGTCAATGTCCAAAAATCTTGTGTTATGCAGTCCAAGCCAAATCACAAAAGAAAAGACAAGCTAAAGTTGCACCATTGGTTGGACAAAAATATCTGATAGACTGCCACATCCACGGCCAGCAGGTTACAGCTTTGTGGGACTCAGGTTCACAAGTGACTGTAGTTAGTGAACAATGGAAAGCAGATCACTTACCGCATGTGACACTGAGACATATTTCTGAAATCGTTTAAACTAATGACACTTTAAATCTGACTGCAGCTAATGGTGAAGACATGCCGTACAGTGGATGGATTGAGGTTGCATTCAAATTAACTGCAGGTGCAGGAGTCCCTACAACAGAAGTTGTTGTTCCCACCTTGGTGATTAAAGGTAACACTCTTGCTCGACCTATTATAGGTTCAAATGTTATTGGCCTTATTATTGATACAGAGTTACAGCAGAATGAAGCCAATGACAACCAGCAGCTAATCAGAACTGTTAAAGCAGCTTTCTCTGGTTTTGAAATGGAGGATGCTAAAGTATTTGTTGAGAGAGTTGCTGCTGAACAGCAATCACTGGAGTATGCTGTCAAAATGACCAGAGAGAATGTAAATGTCCCCAAACATACATCTGTAAAGGTGGAGTGCCGTGTTTTGACACCTCCTTTGCAAGAAGAGACAACACTGATCTTTGAGCCTAGTGTAAACCCGCAGTGGTCGGAGGGTCTAGAATTCACTGACACTCTTGTGAAACTGAGTAAAGGGAAAAAAACGTTCTTAGTTGTGGATGTGCAAAACCCAACAGATCATGACATAGTACTTACTGGCAGGACAGTTATTGGGACAGCACAGCCAGTTCAAGCAGTGTACCCAGCAACAGTGTTGGAACACCCCTGCTCTGCTCCCCCAGTAACAGTAAATAATATGGAAGTCAGTAAAAAACAAACATCTGCTACTGATTGGGATCCTCCAGTCGACTTGAACCATCTTAGTCCCACTGAAAAGGAAATAGTTAAAGGAATGTTGAGAGAAGAGTCAGAGTCCTTTTCCATTTCTGATGACGACATCGGCTCCATTGAGAACCTGCAGCTTTCCATCTCACTGAAAGACACTGAACCTGTGGCCAAAACTTACCTGTCTGTACCAAAACCCCTCCATCAAGAGATGAAGAACTACCTTCATGACCTCATCACACAAGGTTGGGTGCGTAAATCCACTAAATCCCCGTATGCTTCCCCCGTTGTGTGTGTTCGAAAAAAAGATGGAAGCCTACGTCTCTGCATAGACTACCGTGAGCTGAACCGTAAGACTGTACCAGACCGCCAGCCCATTCCCAGGGTGCAGGACATCATGGACGGCCTGGGAGGGAACTCATGGTTTTCGTTGTTAGATCAGGGAAAAGCTTACCATCAGGGATTCATGGCAGAAGAAAGCCGGCCTCTCACTGCTTTTGTGACTCCCTGGGGCCTATATGAATGGATCCGAATACCCTTCGGCTTAATGAACGCACCAGCCGCCTTCCAGCGATGCATGGAAGAATGTCTGGAGGGGCTCAGGGATGAAATTTGCACTCCTTATCTTGATGATGTATTGGTGTTCAGTAAGTCATTTGAGAGCCATGTAGAACATGTCAGGGCTGTGCTGAGAAGATTAAGAGCACAGGGTATAAAGTTGAAACCAGCCAAGTGTGAGATATTTAGACGAGAGGTTTGCTACCTTGGGCGTGTCATTTCATCAGAGGGCAGTAAAATCGACCCTGCTGATACCCTAGCTGTCAGAGCCCTAAAAGACAAGCAACCAGCCACAGTGGGAGAACTAAGAGCCATCATGGGTCTCCTCAGTTATTATCGTCAGTATATCCGAGATCGCTGCCCCCCTTTATAACCTCATGAAAGCTCCTGCTGACTTAGAAAGGAATGACAAACGTGGCCCCAGAACAAGACAGAATAAAAGAAAACAAAGTGGGGCATCTTCCAACCACCCCATTGTATGGACAGAGAGACATCAGCACTTGCTGGAGGAACTCTTGAATCACCTTGTAGAGCCGCCAATCCTTGCCTTCCCTGACTTTAACAAACCCTTTGTCCTACACACAGATGCTTCCAATCTGGGTCTGGGGGCAGTTTTATATCAGGAACAGGAAGGAAAAATGTGTGTAATAGCATATGCATCCCGAACCCTCACTGAGCCTGAGAAAAGCTACCATTTCCACTCCGGGAAATTGGAGTTCCTCGCCCTTAAATGGGCGGTGTGTGAAAAATTCAGAGACTATTTAATAGGCTCATCCTGTACTGTGTATACGGATAACAATCCGCTTACCTATGTCTTGTCCACAGCAAAATTAAACGCAACTGGATACCGGTGGGTTGCTGAATTGGCGGATTTTCACCTCACTATCCGATATCGACCCGGGAAAGAAAACACGGATGCCGACGTTCTCTCAAGGATGCCATTGGATTTGGATGCCATGATGGAACACTGTACTGAGGAAATGTCATCTCGTTCAGTACAAGCAGTTGTACAGTCAGTTGAGGACCCAGATTCCAACGTTGTGTGGTCTATGGCACTGTCCATTCAATGCAATGAAATTGGTAGGCCGGAGCATCAGCCTCTCTCTCCATCAGAGATTTGTCAAGCCCAGAAAGAAGACAAAAATATCAGCCCAGTTATTGAGTGTCGTCAGTTGAACAAAAAACCTGACAGTAAACAGCTGAAATCATTCAGTTCACAGAGTAAAAGGCTCATCAGTGAATGGGAAAAACTCACCTTAGATGATGACGGTGTCCTGCGTCGAAAAACAGCTACCCGAACACAACTTGTTCTGCCTGACAAGTACAAGGCAACCATCTTGAAGGAACTGCATGATAATATGGGGCACCAAGGAGTCGACAGAACCACCTCACTGGTAAGAGAGCGCTTCTTTTGGCCTTATATGCAGCGTGACATCGACCATTATGTGACTCGTAGCTGTTCATGCTTGAAACAAAAGAAACCCACCCGAGAGACTAGGGCACCCCTAACTAATATTGTGACAACCCAGCCTTTTGAGTTAGTGTCCATTGATTTCTTACATGTTGACAAGTGTGCAGGCGGGTACGAGTATATCTTAGTTGTTATAGATCATTTCTCCAGATTCGCCCAAGCCTACGCCACAACATCCAAGTCAGCAAAAACAGTGGCAGATAAACTTTTTAATGATTACGCATTAAGGTTCGGGTTTCCTCAACGTATTCATCACGATCAAGGAGGTGAATTCCAAAACCAGCTTCTGGCACAACTGAAAAAGACATCTGGAGTACTAGGCTCGCGAACAACGCCATACCATCCTCAAGGTAATGGACAGGTTGAGCGTTTTAACCGCACACTCATACAGATGCTGAGAACTCTCACAGAGAAGGAGAAATCAAACTGGAAAGACTCAATGAACAAATTAGTTTTTTCATACAACTGTACAAGATGTGAAGTTACTGGCTTTTCCCCCTTTTATGTCCTTTTTGGGAGGACCCCAAGGCTGCCAGTCGACATACTATTCCGTCTGACACCAGAAACCAGCACGCCTGATCACAGAGAGTACATGAGAAAGTGGCGTGAAGGAATGCAAGAAGCCTACGAGATAACAAGGAACAATGCAAGGAAATCTGCTGAAAGAGGGAAAAGAAACCATGATTGCAAAATAAAGAGCTCAGAGTTGGAAGCAGGAGACCGTGTTTTGGTCAGAAACTTGACTCCAAGAGGAGGAACTGGCAAGCTCCGCAGCCATTGGGAGGACACGATCCACAAGGTTGTACGATGTGTAAACAAGGATGCTCCAGTGTACGAAGTTGTTCCAGAACAAGGAAAAGGAAGAGATAGCAGAATCCTGCACCGCAATCTGTTGCTCCCATGTGACCATTTACCCCTTGAAGTTCCTCTCAAAGTTGCTAGGCCGAAGACAAAATCTTCAAAACAGACAAATGAACAGGAAACTAATAGCCAACAGAATGACAGCGATGAGGACTCGGAGGATGAATGGTTCTATTACCCACCTCCACAGCCCCTTCTGAACAGGACATGTGATGCTCCACAGACATGTGATGAGGAGGAACCCACCTATCAGCTAGCAGACACTGAGTCCACTAGAGCACATGATGAACAAGGACAGGAACATGACGAGGTGCTGCAGCTTGAGGAGGAACAGGGCAGGATTGATTCACAGGGCAGAGATGAGGCACCTGAGGAGCTGGAGACTCTTGGAGACAGCCTTGTACTGCCATCTATGTCACCTCCCCCATGTGAAAGTCACAGTGAGAATGTACAATTCCAAGACCGGCCAAGGAGAGGACGACGACCCCCAAAGCGATTCACCTATGATGAACTTGGTTTTCCAGCTTGTTACATCCTAGGACTCCTAGCCAGGCCCACATACAGGTGTGATCCTGTGCAACACTATGGACCCCACCAACCCGGGGCCATGTGGCCAGATCCTGATCAGATTTCCACCTATCACCCTGTTTTCTTGTATGGGTGATTTAAAAACATTTGATGGACTGTTTCACATCCACACACATTCACTTTTATGGACCCTTGGGACATTGAACACACACACACATACACTTCAGAACTGTTCTACAAATGGAACATGCCCAGAAACACACACACACTTGTGACTCTGAAGAAAAACATATAAACACATTCACAATGGACTGTTCAAGCAATTGTGATCCAACACACACACTCCATTGCAAAAACACAAGGACTTTGAGGTGGCCAAATGCCTTTATATGGACTGTGTACGGTTGCATTTTATGCACTACTGCTAATGGGACTGCTTTAATATTTGAATGTCGAGGACGACATTTGTGTTGAAGGGGAGTGTGTTGTAACGTAAATGCCTCTGGGTTAATGCGAATTAGCTCAAGGATATAGGGAATTTTAGGTATATTAATATTTATGACTCATATTCATAATTCATAAATCGCATATGCATTTACTTTATCAATTATAGGAAATGTCTCGTTCTGTACTGTCTGATCATTACAGTTAAGAAGAAGTATTCCTGTTTACAAAACTCCAAGAAAGTTTATCTTCTGGCCACGAAGACAAAACCCCTTTGGGTTTATAAATTAAAACTACCTTACTCAAAGTAGTTTTATAATATAGAGCCTGTAGCTTTATAGATCTTTTGTTTCATTGACTTTATAAAAAGTGGGTTTTCAAACACAGAGACAGTTAAAAGTATAAATGGGTTTATTAATAAAATGGCACACGCTAGAGATTATAAGCTACAAATATAAACGTACGTAAAAATGCAAACAATAAACAAACAAACATTTAAACAAACAAGAACATAAGTGATCAGAATGAAATGAAATGAAAGAAAGAAAGCAAGAAAGAAATATAGAGAAGGGAAAAGCTAGTAATTATTACATACAGAAACCTAGGTTCACGAGACACCGGGAAACAGCTTTTATCAGACAATGTACTTGCGATTCTGTGCCCTTTCGGGTGAGGCTGATGCTGAGGGTGGCGTCCTGTTTTTGCTGGGTCTTCCGGTGCCGCGAAGTTCGAAAAGGCTCACTGAATGTAAAGTTACCGGAAAATCAGATTCATCTCCCTTGTCGAGGGGAAAGGCGATAGGAACTTAGTTGCAAAGAACGGCAGCTACGACTCGAACATGTGTTGGTCCGAGGAGAAGGCCCAAAGCCTTCCCAGAGGTTCCTGGAGAAGCGTTGCCAGGGAGGAGAGGAGGAGGTCAGGGATCGAAGAGAGAAGAGAGTGAGAAGTGGGGGTCTGTCCTTTTAACAGACATCTGTTTACGCCCTGTTTTGTGACAGAGCGAATCAGCTCTCCTGATATGAAGCGGGAAACAGTCTTCTTTGTGTGAAGAAAAACACGCCCCCTTTTACCATATGTCTTATGAGGGAAAGGATTCATACTTAGAAATATGATATTTCCTGGAACAAATGCATATTATTGTACTTTGCAGTCAAGATTCGTCTCTGTGAGATGGAGAGGATTACAGAGATATCAATTATGACAGGTAAAGATTGGGGAAACATAACGTCACACTTATATGCATAATTACACACAAATAAAGTTTGATTAAACACACAATAAAGTTGTCAGTGTTTCCGTTATGGCAAGTGACGACACTTTGAGAAACATAGGAATACATATCAACATTCAGTGGCTTGTTATGTGGGGGAATATCTGTTTCAAAGTCCAGAGTGTGTGTGTGTGTGTAATGCTGGAATGCCTGCTTTCCTGGGTCGTAAAGTTTTATGGTCTGAGGTAGGGTTACAACAAGACACGACTGAGGAATTCCCTTCAATGAACATTTAGAATTCAAAACTATACTCTAGCAAACCAAACCTCTATCACACGTGCATATAGGAAGGTACACACATTATAAAGAAAAATAACAGATATTTATCTTATTCTCAGTTATACACAAAAGGGTGTTTGTGTGTGTGTGTGTGTGTGTGTATGTGTGTGTGGAATGTCACGAGTCTGTGAAAAGTCACAGGGAGTCCATGCTGAAATGGGGGTTTTAAAAGGGATTCTAAGAAAACAGGGTTTCCTTATGTGACTCAAATGTCCCTCGGGGGAGCCACAAAGATGCAATTTTGACCGTTCAAGCAGACTTGGAGACGCCATGACACTCGTTGTCTGTTTGGAGATCAGGATTTACTAATTTGAACAGCATGTGACCGCATGTCATAGTCATTGTCGTTACAGTGTAATGGTCATGAGAATGTTTACAGTCAGAAAAGTTCATTATATGTAATTCTGTGTGTTAAAAAGAGGAAAATAAGCAATTTGCTTTAAACGTACAGTATGGGATTTTTCTCCACTAGGGGTCGCTAACCTATTTACAATAACAAAGGCGTAGTTTGATGACGCAACATTTGCTAAGAATTATGGATTTTGTCGTCAACGTCAAGCCGACCGATCTAATAATGTATATGGATTACTGAATACATCGATGCTTTTATCATGACTGTGATATGAATTAGGTCGGGATTGCTAAGAGACAGCTATCAGCTCCAAACGCGACGTGAGTCCCGTGGATATAAAAGGAATATGGACATTTCATTCTACCGAACTACACGCAGAATTACTACTCACAGGTCAGTTTATTAGACAAATTAAACTTGTGAGGTAACGCAGCGCTGTTTCACTTGGTCTAACATTACACTATCATTCTAAACTGCATTTGAATGGGTTGAAATGTATGTGTTAGTCTGTCTGTATGAGACTAGCTGTAAGATAGATCAACATTAGAATAACATACAGATCATATTCTAACATTTTATCATTGTTGAACTATATAACATTGATTAGTTTTATGTAAATGTGCTCACCTGTTTAATAAAGTACATGTAGGAGTTGTCGAAGTCTCGGACGTGGAGCTCTCGTTTATATACTGTCTATGGGAGCTCTCGGCATCTCGAAAACACAGCGCTGATATTGATTCTCGGTTTAGTTCTCCTTTTTTATCCAAAGTCTGCTTGCCATGGTCCATAATGTTTGAACGAAACAACAACAGCGTGCAAATAGACATTGCGAACTACACAGTTGTCCGCGTCAGTTTGGTTACTATCAGAGGGCTCTGGTTCATAGCTCTGGTTGCCATGGCAGCACGAGCGGAAACCAGAGACAACACGGATATGACGGCATTGACGGCGACAAAACGGAAACGGTCCGTGTCTTCGAATTAAAATATTAATTTCTCTGGATTTAGAAGTTAATTGGAACTGTCGGGATAATGTAAATACACAACTTTAAAAAATATATAACATAGATATAGTGATTTTGTATATTTTTAAAGGGGTCATATAATGGTACATGCACTTTTACAAGTTGATTGCACTGAAATGTCTGTTGGCAGTGCCTGTACACAACCATCCTATCATGATAAAAATCCATCCAGTGGTTTTGTTTTAATCTCCTTATATGTTTGACCATCTCTGAAATCAAGCCGTTCGATATTGTGACGTCATAAGATCGTACGCCCCTCCCGCTATTGTGATTGACAGCCGTGTTTCAACACAAGACCCGCCCTGAGCAAGCTGTGACAGCCGTCGTCATAGTAGTCCGCCATTGTTGATATGCTGTTCTTAGATGTAATAAGGAACACAGCAGTCATTTGGATGTTCCTAAATCCGAGCCGTTGAAGAAGCAGTGGCTGAGTTTTGTTTTTGAAGCGATATGCCCAAAGGATTGACGCGGGGATTCCCTCACGGGGATTCCCCACGATAGTCTGTGCTTTCATGTTTGCGCGAATCATTTCACACCAGACAGCTTCACAAACGAGAAAAAACGGATCGGTACCAACGTGTTCCTGCTGAACCTCCAGAAGATGTGAGTGTAATGTTTTATTAACCTTTATATTAGTATTTATATTAATCTTTGCGAAATTTGCAAACCTTGCTGCAGGCTTCACGATGAATGCGTCTAAGGTTTACACTTAGGGTGCATTACGGCATGTTTTCTATGTACGACGTTCTCAATATAATTCATAATCCCACGTTTATAACGAATAACACGTGGTTATTGTGTTAGATACGGTCAGAGAATGTCTAATACGGTGTACCCACAGAACAGAGGGGCGGGGTGAGCAAAGCTCATTATCATTTAAAGACACATGCACTGAAACGGCGTGCTGAAAACAGAGCTGTTTTTGACCAGGTAAAATTAGTGTTTTCTTACAATACTAATGAGAATTTTTAATTAAAGTATATTACAAACTTTTAATTTAGACCCTAAAGAATCATATTAGCTTGTACAAAAATGGCATTATATGACCCCTTTAAAGCAAAAAAAAGCAATAATTGTGCCTTTAATTCATAGAAGTACTTAAAAAAAGGGTGAAGAGCACATCATAATTCATGCCCATAAATAGAATACTGGTAAGAGTAATAGCACTGTGATTTCCTGATTGAATGATCTATTAGCGATTACTTTGGTCTTCAAGTTAAAGAGTCATAAGATGATGCATTAGCACAATAACGTGTCAAAAACGGCATTATTTAAAAGTTACTCTGCTCATTTATTGTTGTACCTTGTTTTCATGTGGTTGCTATTCAAAGTTTGTGTTTAAGAGTTCGCCTGTTGATTGGGAATCGGTTGATTATGCCTGACGTATCGCAAGGGAAGCGTGTTGCACCTGCTCGTCCATTATTACACTGGACGTGAGGGAAGTAACACCGTGTCCTGTGTCTTATTATTCATTATTCCCCTTTCCAGGGGTGTAACAGTTACAGCGTTGTCACAATGTTGACATTAAGGGTGTTTCTCAAAACCAAGAATGCAAAGAACGGACTTGTGTTCTTGGGGAGAAAGCTCTTGCTAGTTGTTCTTGGAAGAATGAACTCACAAGGTGACGAGCACACAGAACGCTGCTGACAGTTTGAGACGATGTGTTCTTGCTGGTATTGCGCAATAATACCCCCACACAGATGCCGTCTGCAGTACCCAAACATAACGAGAATTATTGACGATAACAGCCAGGCTTTGTCGCCCATGCCTACCCTCAGCTCAACGGATTACTCTACAACTGTACGTATATTCATAACAATAAAGCTACACTTATGGAGATTCTCACTTCCGAAAACGTTAGAGCACATTTTCGATTCGCCATAAATTTTCTTAAAAATGCCAATATTTGAAATCTACACAGTTGATTTCTCGCATCAAATGTTCTCAGAAGTAAATTTAGTGATGAAATAGCGTACGAAATTGTAGAAAAATGACTGGCTGTATTGACCTGCCTCTCTTTCCTCGAATGCCGAAATAAATGCCGGGATATTTCTGCCGTTAAAGGGATACTTCAGGATTTAGCATTAAGCTTTGTATTAGTAGAAAACCTGTAGTATTTTCGAATTACCATGTTTTCCACCCTCATATCCCCCTGAGAGGAGAGATTTATGTATTTTTTGTCTGGAAAAAATCCTCCGATGACGCAAAAATCTTCATTTTGCGTCATCGGAGGATTTTCTGGCCAGAGGATAAAGACTACAGCCAGTAGATGGCGTTGTTCCGCATGTTTTCAGCCCGCCCATAGAGGGTGGGATCTCACTCACAGAATGTACACACAGTCAGCCGTCTTTCTTTGGAAGCTAAGCTAGCAGGCTCTTGTTCTGTGGAGAAAGCTGAATAGTAGGAGAAAGCTGAGTAAGTATGGGTAACCATCCTCCTTTTCCCGGACATGTCCGGCGGGCGAGGATCGTTCAAAAAGTCCGGGATTCGGCTTTTGCTTTCTGCGGTCGCCATTCATTGTTTACATGCACACCTCATGTTTCAATCTAACTGAATTCATTCCGATCGGTGAATCTGAATGTAGTGTTTACATGAACGCTAAACAAGTGATCGGTTGATGTGCGTTTTAACATTGCTAAGAAAATTCCCGCACCTCCGTTGCGAGACCGGCGCGTCTCAGTAATGACGCCACCGGCCTCGCGCCGTTCTCCCGCGGCCGTCAGCCTCGTCCTGCTCACCACAGTAAACATAATGAATGGCGACTGTAGAACGCAAAAGCCGAATCCCGGACATTTTGGGCGATCCCGAAATCCCAGGCAGACTCGTCACGGAGACTCACTGGTAGCCTAACCTTGTTTTCAACTGCGCTGTCTTACCGGTAGGCATGGCCTCCTAGGGCAGCGAAGCAAGTGCATTCTGGGAGTTGTTGTCTTTCATCCACATAAGCCAAAAATACATTTTCTGGCTTTTCTCAGTCTAGAAAGCTCCAAATTAAAAAATTTCTTCACATTTCTTCTACATAAATGACCTATTTTAAATACACATTCATCTTCCCAGAGGTGAAGTATCCCTTTAAGTTCACACAAGTTACCAACCTATGCATCTTCGGTAAAATGGGCGTCAAGAACACTTCCGGGATTTTTAACCGTTCTTGCCAAAATTCAAACTTGTGTTTTGGGACAGTACTTGGGCAGCGACTGATGACGTTTCACAAGTCCACAAGAACACAAGTCCACAAGAACACAAGTACAGACAAGAACGCATATTGAGAAACAGCCTAAACCACCGTTCAGGGCCATTGCTTAAGGTTGTGCCAACGGTGTCTTGACAACCACTGGACTACATATGTACTCATCACTGCCCTGAAGCGCGAAAATCAGCCTTTTAAATTTCAACCGCCCGTTGGGCTCATTGTGTTGTCTCGTTCTTCATCGAGCAAGGATACGTGCAGTATTGCGTTTTATTTACCTCAGCTAAATAAGATACGTAATTATTCAAACACAACCTACAACTTCATTTTCTAATGTGAATAATGTAGCCTCTCTTGCACTGTTTAGTTTTTCATTTCATTTGTCTGCTATTTAGTCTCATTCGTTTCTTTGCTCCTCTGGATTTGTGGATGTTTCCTGGACTGATTCCGTTTACCGAACTTTATCGTCCGGCTTTCGACTACTGTCTGCCATGTACTGAACCGGTTTTGTTCATTAAATGGTCTGATATTTGCTTTTTATGTTTTATTTATTATACTTAAAAGAAATCTGTATATTCATTTATTTCATTTTTTTCTTTTTTCACAAATGTATGACTTTTGGAAGTGCAATTTGATTACCCTGTATGCAGTTAGTTTTAATAAAGTTGAATTAACGTAACCTTCTGTAATTTTTACTCTTCAAAGTGTACACTTGCAGGTGTTGATTATAATTAGGCTAATTTACTGATAGCCCCATTACATAATAATAAGGATAAACAATATTTAAAAATATATATAATTATCTAACATCTGACTAATTAAAAATTAACGTCAACATTCTCCTCCAACTTCAAAATTGCCCGACATCGTTTATTTTACCTTTTATTTACTTTTTTTTGTTAAAGGCGTTTGACTTAGTCTTTGCACGTTCACTTTTAAAACACTAGGTTGGTACCTATGTCACGCTATAACTTTCAACGTGATTACGTAATGAGTGAAATTGTCATCACAGAGCTAGTGCAAGACAAGCATTTGTGGTTAAAAGGTATATATATTTAAAAAAAAAAAATTTTTTAATGACAGATGGTTTGGCTAGATAAGACCCTTAATCCTCGGCTGGGATCATGTAGAGTTCTTTGAAGCTGCATTGAAACTGCAATTTGGACCTTCAATCCATCGATAACCATTGAAGTTCACTATATGGAGAAAAATCCTGGAAAGTTTTCCTCAAAAACCTACAAGCCTAACAGGACTAGGAAGTACACTGCTTCACTAGGATGCAGCCTTCTGTTTGAGAAGCACCCTAAAATTTTGGCGCTCATCGAAACAGTCAAAGACGTCCGTCTAGTGCATGTTTACATAGAAAAAACAATGAACTGCAACGCAGTGGAAGGCAAAAAGATGTTCTGTGTGAACAGCCACTTCTTGTCTTACTGTACACTCTTAAAATAAAATATCTTTATTGGCATCTATAGTGGAAACTTTCCATTGCACAAAAGGTTCCTTATAGTGGAAAAAAGGTTCTTTAGGCTATTAAAATGTTCTCCACACTAAGAAAAAATGGTTCTCTTACGAGAGATACTCTCGTACTGCGTAGAATATGCTAGGGGAAAATCCTTTTCCACGAGAATACTGAAGCCAAAAAATTATCCTTTAATTTTGTATTAATGTAAAACGCGTTGCGGCAGCATACAGACATAGGCGAGGCAGCTCGCGCGCCTATTGGCTGGTCTGCTGGCAACTGCTTAAGCCTATCGAGCGAGACCTAGAGTGACGTCAGACCCAATGAGGGCGCTTTGCCGAGACGGGCGTGGCATTAGGTCTATAAATACCGCTCCCAGGCATTATTTCTCTGATTTTTCATCCTTCAGCGAAGCAACTCACATCGCTGGATCCGAGAAGAAGCCGCGCTGTTGAAGAAGCACCTCAGCGGGACGAGTCGACGAAGCTGCTGGCCGCGCCGCCTTCATCGCCTTCCTGCTGCGCTATCCAGCGCCCATATCCTTTACTGCACTGTGTGTGTGTGTTCGCCGGCGCGACTCACACTGTCTAAAAGAGCTGCGTCTTTTTCAAGATGCCTGCTTGTGGCTCGTGCAAAGCCACACTCAGCGACGGGGACCGCCATGTCATCTGCGCTTCCTGCCTGGGTCAAGAACATGTAGCTCTCGCGCTCGCTGATGGCGGCTGCCATCACTGCGAGCTGTTGCCATTAGCGACTCTGAGGACTCGCTTGGCACTGTTCGACGAGACTGCGCCCACACCTGCTGTTGTGCCGCGCCGTAAAAAGCGCCGCGCTCAGCGAATCCCGGAGCCCTCTCTCAGCCGTCAAAGCTCGCCGGTGCGCCCGCCTGCTTCTCCGGTTTCATCAGCTTCACTTCCGGACGGACAGCGGCCGCGGTCTGCCGCCGCTTCTGTCGATGACGCTGATGAGATTGACGCACTGCTACGAGAGGGGGATTCCTGCTCTCTCATAGCATCAGGCAGTGAGGATTGGGCGAGCTCTGAGGATCCCGCCCCCCCTGCCCGTGCTTCTACGGGAAAGAGAGCGAGCATTGAGGCGGAGCTCATGCGAGCCTCGGCCTCGAGTGGATTACGCCTGAGCAGCCTGCTCACAACCGGCTGGACGGCTACTTCCTGCCTGGGGAGCGCGTTTCACCTGCATCCAAGCCAGCGCCTTTTCTTCCTGAGCTTCATGAAGAAGTCGCTAAGTCTTGGGGCTCCCCTTTTTCGGCCAGGACACGATCCTCTGTCTCTTTGGCGTTCTCCGCTGTCGACGACGCAAAGAACAGAGGCTACCACTCCCTACCGCCGGTCGAAGAGGCTATTGCAGCGCACTTATGCCCGCCCTCTGCTGGACGGCGTGCTAAGATGGCGCTGCCCTCAAAAGCCTGCCGCACGACGTCAGCCCTGCTCCGCCGCGCTTTCTCCACCGCCGGGCAGGCCGCGTCAGCGTTGCACACCATGGCCACGCTCCAGATATACCAGGCCGATCTCCTCCGCCAGCTGGACGAGAGAGGACCTGACGCAATCTGCGTGCCGGACTTGAGGAGCGCTACAGACTTCGCTCTTCGCGCCACCAAGTCAGCAGCACAGGCCATTGGACGGAGCATGGCCTCGCTCACCGTGTCTGAGAGACATCTGTGGCTTACGCTCTCTGACATGACTGAGTCAGAGCGCACCGCGTTCCTCGACGCGCCGCTTTCCCCTGCCGGCCTCTTCGGAACCTCGGTCAAAGATTTCGCCGATAGGTTCGCTGAGGTGCAGAAAGCGACCCAGGCCATGAAGCACTTCCTCCCGAAGCGCTCCAGTTCTGCAGCAGGCCGTGCGAAACCGTCTGCTCAGAGCTCACAGCCTAAGCCTCCGCCCGCCGCCTCCTCTTCTCAACGCCGCCAAACCCAGAGCTCGAGACCGCGCTCTCGCTCATCCGGCCGCCGCCCCGCCCCGCGTGGCCCGCGGCAGAAGATTGCGTTGAAGACAGAGGCCCCGAAATCGTCCTAGCACGCCTAGGAAAGCGACGGTGTCCAAGTCCCGCTGCGGCCGGACTTCCACCAAAGCTTACCGCTCGTCCAGTTCCAGGAAATGTGACTGGTCCAGCATATTTAGCAGCCAACAAGCCGGTTCCATTACCCGCTTGCCTGCACACAAAAGCCGTTTTTACGGCTACCCAGATAAATCCCTTAAAGAGTGTATTTTCTGGTGTCCCGGCCACGGCCGACGGTGTTTCATGTGTAGAAAAAATGCCCACTACTCAGTGCCCATTCCTACACACAAGCACAGCCCTTCACACAGGGCCCACGCACATAAAATCGACTCAGATCGATTGCGCTTCAAATGTAGCAAAAGTGCCCACTACCCAGTGCCCACAAACGCTACTTCCCACATGTCTCACGGTCCCTGTAAATACAGGACCAGTATGCATATGCTCTGCTCACGCGAGCAATGCTGTAAAGGTGGTGTATGTGCCCGCTGCTCTGCGCCCACGCCCACACACAGACATGAAACTAGCCCAGCCCTCCTCCTCTCAGCTAAACACTGCGGAGGAGTCGAGCGCGGGCATTCTGCCCGCTGTTATCAGCGCGCCCCCTGCCTCAGATGTCATGAGCGCGACGCTTATGTCTCAGCACACAAAAGCCGCTGTATCGCGAGCCGATCAGAGCGTGCTTCGCATCCAGCCCCTAGCTACTCGCGCACCTGCGTGGGAAAAGCTTCCCGGGGTTTCGAGATGGGTGCTGAACATCATAAAAGAAGGCTATTCGCTGCAGTTTCGCCGACGCCCTCGCCGCTTCATGGCGCGCGTCGAGACCACGGTAGAATCGAAAGTAGCTCATCTACTTCGAGCCGAGATTTTGAAACTGTTGAGCAAAGGGGCTATAGAACCCCTATCTCAAGCTCAAAGCGAAGGGGGGCTTTACAGCAGATACTTCCTAGTGCCCAAAAAAGACGGGGGTCTCAGACCCATACTAGATCTGCGGCAGCTGAACAGAGCGCTTATGAAGCGCCAGTTCAGGATGCTCACAACCAGAAAAATCCTCGCGCACGTCCGCCAGGGGGACTGGTTTGTGTCAATAGATCTAAAGGACGCGTATTTTCAAATACAGATAGCGTCACGTCACAGGCGATTTTTGAGATTCGCCTTCGAGGGCCAGGCATATCAGTACACAGTCCTGCCTTTCGGCTTGTCCCTGGCACCCCGTACATTTACGAAGTGCATGGACGCAGCGCTCGCACCCCTCAGATTACGGGGCATACGAGTGCTGAACTATCTGGACGACTGGCTGATTCTAGCCCAATCTCACTCAGAGCTCGTAGAGCACAGGACCATTTTACTCGATCACCTCGAGAATCTCGGTCTCGCAGTGAACTGGGAAAAGAGCTCGCTTTTCCCCAGACAGATTATATCTTTTCTGGGAATAGAGCTGAACTCGCTGCTAATGACAGCACGCCTGTCATCTCAGCGCACACTGGACATTCGGCGCGCAGCCGGCTCGTTCCGCTGCGGCGCGATAGTCCCTCTCAAAGCCTTTCAAAGGATGCTCGGTCTGATGGCCTCAGCATCTTCAGTTCTCCAGTTGGGCCTTCTGCGCATGCGCCCACTGCAGTTCTCTTACGAGAGTTCTCTCGTACTGCGTCTTAGCTAAGACGCTGCGGGAAAAGTCTCTTTTCACGAATATTGAAGCAAAAAATTATCCTTAATTTTAATATTTGTAAAACGCATTTGCCACAGTATGCAGCCATAGGCAAGACGGCTCGTTTGCTCATTGGCTGTTGTACTAGCAAATGCATAAGCCTATCGAGCGCAGGCTGATGCAACATCAGACCAATGAGGCCACTTCCCGCCGACGCGGGCGTGGCCTCGCCCTATAAAGGTAGCTCGAAAAGGCTGACTCACTTGATTTTTCACCTCTTCAGCGAACCTCTCACATCGCTGGATCTCGGATAGGAAGCAAGCGTCGTCTGAGTGCAAGCACATCAGCGGGACGAGCCATCTGAAGTCGCTGGCCTTCGCCGCCTTCCACTGCCGTACCTGCTGCGCTTTCCGGCGCTCATATCCTTTTCTGTTTCTCTGTGTGTGTGTGTGTTCGCCCTGCGACACACACTCGTAAAAGAGCTCGCGTCTTTTTAAAGATGCCTTCCTGCGGCTCGTGCCGAGCCCCACTCAGCGAGGGAGACCGTCATGTCATCTGTGTCTCCTGCCTGGGTGAAGATCATGCAGCGCTCGCACTCGCTGACGGCGGCTGCCCTCACTGCGAGCTTATGCCTTTGGCGACTCTGCGGACTCGCCTGGCACTTTTCTCCGAGCCTGCACTCCCCGCCGCGTTGCCGCGCCGTAAAAAGCGCCGCTCCCAGCGGATTCCGGAGCCCTCTACAGCCCGACCGAGCTCGCCGGAGCGCCCGCTCGCTTCGCCGGCCTCGCCTGTATCACTTCCTGATGCTCAGCGCCCGCAGTCTGCCGCCGCTTCATCAGAGGAAGTCGATTTCAAAGCCGCGTCGGGGGATGAGGACACGTGCTCTCTGTTAGCTTCGGGCAGCGGCGATTGGTCGAGCTCTGAGGATCTCGCGCTCGCTGCTCGTAAGCCTAGCAGACGAGCCAACATCGAGAAAGAGTTGATGCGGGTGCTCTCGCTGGCCGCGACGAGTCTCGGCCTCGAGTGGTCTGCACCAGCACCTCCCTCTCGTACCCGGCTGGATGGTAGCTTCCTTCCCGGTGAGCATGCTTCTCCTGAGTCTAAGCCCGCCCCCTTTCTTCCTGAGCTTCATGAAGAAGTGGCAAAGGCCTGGAACGCTCCCTTCTCAGCACGAACTCGTTCGTCTGTTTCTCCAGCATTCTCCGCCCTGGACGATGCTAAAAACAGAGGCTACCAGTCACTTCCGCCGGTTGAACAGGCGATAGCGACGCACCTTTGCCCGCCCTCTGCTGGACGGCGGACGAAACCAGTGTTGCCATCCAAAGCCTGCCGCACGACGTCATCGCTGCTCGCGCGAATCTTTTCCGCTGCTGGGCAGGCTGCGTCTGCACTACACACCATGGCCACGCTGCAGATTTTCCAGGGAGATCTCCTCCGTAAGTTGGACGAGATGGGACCTGATGCAATCTGCCTCGCGGATTTGAGAAGCGCTTTGGATCTCACCCTTCGCGCTACTAAGTCTGCCGCTCAAGCTATGGGACGTGTTATGGCTTCCGCCACTGTGGCTGAAAGACATCTGTGGCTGACGTTTTCAGACATGGCCGAGTCTGAGCGCACCGCGTTCCTCGACGCCCCGCTGAATCCCACTGGCCTCTTCGGATCCTCTGTCAATGAGTTCATAGAGAGATTCGCAGAGGACCAGAAAGCGTCACAAGCCTTCAAGCACTTCCTGCCGAAGCGCTCCAGTTCTGCAGCGAGTCGTGCTAAGCCGACCCAGCGGAGCTCTCAGCCACAGCCCCCTCCTCCTGCTGCGTCATCACGACAGCAACGCAGCGCGAGACCCCGCTCTCGCTCTACCAGCCGTCGCCCCGCGCCGCGTGGCCCACGGCAGAGGATTGTGGTGAAACCGGAAGCCCCGAACACATCCTAGCACGCCTAGGAAAGCGCCGGTGTACAAGTCCCGCTGCGGCCGGACTCACACCCAAGCGCGCCGCTGTTTCAGTTCCAGGTATTGCGACTGTCTCAGCGTCTTATGCAACGCGCAAGCCCGTACAGTTGCCCGCTTGCCTGCACACAAAAGCCGTTTTCACGGCTACCCAGATATATCCCATAAAGAGTGTATTTTCTGGTGTCCCGGCCACGGCCGATGGTGCTATAAATGTAACGCTGATGCCCACTTCTCAGTGCCCATCCGTACACACAAGCACAGCCCTTCACACAGGGCTCGCGCCCATAAAATCGACTCAAGTCGATCGCGCGCACTGCATAGTAGACGTGTCCACTCCTCAGTGCACACGATCACTATGTCACGCACGTCTGACGGTTTCTGTAAAAACGAAACCTGTGCACGTTCGCTCTGCTCAGGCAGACAACGCGCCAGAAGTAGTAAAGGTGCGCGCTTCCAGCCCACACTTACTCACAGACGATATGAGTCCCACGGGACCCGTTCAGCCCTCCCTCACTCAGCTAAGCGCCATAGTGGGGTCGAGGACGAGCGCTCTGCCCGCTGTCATCAGCGCGCCCCACGCCTCGAATGCCACAGACATAACGCCTGTGTTACAGCACACCGAAGCGCTTCCGTTGCTCAGCCAACAGAGTGCGCTTCGCATCCAACCCTTAGCCATCCATGCAGATGCATGGGCAGCGCTTCCAGGGGTTTCGGAATGGGTGCTAAGCATTATAAAGAGAGGCTACTCGCTACAGTTTTATCGACGCCCTCCCCGCTTTACGGCGCGTGTCGGAACTACGGTGAATTCGGAAGTAGCACACCTACTCCGAGCCGAAATTTCAAAACTGATGAGCAAAGGGGCTATAGAGCCTGTATCTCATGCTCAAAGCGAACGGGGGCTGTACAGCAGATACTTTCTGGTCCCCAAAAAAGACGGGGGCTGCAGACCCATACTGGATCTGAGACAGCTGAACAAAGCATTAGTGAAACGCAGTTTCAGAATGCTTACGACCAGGAAAATCCTCGCGCATATTCGCGAAGGAGACTGGTTCATGTCAATAGATCTGAAGGACGCGTATTTTCAAATACAGATAGCGTCACGTCACAGGCAATACTTGAGATTCGCCTTCGACGGTCAGACATACCAGTATACAGTCCTGCCATTCGGTCTGTCCCTAGCACCTCGCACATTTACGAAGTGCATGGACGCAGCGCTCGCCCCTCTCAGACTCAGAGGCATGCGAGTGCTGAACTATTTGGACGACTGGCTGATTCTGGCTCATTCACGATCAGAGCTCGTGGAGCACAGGACCATGTTACTCGATCACCTCGAGAAACTCGGTCTCAGAGTCAATTGGACGAAGAGTTCACTGAACCCCAGTCAAACGATTTCGTTTTTGGGCATAGTTCTGGACTCACAGTCTATGACGGCGCGGCTGTCGCCACAGCGCGCGCTCGGCATTCAGCGCGCAGCGAGATCTCTCCGCTGCGACGCGTCCTTCCCGCTCAAGACGTTTCAGAAGATGCTAGGTCTCATGGCCTCAGCATCGCCAGTTCTTCAGCTGGGCCTGCTCCGCATGCGCCCCCTGCAGTTCTGGCTGAAAGCGCGGGTACCACGCAGAGCGTGGACTTCTGGTCGATTGCGTCTCAAGGTCAACCAGAGCTGCGTTACAGCTCTAGAACCTTGGACGGTGAACGACTGGTACCAAACAGGTGCAAGCCTGGGGACTTCCTCGAGAGTGAGAGTGGTGTCCACGGACGCCTCCACCTCGGGATGGGGAGCGCTGCTCGAGGGCAGACCGTTATATGGCCTGTGGTCAGAACGGGAAAAGCTCCGACACATCAACTGTCTGGAAATGCTGGCAGTAGAAAACGCGCTGACACGTTTTCGTCCCCAAATCAAGGGCCACCACGTCTTAGTCCGTTCGGACAACATGTCGGTGGTGTCCTACATAAACCGCCAGGGCGGTCTCAGATCCCGAGATCTGTACAGGTTGGCGGAACGCCTCCTGGTATGGGCTCAGCACAACTTGCGCTCGCTAAAAGCAGCTCATGTGCCTGGGATACAGAATGTGGGTCCAGACAGGCTGTCCAGGAACAACATTCCCGCGGGCGAATGGTCTCTACACCCACAAACAGTCCAGCTGCTGTGGGAGAGATTTGGCAGAGCGGAAGTGGACCTCTTCGCGTCCAGCGAAAACGCTCACTGCCCCGCGTTCTTTTCCAAGAGCGAAAGCGCGCTGTCCCAGAGGTGGCCGCGCCGCCCGCTCTATGCTTTTCCCCCCGTCTCCCTCCTTCCAGAGGTGATAGAACGTGTGAGGGAAACGAAATGCTCAGTACTGCTTGTAGCACCACTCTGGAGGAACCAACCTTGGTTTCCAGAGCTGATGCAGTTGGCAGACACTGCCCCATGGCCGGTGCCATTGAGAAGGGACCTTCTCTCGCAGGCCAGGGGCTCGATTTGGCACCCTCAACCGAAGTTGTGGGCCTTACACGTGTGGGCTCTCAACGGTTACCCGCTGATTTCTCAGTAGGAGTGCTAAATACTATCACTCAGGCTAGAGCACCGTCGACTCGACGGCTCTATGCCTCAAAGTGGTCGGTATTCTCCAGTTGGTGTGGGGCTCGGGGATGCTCACCCCTCGACTGTGAGGTAACGGAGGTTCTCTCCTTCCTTCAAGAGCTGTTGGATAAGGGCAGAGCCCCATCCACGCTCAAAGTTTATGTGGCGGCTATCGCAGCGTTCGCTGAGACAACGCTCGGTCAGTCGATAGGAAGGAACGATTTGGTCATCCGCTTCCTCAAGGGAGCTAGGAGACTGAACCCTCCCAGACCCCCGTCGGTCCCTGTTTGGGACCTCTCTACGGTCCTGGAGGCCATGAAAGGTTCCCCTTTCGAGCCCATCCAGACGATTAGTCTCAAACATCTGTCATTTAAGACAGTGTTTTTGCTGGCCCTTGCTTCAGTGAAGCGCATAGGGGACCTGCACGCGCTCTCAGTGAGCCCGTCGTGTCTGGAGTTTGGGCCTAGTGACTCGAGAGTCATACTCAAACCTAGGCACGGCTATGTGCCGAAATCCCTCAACACGCCGTTTCGGGCTCAGGTTATATCCCTGTCCGCCCTGCCGGTGTTAGAAGAGGAAGGAGACTTGGGCTCTCTCTGCCCTGTCAGGGTTTTAAGAGCCTATGTGTCTCGCTCTGCTGCCTTTAGACAGACTGAGCAACTATTTGTCTCGTTCAGTGGACGTTCCAAGGGAACGGCTGTTTCGAAACAAGGCCTATCCAGATGGATAGTTGACGCCATAGCGTTGGCATACACCTCCAGGGGTCTTCAGTGCCCGCTGGGTGTCAGAGCGCACTCCACGAGAGGCGTTGCCTCTTCGTGGGCCTGGTCTAGTGGAATATCTCTACAGGATATTTGTATGGCGGCAGGCTGGGCCTCGCCGTCTACATTTATCAGGTTTTATAACCTCGAGGTTCCCGCTTTGCAGGCTAAGCTGTTATCGGTGTAATTGAACACTGAGAATGCAAGCACAGTGCGTTACTACTATCTTACGGGCAGTTTTACGTAAGACCTATATTCCCACTTTAGTCAAGAGTGTCTTGTCTAAGTGATGTCTTATATTACGTCTGCAGACGCAGCCACATATCAGAACGGAGAGTTCCTCCTCTTGTTCTAGGACTCTATGTCAGTCCCTCTGGTGATTGTGCACTGTAAATCCTGGGTCAGCCTCCAGGTTTATGGTTGTTAATCCCTGCACGCACGGCGTCTTACATTGGGTTCCCGCAGCGTCTTAGCTAAGACGCAGTACGAGAGAACTCTCGTAAGAGAACGTACTCGGTTACTAACGTAACCTCGGTTCTCTCTAGAAGAGGGAACGAGTACTGCGTTCCCTGCCGTGCGTACGATTCACTTTGGTTCGCTTCTTCGTTGAAATAAATCAAGTGAGTCAGCCTTTTCGAGCTACCTTTATAGGGCGAGGCCACGCCCGCGTCGGCGGGAAGTGGCCTCATTGGTCTGATGTTGCATCAGCCTGCGCTCGATAGGCTTATGCATTTGCTAGTACAACAGCCAATGAGCAAACGAGCCGTCTTGCCTATGGCTGCATACTGTGGCAAATGCGTTTTACAAATATTAAAATTAAGGATAATTTTTTGCTTCAATATTCGTGAAAAGAGACTTTTCCCGCAGCGTCTTAGCTAAGACGCAGTACTCGTTCCCTCTTCTAGAGAGAACCGAGGTTACGTTAGTAACCGAGTACGTTCTGGCTCAGAAAGAGAGTACCACGCACAGCGTGGGCCTCCGGTCGGCTTCGCGTCAAGGTCAATCAAGCATGCATTGCAGCTTTGAAACCTTGGGAGGCAAAAGACTGGTACCAATCAGGTGTAAGCCTGGGGACTTCCTCGAGAGTGATGGTGGTGTCCACGGACGCATCCACCTCGGGATGGGGAGCGCTGCTCGAGGGCAGACCGCTTTTTGGCCAATGGTCAAAGCAGGAGAAGCTCTTACATATCAACTGCCTCGAAATGTTGGCAGTGAGCAAAGCGTTCACGCGCTTTTGTCCCCTCATAAAGGGACACCACGTGCTAATACGTTCAGACAACGTCTCAGTGGTGTCCTACATAAATCGCCAGGGCGGCCTCAGGTCCCTGACTCTGTACAGGCTAACCAGGCGCCTCCTGATATGGGCCCGCAGCAACCTGCTCTCGCTGAGAGCAGCGCACGTGCCAGGGCTCCTAAATATAGGACCAGACAGACTGTCCAGGAACCAGGTTCCGACAGGAGAATGGTCTTTGCACCCACAGACAGTCCAGCTGCTGTGGAAGAAATTCGGCAGAGCGGAAGTAGACCTGTTCGCGTCTCAAGAAAACGCTCACTGTCCAGAATTTTTCTCGAAGAGCAAGGACGCGCTGACCCACGAGTGGCCTCGCCGTCCTCTCTACGCTTTTCCCCCCGTCTCCCTCCTGACTCAGGTGGTAGAACGGGTCAGGGAAGAAGGATGCTCAGTGCTGCTTGTAGCCCCACTTTGGATGAGCCAACCTTGGTTCCCAATTGTGATGCAGTTAGCGAGCACCGCCCCGTGGCCAGTGCCTCTGAGGAGGGATCTCCTCTCTCAAGCCAACGGCTCGATTTGGCATCCTCACCCAGAGCTGTGGTCCCTCCATGTGTGGGCCATCAACGGGTACCCGCTGACCTCCCACAGGGAGTGTTAAACACTATCACACAGGCCAGAGCTCCGTCTACGCGACGTCTCTATGCCTCAAAATGGTCAGTGTTCTCTAGCTGGTGCACAGCTCGTGGTGTGTCACCCCTGCATTGCGGTGTGACGGAGGTTCTCTCCTTCCTACAGGAGCTGTTGGATAAGGGCAGGTCCCCTTCCACGCTCAAAGTCTATGTAGCGGCCATAGCAGTGTTCTCTTCGACCACGCTCGGCCAGTCTATTGGAAGGAACGATTTAGTCATTCGCTTCCTTCGAGGAGCTAAGAGACTGAATCCTCCCAGACCTCCCACAGTCCCTATATGGGACCTTTCTACGGTACTGGAAGCCATGAAAGGTCATCCATTTGAGCCCTTGCAGGAGATTGATCTTAAACACCTGTCTTTCAAGACGGCGTTTCTTCTGGCTCTCGCTTCAGTGAAGCGCATAGGGGACTTACACGCGCTCTCAGTAAGCGCGACGTGCATGGAATTTGGGCCGAATGACTCTAGAGTTATACTCAAACCTAAGCATGGTTATGTTCCTAAATCCCTCAATACACCGTTCAGAGCACAGGTCATTTCCCTGTCTGCCCTGCCGGTCACTGAAGGAAATATGGACGAAAGCTCCCTTTGCCCAGTCAGGGCGTTAAGAGCTTATGTGTCTCGCTCGTCTGTTTTCAGACAGACGGAGCAGCTCTTTGTTTCGTTCAGCGGGCGTTCTAAGGGACTAGCCGCTTCGAAACAGACCCTATCCAGATGGGTAGTGGACGCAATAGCGCTAGCTTACACAACCAAGGGCATGCAGTGCCCGCTGGGTGTCAAAGCGCACTCCACGAGAAGCATGGCTTCATCGTGGGCATGGTCAAGTGGGATTGCCTTGCAAGATATTTGTATGGCGGCAGGCTGGGCCTCTCCGTCTACATTTATAAGGTTTTACAACCTAGAGGTTCCCGCACTACAGGCCAGACTACTGTCGGTCTAGTATGGCCAAAATCTCATAACTGGCGCTGTCAGTTATGCAGCTATTGAGTATTGCAATCCTTGCTCTATGCTGCTATAAGAAAGATAGTGGCTAACCCCCCTCTCTTCCAGGATTCCCTGTGAGTCCCCTGGGTGATTATGTACTGTATGAACTCCGGGCTGTCGCCCTTGAGTCTATGGTATCAGATCCCAGCACGCACAGCGTTTTACAGTAGGTTCCCCTAGCGTATTCTACGCAGTACGAGAGTATCTCTCGTAAGAGAACGTACTCGGTTACTAACGTAACCTCGGTTCTCTCTAGAGAGAGGAACGAGTACTGCGTATCCTGCCGTGCCTGCACGCGCTCTGGTTGCTTCGACTATGAAAAACCAGAGAAATAATGCCTGCGAGCGGTATTTATAGACCTAAGCCACGCCCGTCTCGGCGGGACGTGACGCAGAGGGCGCGAAGCGCCCTCATTGGGTCTGACGTCACTCTAGGTCTCGCTCGATAGGCTTAAGCAGTTGCCAGCAGACCAGCCAATAGGCGCGCGAGCTGCCTCGCCTATGTCTGTATGCTGCCGCAACGCGTTTTACATTAATACAAAATTAAAGGATAATTTTTTGGCTTCAGTATTCTCGTGGAAAAGGATTTTCCCCTAGCGTATTCTACGCAGTACTCGTTCCTCTCTCTAGAGAGAACCGAGGTTACGTTAGTAACCGAGTACGTTCTTGTAAGAACTGTTTACAGAGAGGTTCTTTGGAAAACCCCAAATGGTTCACTGCTGCAAAAAAATATGTGGAATCATTATAAGAGTGTAGACTAGCTTCTCATATCCTGCTAAATGTAACATGTATTTCACAAATTACTTTGACATTCTTCTGTGGAATACAAAAGAAAATATTTTGTGTCTCTGTGTTTTTGATTTTGTTGTTTCGGATCTTCTTCTTTTGTGTTCACCAAGAAAGTAAGTCATACATTTTTTATTAAAATATATTACACTTATTTTCTGTACAGCATTGTGGTCAACTTTTGTTGTGTTTATTTGTGCTTTATAAATAAATTAAATGAAATACATGTGTGGAACGACAGAATTTTAATCTTTGACTGAACTTTATGAGCTATGTCAAAAAAACAACTCGGTTACTATCGTAACCTCGGTTCCCTGAGAGTAGGGAACGAGTTAAATCAAGGAAAAGGAGTTTCCCCACTGCGTATAGCTACGCAATACGAAGTAACCCGTTTTTGAAAGGGAACAAGCTTCCAGTAACTGATAAGGAAGTTCATCAAAGCTTCATCAAAACTACCTTTCCCTTCCCAGCCAAAATGAATGAGTAAGGCTGACTAATTTCACATAAGCCCATCCTGCAATTGTGATGAAATGCAGTGTATGTGTTCTGCACACATTTATAACAAACTTCAGAGACTGTTCAGAATTAACATGGGGGCCGACTGCTTCCAGGAATCAGTGTAAAGGAGTCAAAACAGCGTCAGGAATCCCTCTGTCACACACAAATTAAGATCTGGCATGAGGAGACACGTTTCTGATGCCTGTACCGAACTGTGATGGGAAACATTGCAACTATGACGAGAAAAAAAAAAACATTATGTTTGAGCATTCTGTCTTTTTAGGGTTGCATCTCGTGACATTATGTCCCTTTTTTGGTTTATGTTTTTGGTGTTCATACCATTCAAACCACACCAAAGTTCGTTTGGAAACGGATTGAGACCCATTTTTTAAGGGAATTGAATTGAACCATACCCGGTGTGAACACACCTTAAGGCATTGCTGCGAAAACACCCTTTAGCATTTATTTTTACATCCCTCCAAAATTCAGATGTTTATTCATTTTTAGAAAAAGCAAGAAGTGGGTGTGTAGTGATGGAGGCGGTGGGGCTGAGCTCCACATCATGCTGTCTGTGTCCTCCATCGCGTCTCATTTTTCGTCCGCAGAACAACAACAGACGACTTGGGCACCAGTCACATTTCCCACTTATGCAGCTGTCATAAATACCCACAGCGGCAAGTGACAAGACACTGAAGAAAGTGATCAAGACAAATCCTGCATACTGAAAGAACAGAAAAAAACCATTACTTAAATTTTTATTCGTCCAATATAATTTGTCATTTTCCCTTTCTGACATATTGTGAGGTCAAGAAAGGATTAATTTAATATTTCCTTTATGATATTACAATAACAGAACAAGCTCATACAGTATAGGATATTTACCTGAGATTGATGAATATATTTGCGAGTTAAATCTCGTGCCTCCATCTCCTTTCGCATCCCTTCAGTTGGTTTACACCACCGCGTTTCTAGCTCATCAAAAACAAAAACTCCGTTCCAGTCTGTCATGGCACAAGCAACATATGCACCTTCAAGTAACAAGAAGAGGATCCACATTACAGGTGGAATCAGACAACATTATGAAAGCTTTAGGACAGCTCAGAGGAGTATCATCTTCCACTCGTTCAGGGCACTGAAACCATCCGTATTTAAGAGGCCTTAGAATGTGGAACATTATGACAAAGAGAAAAAAAGCAGGTCCAATGAAGAGGAACACGGTTACCACTTCATTCTGATCATTTCTACATGGGCATTTGAATTGACGAGCCAGTCCAAACAATAATGCAATTAACAAAAATGTCAATATAGCAAAGCCTAAAGCAGTACAACGTTTCATGTAACTTTGTTTCTCTTGAAATGACATCTTCTGAGGGAAGTTTGATGAAGCATTTGATTGCTTATTTCGCTTTTAGTCCGGTTCAAAAGCTCTTTGTAGTCTCGACAGATTCCCTTTAATGAAGAAGATGAGAATTATTATTCATAGCAGGAGAATGAAGCATATGGTTTTGAACATATCAATAGAATATTTCACTCTTAAAAATTAAGGTTATGTATTTGTACAGTATTGATGGTTCCATGATAAAATTTAACATTCATAGAACCTTTCCATTGCACTAAAGGTTCTTTATGTTGGAAAAAGTTCTTTACACTAAGAAAAAATAATTCTTTGACTGGTTAGGTTCTTTACCAAAAATGTTTCTATGGCACTGCTATGAAAACCCCCTTTTAGAATTTTAGAATCTGTGTACAGTGTACAGAACAAATATGAATAAGGTGAGTCTGAATGTACAGTAATCCTTATTTTTAAAGCATCTGCATAGTTTGATGGACTTTAAAATGATTAATACTGCTGTTTTCTCTTCTCATCTCTTATTTTTGCATAATATCTTATCCTCTGCTGCTTTCAAGGTTGCCAGGTCTGTGTAACACAACTAGCCCAATGGCCAATCAAAAAATAGCCCAAAAGTAGCCGAATGACCTTAACTTAACATCTATCACAGTTTTAGCATTAGTAGGATATAAAATATTTCAATACAATCACTTCAGTCAAATATTATTTATGCAATATGTCAAACCATTAACCCAACTTATTTGGGACTTATCTTGAAGTATTTGATGGTATTTTAGACTTTTAATGTAATTGTCCAATTGTTTGTTTAAACAAAATGTAAATTTTCAGTTAGTGGTACCCCAGAGAGCATAAGAAAAAGGTATAAAAGCATTTTCAGGGCAAGTCAATACCTGTGTCACATCACACAAAAAGACTAAATTACTTTATGAATTTGACTTTTCCTGAATCACATAATAAAATCTCGAATAACAACCTACCTGCAACTAGTGTGATTTCACTTCGATGCATGCAACTTTCGGAGTCTGCTGCACAGTGCTCTATAGGCCTACTGAATGTTTTCCACACCCTTTTCTCTTTGGAGAAAACACACATTCTTTTCAAATTGCTCCTCCTTTACGCAGCAGACAGATGTCTCAGTTTACACAAGCCCGCATGCGCACAAGTGTTTTGCAGCATGGCACAAGCCTGATGTTGTATTGATTCTATGCCACTTTTCATGCGGGCATAAAAACGTCTTTACATCCATCTTGTTAATTTCGTTAACGAAACATATGAAGAAAAATATTCGCTGACAACCTTTTTTTCCCTGAGAGCAAAAGTTACATGGTGTTGCATGCGTCGCGTCTGAACACGTTGTTGTCTTTGGAGCTCTATCGATTTGATTTATAATTCTTGATTTTTCTCTTTAAACTCACTTACAACAAACATTTCTACTTTTCCTCACTGAGAAGCACTACTGCTCAAACCTCATAGTTACAATGCGGACTGTTGAGCAGACGCGTCTCAAGCCCTTTAGTGATCCAACAACGGATACTCTTATAGGTTACTCCTGTGGATCACGGCTGAACGCGTATTCTCCACACTCACTTACAAACAAAATATTATTTTTTTTTCGCCTATCGTGGGTCTACTCTACACCCTTACCACTAAAAAGACGGATTATATCCAAGACTTCAGTCATAAATTAGTATTAATATTGATAGCATCACTGGTAGCTTCATTGCTAACTTACTGTCCATCTGTTAAAATGGCGAATATATCAGATGTAAGTAGTCTACCTTTTGGTGCAGGTGAGGACACATTTGAGCTGCACGCACTGCAGTCTGAGCTGGAAGCTGTTGAGAAACAGATCCACGACCTTTTACTGAGACAAGCCGAGCTGAGAGACCGCCGTTTAGCTCTTGAAACATCACGCGCCGATGCACACAAATCAGTGATTAACGTTACTAACCCGCTGACTCCGACCTCGTCTACTCCGTGCGTTTCTCAGCATCGGTCCCGAGCGCCGAGGTCGCGATCAGCCATGGTCTCGTTCACTCCGGCTCCAACACGCCACCACGAAGCCTGGGTGGTTCCGCAGCGGAAGAGACGAGTCAGGTCTAGACCAAGACTCTCTCCTACCCTCCCGGTTTTCGAGTTATCCACACAAAACCTCTTCTCCCCTCTTTGCGAAACAGAACGCGATGCTATGATCATCGGCGATTCCATCGTTCGGCACGTACACGCTACGTTAGGTAAAAGTAAGGTGCACAGTCACTGTTTTCCTGGTGCTCGTGTTTCTGAAATCGCTGCTCGCGTTCCCGAGATTCTAAACGGTGACGAGCGCGTCGGAACTGTGGTCCTGCACGCGGGAGTGAACGACATCAGGCTGCGCCAGACGGAGGTTCTGAAGAAAGACTTCAGGAATCTGATCGATACGGTACGCAGCACATCGCCTGAAACAACGATTATTGTGTCAGGACCGCTTCCCACGTACCGACTAGGGCATGAAAAGTTCAGTAGATTATTTGCGTTAAATGAATGGTTAATGTCATGGTGCAATGAGCAGAAACTGCTCTTTGTAAATAATTGGAATCTGTTTTGGGAGCGTCATAGGCTTTTCCGTGCTGATGGCTTACACCCAAGCAGATTTGGAGCAGATCTTCTGTCGGATAACATCTCCAAAATGTTAAATACCGTTTGACTGGAACCAAAAGTCCAAATCATAGTCTCTGCTGCACCAATTTAACTGATATAAATACTAGTGTAGAACATTGCATAGAAACCGTGTCTATTCCTCGTTTAGTGAGATCAAATAATAAATCTACTGCAGGATCTAGGAAAAATCTAATTGTTATTAAAACAGAAAATGTTGCCATTAGTAAACAAAAACAATTTCTAAAGCTAGGTCTTCTAAACATTAGATCACTCACTCCTAAGGCAGTTATTGTAAATGAAATAGTCACAGATAATAGCTTCGATGTACTTTGCCTTACTGAAACCTGGCTTAAACCAAATGATTATTTCGGTCTAAATGAGTCTACTCCATCTGGATACTGTTATAAGCATGAGCCCCGTCTGATTGGTCGTGGTGGCGGTGTTGCAACAATCTATAGAGATATTCTCAATGGTACTCAGAAAACGGGTTATAAGTTTATTTCGTTTGAAGTACTTGTACTAAATGTTACGCTCTTAGATGTTAGAAAAACATCCCTATTATCTGTAGCCTTGGCTACCGTATATAGACCGCCAGGGCCTTACGCTTTCCTAAAAGAGTTTGCAGATTTTCTCTCAGACCTATTAGTCAATGTCGATAAAGCATTAATTGTTGGAGATTTTAACATATACTGTACGTAGATAATCCAAATGATGCGTTAGGGGCTGCGTTTACAGATTTATTAAACTCATTTGGGGTCAAGCAAAACGTCACCGGACCAACTCATCGTCTTAATCATGCACTCGATTTAATTATATCACATGGAACCGATCCAACCGATATAGATATCATTCCACAAAGTGATGATGTCACTGACCATTACATGGTAACTTGCATATTACGTACTGCTGTAATATGTCATGCTGCGCCGCGTTATCGATTAGGCAGAACAATCCTTCCATCCACCATAGATAATTTCTCAAATTGCTTATCTAATCTGTCTCAGCTGCTGCCTGAACCCAAACAAACAGATGAACTAGAGGAACTAACTAGCACTATGAGCACCATTCTCTCTGGAACATTGGATGTTGTTGCACCTATTAGATTAAAAAAGGTCAGAGAGAAAATCAAAGCACCATGGTACAACAATACTACGCATGTTCTAAAGAGAGAAACCCGTATTTTAGAGCGTAAATGGAAACAAACTAATTTAGAGGTCTTTAGAATCGCGTGGAAAGACAGTATGTCACGTTATAAAAAGGCCCTAAAAGCGGCCAGGGCTGAGCACCTCCGCAAACTAATAGAAAATAACCAAAATAATCCAAGGTTTTTATTTAACACCGTGGCTAGACTAACAAATAAACAGACGTCACCTGAACAAAATATCCCGTTACAGTTTAGTAGTAATGATTTCATGAAGTTCTTCACTGACAAAATAGAAAACATCAGAACCACAATTGTAAACGTTCAATCTTTAATTGCGCCTTATAATTCAACCTCATTTATCACCCCGCAAGAACAATTACAGTGCTTTACAACTATAGAACAAAAAGAGTTAAATAAACTTATCACTTCATCTAAAACAACAACATGTTTATTAGATCCTATACCAACTAAACTACTGAAAGAAGTGTTACCTGTAGTGGAAGAGCCTCTCCTCAATATTATTAACTCGTCTTTATCTTAAGGTCATGTTCCTAGAACATTTAAATTGGCAGTTATAAAACCTCTCATTAAGAAACCACAATTAGATCATAATAACCTAGCAAATTATAGACCCATTTCAAATCTCCCATTTATGTCTAAAATATTAGAAAAAGTGGTGTCCGCTCAACTGGGCTCTTTCTTGCAACAAAATGATATCTATGAAAAGTTTCAGTCAGGATTCAGGCCGCATCATAGCACAGAAACTGCGTTCGTTAAAATCACAAATGATTTACTTTTAGCTTCTGACCAAGGCTGTATCTCAATACTAGTTTTACTTGATCTTAGTGCTGCGTTCGATACTATAGATCACACAATACTCTTAGATCGACTACAAAATTATACTGGTGTTCAAGGACAAGCATTAAGCTGGTTCAAATCATACCTATCTGACCGCTACCATTTTGTCTATTTAAATGGAGAAAAATCGATCATAACTCCAGTAAACTAAGGAGTGCCGCAGGGATCTGTGTTAGGCCCTCTGTTATTCTCAATATATATGATGCCACTTGGAAATATTATAAGGAAACATGGAATTAGTTTCCATTGTTATGCTGATGACACTCAAATCTACATTTCATCATGGCCAGATGAAAACGCTAAATTATCCAAATTGACAGAGTGTGTTAAAGATATAAAAGATTGGATGACGCGTAATTTTCTTTTATGAAATCCAGACAAGACAGAGGTAATACTTATCGGTTCAAAAAACCGCCCAAAAAAACCTTGCACAATACAACTTTAACATCGTAGGATGTCCTGTTACTTTATCCTCTACAGTAAAAGACCTGAGTGTTATACTCGATTGCAACCTGTCTTTTGAAAATCATATTTCATATGTTACAAAAACAGCCTTTTTCCACCTTAGAAACATTGCTAAGCTACGTAATATGCTATCAGTTTCTGATGCAGAAAAGTTAGTTCATGCATTCATGACCTCGAGACTAGATTACTGTAATGCTTTATTAGCTGGTTGTCCTGCATCCTCAATAAACAAGCTACAGTTAGTCCAAAATGCCGCCGCTAGAGTTCTTACTAGATCAAGAAAATATGATCATATAACACCGATTTTATCATCACTGCATTGGTTACCTATAAAGTTCCGTATTAATTACAAGGTATTGCTACTGACTTATAAAGCCCTAAACGGCTAAGCTCCAGTCTATTTAACGGATCTTCTATCGCCCTATAATCCATCGCGCTCTTTAAGATCACTAAATTCGAGGCTTTTGGTCATACCTAGGATATCCAGAACCACCAAAGGAGGGAGTGCATTTTCACATTTAGCTCCAAAACTCTGGAATAGCCTTCCTGATACTGTTCGTTGCTCAGACTCGCTCTCCCAGTTTAAAACTAGATTAAAGTCGCATCTCTTCAGCCAGGCATTCATATAATATTTGTAATCTTACAGTTCAAACTACAATCCAGCCTCTAGTTCATAAATGCCAGAGGAGAACTGGCCCCCGACTGAGCCTGGGTTCTCCCAAGGTTTTTTTTTTCTCCATTAGGTCACCTGATGGAGTTTTAGGACACCATTAGGTCACTTGATGGAGTTTTTCGGTTCCTTTCCACTGTTGCCTTTGGCTTGCTCAGTTGGGGATATTTTGGGGATATTTAATTTAAATTTATCAATCAATAAATTCCACTAGAAACAAACCTTGTTGTATTATTTTAATTTAACACTGTGAAGCTGCTTTGATACAATCTGTATTGTGAAAAGCGCTATACAAATATACTTGACTTGACTTGACTTGACTTGACTATGACTAAGGCAGTTTACCACGCGGCAGTTTCTTACTGTAAGAAACTGTTCCAGCGGGTGGAGTTTACTGGTACTGAATATTACCTGTGTATACTCCATGACTGATGACACCCAATCATAGAGCCGAGCGTGAGCCTCTGCGTCATCGTTTCTAAAGTCCTCCGTTTTGACCCGTCTTCACTAAAACGCCCTCCGGAGATTCAAAACGCAAAACGGGGTCGGCAGCGTTTCTAAACTTCTCCGTTTTAGGTCTTCGTTTTTGCCGTTTTAGTCTGGACGGGAGGTGCAAACGTAGCAAAAGGTCTCCGTTTCTAAACGAAAACGCAGTAGTGTGGATGGGGCCTAAGACAAGACAAAGACGAGGCGACAATAACTCTGTGGCTTAATCAACATACAATATCGTTGAGGAAAAAAACAAGACTAAAATATAGTGGAAAAATAAATAAAAACTAACCAAAAATCTCTTTATTTTCGTCAACATTTATTTTTGTTGCAATCCGCTGTTCATTCATTAGATGGCATGAGCGTCAGTTGTTGTTCCTTTTTTTCAAGTTCAGATCGCGATATAGCATATTTACATGATACTTGGCATCAGAGGTTAAATTGGGCCGGAGCGCATCGAAGCGCTCCGCCTCGTCAGGTCCACAACACCCTGCCGGAGGTCAGATCCGTCTCCTTCATTACCAAATATTGTTTTTCAAATACATGACATATGAGACTGCATAATAAGCAAGAGAGAGACCCAGGCTACATGGAATTATCAGACGTCATAATGCATTAATCTCTGCCTTCCCTGGTTCAGCACCCCGCCCACAGCCATCAAGGGAAAACTGTCACAATTGTAAGCCTAACAGCGACATTTCCATTTTTTACCATCATTGTTAGTTCATGGTACACTGAAAAAAAAAAAAGATTTGTTGAATTTAATAAAAAAATGTATGGTAAGTGGTTGCACACAATTGATTTTAGCTACATTTAAACAAATGCATTAAGTTGAACTAAAATTGATTAAGTTCAACTTAATGCATTTGTTTAAATGTAGCTAAAATCAATTGTGTGCAACCACTTACCATACAATTTTTTTTATTAAATTCAACGAATAATTTTTTTCAGTGTACAGGTCCACTAATTAATTTTAACAGATACAAGTAGCAGACATTACAAAATACAGCGGTACTCTCTCAATCTTTACGCTAAGGAGAAAATCCAATGCAACTTTTATCAAGCAAAACATGATTACCTATTTCTGCTCAGCTAGCGACATTTGGCACCAACAACATGGCAAAACCTAAAATTTTTCATATTCAGTTTAGTTTCTTTGTCTAACAGTTCATTCGAATAACGTATCAGACAAGACTGTTGTAACGCTTAAGTTCAATAAAGATGAAGATGAGGAATATACCACACAAGGTTTATTAGAATAATCCAAACAGCCAACATGCGAAACAGCGTGCAGACACAAACAATACCAAACAATAAGGAGTGCAGGTGAAGGAGCAACTTAAAGGCCCACTGAAACGCGCAGCTTTAATGATGCGTTGACGTAATTTCCACTGAAACAGGAAGCTATGGCGGGACATATTGAGCCCCTTTTCAAATAGATAATAGCGTTTAGACTGCACATCGTACTTGACAGCACCATGAAAGCGAATCTGAGCGCTGATGATACTTTGGATTCAATAGTAGATGTGTTAATAAATTCAAGCCATTTCATTCTTAACCAACGTACGGAATAAAAGTCGAGCGTTTGAGCAACCGAACACGCACATCTCAAACCCATATTGCTCCGGTGTCAACAAAACATGTCCGGTTCGTGAACCATATAGTTGTATATCTCTCCATTTAAAACATCTGCGTAGTTTGATGGACAAAATGTCCATTTACACAGTTTTTTATTTTTATTTTTCTCTCTCCGTCTCTGCTGCTTTCACCAACATCATCACATCCTTCCTCCAACATTCCCTTTTCTTTCATAACTTCTTTCATTCATTTTATAATTATGTTAGCTTGAAATATTTTAAGTGATTAAAATAGCTTGTAATGTAATTGTTAGTTTAAACAAATGCAAACTTTTGAAACAGTTTCTCCTTACTTTTTATCAACAGATGTCTCATTTTACAGAAGCCCACCAGTGTATTACAGCAGCATTGGCACAAGACTGATGTTGGATTGATTCTATTCCACTTTCATTGGTATGAAAATGTTACATCCATCAATGCCTACAATACGTACATTTATAGGATATCTCAGTGGAACAGACATTATAATATTGCTAGTGACACAAGGTCCCATTTGTTAATGTCAGTTGATGCATTAACTAACATAAACTGCTAAAGATTATTAAATATTGTAACAAATGTATTACGCATTGTTAGTGTTGAGTAATACATTTAAGTTACTTATGACATCTGTGCAGCACACAGTGATTTTTGATGATGTTTTGGCAGCTTCTTTCTCTAATGTGGAAATGCATCCATGAGATGCATGTGAAATTATGGTGGGCAGAACTGCTTCAATGAAAATAATAATAATAATGTCAAGTTTTTCTTAGTCTTGCTTTTTCTGGGTCAGAGTGAACTGCGGCACTAAGTTCATTCACACGTCGCATCTAAAAACATGTGGAAAACACCGACCACGCCACTTTCTCCTTCTTTACAAAGCGCTCCAGTGGTGTCTACCATTGCTAAACATGTCTACCATTGCTAAACATGAAGAAAAAAAAAAAAAAAAAAAAAGACTGTGTTTGGGAGTTCCTCCATCTTTGCTGAGATTTCAATGTTTGTGATTGGTTGGTTCTTGTCACATGACCTGCTGTGCACGTGCAAATTTCGAAAAATGTGAGATTTTTTCATCTCGCTGTGGCGTAGTTGTGCCTGGAAAAAAATTGAGCGTGCAATTAAGACTAGAATAAAACATATAAGAGAAATAGGGGGCAAAAGCATTACATTGGTTTTATAACAGCTGTGTATGTTTGTCGTTCTTGGTGAAACCATCTGATTCAGAAAGCCAGGTTTAATCAGGTATTAATTGATGCAAAGATACCTTTTAAATGGTTAATGAACTCTTAACTCCAAAAAAAAAAAAAGAAAAAAAAAAAAGGATAAGCATTTGATTGCATTTAACAGCAAACACATTGTCATTTAAATATACACCGCATTTTTCCAATGTATCATGGCCTTTTACCTTTAAAAATATAACTCAGAACTCGGGAGTTTGGTCTCATTTTCTCAGTTTTAGAAGTAACTATGATCCTGTTAAACCTACAACAGCACCATCATCAGAACATGCAAGAATCAAATGAATAATGAATGAAAGGAATCAAAGTGCTTTATAAAGTGGTAACTTAAATATAAATTGGTTTCACTTCATGAACACTTCATGATTTCAATGTCAGCATTTTTGTAATGTATGTATGCATCTTGGTTTATGATTCTAACATCTTGTTTCATTTCTCATTGGTTCATTTCTCACAAAAAAAGTTTCTCAACGGCCACAAAGTTCTTAACCTTCAAAATCAACATTCATTCATTTTGCTTTGAAGTCCCTGTGAGTTTCAAATAAGTTAATGTAATGAATGAACCTGCTGTTGTCACTTGTACCAATATTGCACATTATCACAATAGTCACAATGTGATACCTACATAAAACGTTTTCTCATTATATAGCCTACTGTTACGTTCAGGTGTGTGTTGGTTGAGGCACAGATGAAGCAAGATCCAGTTGCAGCACACTTTATTAATTAGATTCTAAACTAGAACAAACTAGGACAAGAACACAGGAACAGAACAACCGAACAACAGCGTCACTGTAGACACAAAACAGTCAAACAAGAACTCACAAAGACAGGGCTGAAACACAGGGCTTAAATACAGGGGTAAACGAGCTAGACAGGATAACAAGGGGGCGTTGGTTAATGGGACACACCTGGGATGACTAATAGACAGACAGGGAACCACTAAACATGACAGGACACAAAACCACATCGTGACACCTACAGTGTAAAAAATTGTCTTTTGTGTTGGTATTTTTTAAGCAAGTTTGGACATTATCTCAGACCAGTTTCACATCTTCATAGAAAATAGCACTTTCTGTTGTGTGTTACTAGCTCAGCAGATATCAGTATGATGCCAACATGCCACATGCATTTAGGAATATGGCTTTTTACTTTAATTGTCTGTTTTGAATGCAATAATCTTGAATGGGAGAAATTTGTGTGGAATATTTATGTAAGTGATGTACTTAATTTTCATCTCAGTTTGGGATATATTATTATGCAGTTATTATACAATTAAAAAGCTGCTCAATCGGCCAAAATACCCCCGACAATGTCTAACTAGTGCCGACGATGAAGAACTCACAGCAAAAACTGGGCTCGGTGTGTATCAATATAAAAACATAATGGGCAGATTAATGGATCACAATAATTTATTCAAAAAATGCAACAACAACAACAACAAAAACTATTTAATTTAAAAATAGTCACATTTGATTTGTGAACACTGAAGACCTGAAATGGACTACAGGGCAAAGTTCACATTTAATCAGTTCATATTTCCTGGGAATTTACCCCGTGACAACAGATGTAAAGCAAATCAGTAATATAAAATGTCCATGCTATATGAATTCTACGATTATTGTAATAACAAACAAGCACAGAAAGAGAAGAGACATGAACAATACTTTTTAAAGCCCACTATTTTACTTTAACACTACAATTTAGCTATTTATTCTCTGTGATGCAGGAGAACAACAAACTGATTTATATTAGAATATTAACAATCAAGAAGAGAAAGTATGGAAACAGCAAATTAATCTCTACTGGGCTAGAACATGAAACAGATTAACCTGAATCGATATTTAAAAAGTAATTAGGGTATTCAGGTAAGGTATTCAAGTTATTCAGATAATTCTGTGTTCTTTGATTCTGCAGTGTGGGAAGAGGTTTTGTTCTTGGTTGTATCCGGTCGTGTTCCATCATGTTTTCCACAGCAGTCACAAATTCCAACATAGATAATTGGCAAGACAATGAAGAAAGAGCTCACAGCATATATCTGTAGGAAAATAAAAATGTTAAAGAGAAATCACTATTAGTTGAATGAATGTTGTTTTTATTAGACCTAACTGTTAGATCCGTAAAGCTGAGAGTTCATGATGAGCTGGTTGAGGTTTGTAGGTTTAAATGGTGCATTAGCACAATAAAAAATATACATTTTTCGTGACGTAACGCTGCTTTGACTGTCGTGAAGAAGTCTGCTGCGGAGTTGCTTCAGTGCAGGCTTTCTATTATGATATTACAATAACAGGAGAAACTCATACAGTAAATGGTATTTACCTGAGATTGATGAATATATTTTAGAGTCAAATTTCGTAGAACTGTCTCCTTTCGGAAACTTTCGACAGGTTTACACCAAGACCTGTTTAGCTGATTATCGAAAACAGGATCTCCCTTCCAGTCTGTCATGGCACAAGCAACATAATCTCCATCAAGTAACAAGATGATGACCCACATTACTGGTGGAATCAGACAAGATGCTAAAGCTTTAGGACAGCTCTGCTGAGTATCATCATTTTCTCCTCCACAACAACGACTGCATCTTTCTTTAAAAGGCCTTAAAAACAGGAACAATATTTCAAAAATAAAAGAGCAGGTCCGATGAAGACGCACGCTGTTAGTTGCACATTGAGATCAGGTCTACACGGGCATACAAAAACTTGTATTTCCATGAACTCCTCCACTCCGATCAACAAAAGACTCAATAGAAAAATGATTAAAAAGGAAAAACGTTTCAGAAATGCATGTATTTTCTTAAAGAAGTCTTGGAGTGAAGACAAACAGCTGGATGATTCGTTTGGTGGCATCTCTGTCTCCTGGACTGTGGAAACGTCTGTAGGCTGTTCCATAAGATCTTTATATGGTGAGCAGATCCCCTTCAACTGAGAACATAATTTTATTAATTTCAGTATCATTCATTTTTCACTTCTGAGTACACAAACTGCAGCAAACACTTAGCGGGGTAAAGTAAATCTAAATGAAAAGATTTTTTTTTTTTTTTTTTACTTACTCTTGTTTTCGTCCTTCTTGTCTGTTGTGGTGTGTTGTCTGTGTATCTTTAATTCCTGTTTCTGCATTAACACTTAAAGGCAGCTGTGCCATACATTCTGACAGAAAAAAAGAAGTGGTTTCAGCGAGAACTCAGGAAAACCCAACTCGTTGGAAAAAAAACGTGACACTACCTACACTTCTGCTCCAAACCTAGTAACCACATACAGTTTGCTGTTCAAACACTTTCGGCTATGTTTGTGTCACACTTAATTACAATATTATACTCCCTAGCTAACTATTATCTAAAAATAATCTATTAGTATGTAAAATGCTAAGAAAATTAAATGCTCCTTGAGTAAAACAGAATCCTATATGAAACCCTCTTAAATTTGAATTCTGTCCAATGGATAAATATCCATATGAATGTAAGTTTAATGAAATATTCTTTTTTGTAGAAACTTAAAGGTATGTGTCTATATAGAGATTTCTGAGATTTCTGGGTCTGAGATGTTTTCTGGGCCCTGGAGATGTTTTGACATGCCCTTACATTTGTGATTATTTCGGTTACATTGGTTATTATTTTTCATGGCTAAAATCTGCTTACCACCAACCCCAGGGGGTTAAAAGCTAGTATAGCACATGCTGTACATTTTAATGAACACGTATGAGATATTACTTACCACTGGCATTTGCACTGTCATTGCTTATAGAGTCAATATAGTGTTTACCTTCATGTATTTACTCTTCAGCACAATGGTAACCACAAAAATTCTATATAACAGAAATTATTTTAACTGTCAAATGCTACATCATTAAAGGTAGGGTAGTTATAGGTACAATCTGTAATTTTGTTCGCCGCCAGAGGTCGCATTTTCAACACAATAACAAAGACAAAGCTTGATGATGCTATGAAGGAGAGTGGAACAATGGGAGATGTCATTTTCACCATCCAGAGATATATAGAATTCATGAATCATATAATATCAGCTAATAAATTAGTTTCTGAATTACCTGTATGACGTTTGATCATACTATTTTATGTCATTGTAATGAATTAGCTGCAAGGACCGTGAAATGTAAGCCTGTTACTATGTGACTAATTGTCAAATTATTTGGTGGATAAATGCTGTGCAGTTTTACACGTTTAAAACAATCGTACTAAAAATACATTTGAACACTGTATTTGCAAGTAATGGCTAAATATTTTTAGTTTAACACATACTGTTAATTTCACTGCCATAGACTACTGAGGTATACCGTATATGTGTACAATAAATAATAAATATTGGCTTACCTGTGGATAATCAATACAATAATCATGAACATACAGTAAACAACTTACAGAGCTCTTACTTGTACCACTTGACTGCTTCAGATTCATTTTGATGGTGATAGTGTGGAGAAACGCATAAATCCGAGTCTGAGAACATGAACAGCTCAGAACGTGAATTCTGACCGAATGCAAGGATTGGACAAACATTTTTTCATCCTGAGACTTTCACAGAAGATATATGTATATTATTATCAGCAAACATGAGTGTAACATGTTTGTAAAACAATTATATATAAAAAATAAAAATAACAATTAAAAATTCCATGAGACTTAAATATTGTCCCTTTCAATTCTGGTAAATATAATATCTGTGCATTGCAGAAGTTAATGTATCAGGTACTGTATCTCTCACAAGTGAACAAAGTGTCAATGGAGGGATTTCATCAAAAAGATCTTCATTTGTGTTCTGAAGATGAAGACAACATTCTTACTGGTTTGGAACGACATGAGGGTGAATAATGTCAGAATTTTAATTTTAAAGCCTAAACACTAGGGCTGACTGTTTTACTAACTAAATTAAATCAGTATCGACAAAATCCATTTAAACAATTGCATAAATAATGTTTAATGAGATTAATGTTCTGAAGATAACATTTTAAAACACAGAAACATGAATGGGAGCAATTAAATGACACTAAACACACCAGTAGCAAGTCTTAATAAATAAATCGTAGAATAATTCATTCAATTTGTTTATTTGACACATTTCCCACTTGCAATTGCAGTATTTAAAAACAATCAGTGTAATTCAAATCTAATTTAAAATAAGCTTAACATACAAAGGTTGTATAGGCTAAAATGAAAAACAGAACAAAGACTAGATGTCTCAAACAATATTTCAGTAAATTCTATAAACTCTCTCTTAAATTTAAATACTTTTATGAATAATTTGTTTGTGAAAAAGTTCAACTTTTTGTCGTGAAAGAAAGAAATTGACTGAATTAAATCCTGAGAAATATGCAGTAGGTTAAAAAAAAAAATGAAAACTGTTCCAACCTAAATGAAAAACACACTGTAATACACTAGACATTTGCCAATATTAAAATTACATGTCATGTAGTATAAACATGGTCATATAGTTTAAGTAATTACAATCTTACTCTTATGAAATTATAGCTGACAGGCACATATAAAGCCCAATATTATTGGCGCTCAGAATTAGAATATAAATTTATTACCACCAGCAAGCAGAGGGATAACATATTTGTAAAGGAAATCAGTAAAATAAAAAGTTCATGTCATGAGACTTAAATATTTATCATATATTACAGTTATGCAACTTGCAGAGGGAAAGGGTAAGATGTAGATTCACTCAGAAATTACTTGTGTCCCAGGCAGCACCAATTTTAAGACAATTCGTTAATTTTCATGCTTTCTTAATCTTTTTTTCTTCTTCTCATTTGTAGAATAGGCTATCCTTACCATCTTTTTGGCTGCCTGTTCATGACCCTCTTTCAAACATTGGGTTCCTCATGAGGAGGAGAGGGAGCACCTTGTGACGGAGACTGATTTGGTGCAGTGTTCTGTGTCCCTTCTGTTGGTGTGCAGCATTGACATGGGCAGCAGGAACATTTTTTAGTTTTGTAGCAGTCATAAAGAGCCAGGATAATCACCAAGCTACTGAAGATGCCGATTAAGAAATAACCTGCTATCTGGGAAATAATAAGTAAGTAAATAAATAAATAAATAGATAGATAGATAGATAGATAGATAGATAGATAGATAGATAGATAGATAGATAGATAGATAGATAGATAGATAGATAGATAGATAGATAAACTAACAAACTCAGGTGACACATGCAACAGACCTCATTGATTCTCGCACATCAAACAAGCACATTTGAGCTTCCGTTTACCATTGATGTGCTCAATGTGAGTGTGTTGATCAATGATTATATGTAAATAAAAGCCTAAATTAAAGACTTTGATTAAACCGCTCAATTCCTATGGGTTACTTTTACAGTGTGGCTACTTTTACAGGGCCCATTTTCAGCCCGGGAGCGTTTTAAATCACAGATTCATTTCCAAGTGCAAGGAGGAAGGCACAATCCTGTCTACAAAAAATACGGAACACAAACATTTTCTGAAACGGTTTAGTTGGACATTCGTCTAATATGTTTTAAATGTTACTAATGCTTCAGATTGTAAAAAGAACATTCAAAAGTAACATTTCCAAAATGTTTGCAAAATTAAATGTTTCATCAACGTTCGCACGTGGTTTTTTTTTTTTTTTTATGTTCAGATGACATTCAGAAATAACGTTTTGATAAGGTTAGAACATATTTTTGTTAGCTGGGGATTGAGCCTGCTCAACTTGACAGGGTGCTTCATTGAGCAAATTGACAAGGTCAGGTCACTTCAGCAAACGAATGATAGTTCTGTTATGATAGTTTCTGTTCTGATATTATAGATAGAAGTATATTAACATACTTAACTATTTCAATAATGATAGGATATCAGTAAAAGTTCATACACTATAATATATTTACCTGAGAGCGATGAATATATTTGTTTGTCAAATCTCGTAGGTCTGTCTCATTTCTTGTCCCTTCTGTAGGTTTACACCAAGACCTGTTGAGCTTATCATCAGAAACATAAACTCCATTCCAGTCTGTCAAGCCGCAAGCAATATATTCACCATTAAGTAACAAGATGATAATCCATACGACAGGTGGAATCAGACAAGCTGCATAAAATGCAGTCTGATTATTTGGCTGATTATTTGGCTGATTATTAGCATTTGCTCCTCCGTGGCAATAACTGCATGCATATTTAAAAGCCCTAAAAAAGATATACATGAAAGCAAAAATTGCAAGAGCAGGTCCAATGAAGACAGATGCCATTAGCAGTGCATTATCCTCAACTTTGCATGGGCATGAAAAAAATTCTTTTTCAATCAGCTTCTCCACTCCAATTAACAAAAGACTCACTGGAAAAGTCTTAACACCAAATCCTGACAGAATGCGTTTTACGGGAATGCTATCCCTGAAAATATCATCTAGCAATGGCATCTTCTGAGAGCGAGCTCAATGTACAGAGTCCTTCAACAAAAAAGAAAACAGTTATTATTCACGTCATCATCATCATAGAAAAAAAAAAAAAAAAAAAAACTTTTAGTCACTAATCAATACAAGGACAATAGAGAATTTAATTGAGTTTATATGAACACAGAAAAAAAGTTACCTCAGGTTTTTAAACTGCTTGAAGGTATAAGGTGTTGCGTGCCAGAATGTGTCGTTTTCTCTTTATCCCATTTTTAGTTTCAGGTGTGACTATTTGTCATTGATTCGCTCTGTTAATTTAAATAGTGTTTCCTCAACTCAAAGCAGATAGTTAAGGATGATATGTGGAATCAACAGGTTTCACATTTCCATCTAAACAAATTAGGCTATGGCCAACAGCCACCAAGTGTAGCTTGAAATTCTCATAATCTAATAAAATACTTCCTTTTTTAGTGCTGTTATAATAACATGTTACTATGTTCAAAAACATTTACATTTTTAAAATATGATAGGGTATAACTGAATAAATAAAAACAAAATAAATACATGTGCACAATTTTAGCCTAAATGTTGTATGTTTTCTATTAGTGCTATAACTGGCGAGGGTGATTCTGCCAAGTAAGACAACTTATGTTGACCTGACACTATCCCTGTAAAAAAAAAAACAGGTCCTGATTTGTTAGGGTAAACTTGACATTAAAGGAATAGTTCACCCCAAATTAAAAATCTGTCATCATTTACTCGATTACTTGGTCCAAACCTGTATGAATTTCTTTCTTCTGCTGAAAACAAAAGAAGATATTTTGAAGAATGTTGGTAACCAAACAACCAAACCATTTTTTTTTTTCATACAATAGAAGTCAATGGGGTCAATATCTTCTTTTGTGTTCAATAGAAGAAAAAAAAAATCATACAGGTTTGGAACTTGAGATGACAGATTTTAATTTTTTTTTTGGTGAACTATCCCTTTAACAGTAACCTTTTTCCTAATTGGCTTATCTGAATGTTGTTCCATGTCCAACAGGGATGCTGAACCAGGAACAGCTTGAAGCTACTATATGGAAATATCTGCTTCGAGGAAACACAGGCAAATCATTTCACAAAAGACATTTAAGTTTCAAAAAGTGAAAAATGTAAATTATTTCCCTTAAAAGAGAGATTTTCACAAATGTGCAAATGCAAAATATTAACTTGAAAAATAATATTAACTTGAATTTTCTTCAAAAATAATTTATAAGAATTTATAATTTGCAATAAAAGAAATAGAAAAGTTTTAATTTAGTTTTCTTTACCTATTCTTTTTTTAGTTGAGTCAAAAATGAAAGTCATTCATGATTAGAATGACACTGGAGCAAAGAAAAAGACAAATGGTGAATCAAAGATTATCACAACTATCTTTTACACAATAAGGTAAATACCAATATGTGACCCTGGACCACAAAACCAGTCACATAGGTATTTCTTTTTTTAAATTGAGATATATACATCATATGATAACTGAATAAATAATCTTTCCATTGATGTGTGGTTTGTTAGGATAGGACAATATTTGGCCGAGATACAACTATTTGAAAATCTGGAATCAGAGGGTGCAAAAAAATCGAAACATTGAGAAAATTGCCTTTAAAGTTGTCCATTAATGTTCGCGATTGTGCTGCATTCACGCACAAAAATAAATGTTTTATATATTTATGGTAGGAAATGTACAAAATATCTTCATGGAACATGATCTTTACTTAATAAACAAATGATTTTTAGCATAAAAGAAAAATGTATAATTTTGACCCATACAATGTATTGTTGGCTATACTGCCACAAATATACCCGTGCGACATGTGACTGGTTTTGTGATCCAGGGTCACATATATAGAAGGTGCCAGCCTCGTCTCATTGTTAATACGCATCATCAATACATAACATTTTCAGGTGCAAAATGTACATTTTTGTACATTGGATAGATGGTGAAATGTACACTATGGACATATTGACAACATTTAAATGTAAAGATTATTATGTATTTACAGCTAAAGAAACGTAAAAATGTATATATCTTTTATATCAAAAAGATATTTGTATAATTGCCCTTATACCATTTTATAGATACATTGAATATAGAAAGAATATATAAAACGTAACGGACAGATGTGTAGGGAAATTACACTTTAAGTAAAAAGATATTTTGAGCCGTTAATACCACTCCTACCTCTAATTATTTATATTATTATAATTATTATTATTTTTAAGCTACTTCCCATAAATATCAGAAAGGAAAAGGATAGTTCCCTTTCGTGGTCACTCCGAGTTACGTCGGATGACGACGATTGGGGTTTCGCTTAGAAGCCTATCACCTTCGAGTATATAAAACGAGCCAATGGCAATGAAATGCCATGGGTCTGCGGAATTTGCATAGCGTATCTCCGCCCACCGCAGGGGGTATATAAGGAAGTACGCTGGCAACATGCAGATATGTTTTCGCTTCGGAGCCGAGAACTTCTCCACTCCACGCAAGCCAAAAATCCTGAGTTATTCTTCTCAATTCCTTCGAGACGAGCGAGCTCTCCGGTGTTGGTGTGACGGCGATTTCAGCGAGTGCACACTACCCTGCTGATCTGGTCAGTGATCTGACAGTTAGTGTGATTTCTCCTGGTTCGCTTCAACATCCGCAGAGTTTTCCTCTCACAAAAAGAGCATTGCACGCGGCACGTCTTTTTAAAGATGCCTCGCCCGTGCACTTCTGGTTGTGGTCGCGATGTATTCTTTGCTGATGGGCACAATCTCTGCTTAGCGTGTTTGGGCGTTGATCACGCTAAAGCAGCGTTTGTGGATGACTCATGTTCTCACTGCGGGAACATGACCATCTCCATGCTGCGGTCGAGACTCAATGAGCTCACCAGAGCGAGAGTCCCCCTACCCACACCCCGATCTACTGACTCCCCAAGAGCTAGTACTTCGGCTGGTGGCCGGGGTGACCTGAGGGTGACTGTGTGGAGCACACCGCCGATACGTCCACGGTCCACACGCCCCTCTTCAGCATCGGTACCCGCGAGTGTTCAAACTGAGACCGCTGGTCCCTCTACGGAGGCCCCACGTGTTTCGTTTGGAGCTCCAGCAGAGGATGCAATGTCGATCACTGCATCACAAAGTGGGCATGAGTCCTCGGGAAGTGAGGATTCGGCTGTGTTGCCGCCCTCGGGCGTGCCAGCATTGCCCGAGTCTGATCCCGAGCTGACTGCCATGCTTTCCCGGGCAGCCGCGGCCATTGGGCTCGAGTGGTCCCCGCCACCCGATCCAGTGCGCTCGCGGCTGGATGATTGGTTTTTGGGAGCGGCCGCTGACACTCGTCGCCGCCCAACCCCAATACCATTCTTCCCGGAAGTGCATGAGGAAGTCACGCGGTCCTGGAAGGCCCCCATGTCTTCCCGTGATCGTTCGTCGGCTTTCTCCGCCTTTCCTCCCCTCGATAAGGCTTATGCTTGTCGGTACACTGGGATTCCCCCGGTCGAACGTTCTGTCGCGATGCAGCTGTGTCCGACAGGCGCTTCATCGCGTGGTGATCCTAAGCACCCATCCAAAGCCTGTAGATTTTCGTCTACTATGGTGGCGAAGTCTTACAGAGCGGTGGGACAGGCAGCTGCCTCTTTGCATGCCATGGCCATCTTGCAGGTCTACCAGGCCAAGATGCTCCGTGACATGCACGAGGGTAGGACAGACCCAGGGCTCTTCGATGAGCTGCGCGCCGCCACCGACCTCGCTCACCGAGCGACGAAGGTGACCCCGCGCTCCCTGGGTCTGGTGATGTCCACAGCTGTGGTCCAGGAGCGACATCTCTGGCTGAACCTGGCCGATATGCGTGAGCCCGAGCGGACTCGTCTGCTTGATGCTCCCATATCCCAGGCCGGCCTTTTCGGCGGTGCCGCCGAGGACTTTGCCCAGCAGTTCTCGACCGCCCAGAAGCAGACTGAGGCGATCAAGCACATTCTGCCCCGACGCTCCGCTGCTGCTCAGCCGTCGGCACAGAATCCTCAGCCTGCTCGCCGCAGAGGGCGCGCTCCCGCCCCTCCCGCACGGCCCCAGCAGCAGCCTTCATCTGGGCCGCGTCGTGGAGGAAGCCGCAGGAAGGCGCCACAGCCCTCTCCGGCCCCGCGGCCCGCTAAACGCCAGGCCAAGCGGCGCCCCTGAGACGGGCTGCTCAGGATTGGCGCTCAATTCTGTTCAGGAGCTGGTAGCAGGGCCACTCCTTCCCCCGGTGAAGGGCCGGGGGAGAATCTTTTGTTCTCCACTCCCCGCTGCTCGTCCAACGACGAGCAGTACCCTAATGTGGTTAAAGACAGAATTGAATCCCCCAATCCTGAGCCGACAGAGTCCGAGGGCCGCAGTGCGCGCCACCCTCGGGTCCCGCCACTGCCGCCCTCCTCTGTCCCAGAGGTGCGGGATGACAGCACGCGCCGCCCACAGGCCACGCTCCTCTCATCCCCCTCTGTCGCCAGACCCCTGCCTTAGCACGCCCCCGTGGGACGCGCGCCCTCCCCTGGCCTCCTCTGGCAGGACGCGGTTAATGACCGTGCCCCCGCACAGGGCCGCTATGCCACCCTCGCCGGTGCCGGTCATTCCGCCTCGCTGCCCCACCGACGGTACGTCTGTGGTTCGTATGACCCCGCTGGTGCACTTTCTGGAGGCCTGGCTAGAGCTTCCCAGACTGTCCCGCTGGGTCGCGAGAACCATCAGATTCGGCTACGCGATTCAGTTCGCGATATCTCCTCCCCGCTTCAGGGGAGTCCGCTTCACTATGGTCGGTGGCAATGCCCCTGTCATGAGAGCGGAGGTCGCCACCCTACTGGCGAAGGGTGCGATCGAGATTGTCCCTCCAGCCGAGATGAAGTCCAGCTTTTACAGCCCTTACTTCATTGTACCCAAGAAGTCCGGTGGGTTACGGCCAATCCTCGACCTGCGCGTCTTGAACCGCTCCCTTCACAGGCTGCCGTTCAAGATGCTAACGGCCAAACACATCCTCCAGTGTGTGCGGCCGCAGGATTGGTTTGCAGCGATTGACCTGAAGGACGCCTACTTCCATGTCTCCATTTTACCTCAACACAGACCGTTTCTACGGTTTGCTTTCGAGGGGCAGGCATACCAGTATGCGGTTCTCCCTTTCGGGCTAGCCCTGTCTCCTCGCGTCTTTACGAAGGTCGTCGAGGCAGCCCTTGTTCCCCTCCGGGAACACGGGGTTCGCACCCTGAACTATCTCGACGACTGGCTGATCCTAGCTCACTCTCGAGACCAGGTTTGCGAACACAGGGACCTAGTGCTCCGGCACCTAGCTCGTCTGGGCCTTCGGGTCAACTGGGAGAAGAGCAAACTCTGCCCCGTGCAGAGGATCTCTTTTCTCGGTATGGAGATCGACTCGGTCGCCATGTGCGCGCAGCTTACGAGCGAGCGCGCGCAGTCACTGCTGACTTGTCTTTGTCAGTTCGAGGGCAAGAGTGCGGTTCCACTGAAACTTTTTCAGAGGCTCCTGGGGCATATGGCATCCGCAGCCGCAGTAACGCCGCTGGGATTGCTTCATATGAGACCGCTTCAGCTTTGGCTTCGCGATCGAGTCCCGAGGTGGGCATGGCAACACGGCACTCTCCAAGTCCCAGTGACTCCAGCCTGCCGTCAGACCTTCACCCCGTGGACGAACCTCATTTTCTACGGGCCGGAGTGCCCCTAGAACGAGTTTCCCGGCATGTTGTTGTATCAACAGATGCCTCCACCACGGGCTGGGGCGCCATGTGCAATGGACATGCTGCCGCGGGCTCCTGGACAGGACCCCAGCGCCTTTGGCATGTCAATTGCCTCGAGTTGCTGGCTGTACGTCTCGCCCTGCACCGCTTCCATGCGCTGCTCAAGGGTCAGCACGTACTAGTCCGTTCAGACAATACCGCGACAGTAGCGTACATCAACCACCAGGGTGGTCTACGCTCCCGCCGTATGTTGCAACTCGCTCACCACCTCCTCATATGGAGTCAGAAGCATCTGAGGTCGCTTCGAGCCATTTATATCCCGGGAGACCTGAACCAGGCAGCCGACGAACTGTCTTGGCTTCGGCCTCTCGCTGGAGAATGGAGACTCCATCCCCAGTCGGTCCAGCTGATTTGGGATCAGTTCGGGGACGCACAGGTAGACCTGTTTGCCTCCCACGACTCGTCCCATTGCGACCTGTATTATTCCCTGACCGAGGGCACGCTCGGCACGGATGCACTGGCGCACAGCTGGCCACAGGGCCTACGCAAGTATGCGTTTCCCCCAGTGAGCCTTCTTGCGCAGACTTTGCGCAAGATCAGGGAGGACGAGGAGCAGGTCATTTTGGTTGCCCCGTATTGGCACAACCGGACCTGGTTCTCTGAACTTGTACTCCTCACGACAGCACCTCCCTGGCCAATTCCTCTGAGGAAGGACCTCCTTTCTCAGGGACGGGGCACCCTTTGGCACCCTCGTCCCGATCTTTGGAACCTCCACGTGTGGCTCCTGGACGGGACGAGGCAGGTTTGAGTACCCTACCACCAGCGGTGGTGGCTACCATCACTTCAGCTAGAGCATCGTCCACGAGACATGCCTATGCGTTGAAGTGGAACCTCTTCGTCAACTGTGTTCTTCAAAACATCAAGAACCCACGAAATGCCTGATCAGTGTCGTGCTTTCCTTCCTGCAAGAAGGGTTGGAGCGAAGGCTGTCTCCCTCCACCCTGAAAGTGTATGTTGCCGCCATTGCCGCACATCACGACGCAGTTGATGGTAAGTCTCTGGGAAAGCACGACCTGATCATCAGGTTCCTGAGGGGAGCGAGGAGACTGAATCATCCTCGTCCTCCCCTCGTACCCTCTTGGGACCTCTCAGTGGTTCTAACTGCCCTGCAGAGTGCTCCATTTGAGCCTTTGCAATCAGTAGAGCTTAAGTTCCTGTCTATGAAGACAGCGCTCCTGGTTGCATTGGCCTCCATCAAGAGGGTAGGGGACCTGCAGGCATTTTCGGTTGACGAAGCGTGCCTGGAATTCGGGCCGGCTAACTCTCACGTGATCCTGAGACCCCGGCCTGGATATGTGCCCAAGGTTCCTACCACACCCTTTCGAGACCAGGTAGTGAACCTGCAAGCGCTGCCCTTGGAGGAGGCAGACCCAGCCTTGGCACTGCTCTGTCCAGTACGCGCCCTTCGTGCTTATGTAGACAGAACGCAGTGTTTCAGGACCTCAGACCAGCTCTTTGTCTGTTATGGTGGGAAGCTGAAGGGAAAGGCTCTCTCAAAGCAAAGGTTATCTCACTGGATAGTGGATACCAATGCTTTGGCATACCAGCAGCAAGGTCGTCAATGCCCCCTTGGTGTGAAAGCCCACTCCACTCGTGGCTTCCTCTTGGGCTCTAGCGCATGGCGCCTCGCTAACAGACATTTGTAGAGCTGCAGGCTGGGCGACACCCAACACATTCGCAAGATTCTATAATCTCCGAGTAAAGCCAGTTTCTACTCATGTACTCGCTTCAACCAGCCGGTACTAGATTCTGCTCAGGTGTCTTCGCTTGCTCGCCATTCCTCTCCACGGACGGGATACGTGCGATTTTCTTCTCAGGTGAGTCTGATAAGCTCTGAGTTCCTCCAGCACCGGTGACGTCAGCGCCTGAGTTATGCCAATCTGCCATAACGCAGCTTTTCCGCTTGACTAGGTGCCTCCATGTGCATGGTCCCCCCTCTGGGCGACCCCCACATGTGTATTTCCACTGTAAGTCTCTTTTGAGCGTGTGTCTTTCCCTTGGCAAGCCACCTTGCCACCCCTGGGGTTTAAATATTCCACCTGCGGCTGGACACCTCAGTGATACTCCATATGCATCCCTCTGGATCATATGTGTCTCTCAAGTCCCCCCCTTAATGGTTGGGCGTAATTGCATATTTCTCCTGAGATATGCTTCCCAGTGTACCTTGGTATTCCTGTGTTAGGTAGGACTCCTTCATTCGTGCTAGTTTCACAACAGGGAGCTCAGACTTACGCAGGGCACTGGATGACAGCCGAGGTGGCGTGATTAGACTGGAACCCCAATCGTCGTCATCCGACGTAACTCGGAGTGACCACGAAAGGGAACGTCTTACGAAAGGGAACGTTACGTCTTCCTGCCACTTCCGCTGTATCGCTGAAAAACGCCTGGGTCCAGTTTCGACTCCTCAGCGAAGACATATCTGCATGTTGCCAGCGTACTTCCTTATATACCCCCTGCGGTGGGTGGAGATACGCTATGCAAATTCCGCAAACCCATGGCATTTCATTGCCATTGGCTCGTTTTATATACTCGAAGGTGATAGGCTTCTAAGCGAAACCCCAATCGTCGTCATCCGACGTAACGTCTCCGTTCCCTACTCAGGGAACGAGGGTTACATACGTAACCGAGACGTTCAGTTCCCTTATGTATTCCTGTGCTCATAAATCATATAATGTGTTAGCTCACCCAAAATGAAAATTAAGTAACAAGATCATAACACATATGATTGGTGGAATCAGATAAGCTGCATTGTAGGCTGATTATCATAATTTGCTGCTCCACAACAACAATTGCGTCCATATTTAAAAGCCATAAAAACGAGATGCATTAAAGTAAAAATGAAAACAGCAGGTCCAATGAAGAGAGATGATATTAGCAGATTCTGTAAAAATGTCCACTTCAATCAACTTCTCCAATCCAATTAACAAAAGACTTGCTGGAAAAGTCTGCACAGCATTTCCTTTCAGAAATTCTTGTACATTGCTTAAAATATCTTCTTGCAAAGACATCTTTTGAGGGAGTTTACAATGTGTACAGATTCCTTAAAAAAAGAAAACAATTATTATTCATATCATCAAAAATAAAATTATTGTCTCTAATTAAAGGAGAACTCCGGTCAATTTTAACATTGAGCTCATTTTTTTGTAAATTTGGAGTGCTGTCAGTACAGAGAACAACGACAAAAATCGGTGTTGCCTACACCGTGTTATCCTCTTTATAAAATTTGCACCCTGTTGACTGCAAGATTTAAACCTGCTTTTAGCCTCTTAACATCCTTGATGTGTCATTACAAGTGCACAGGTCATGTGAGTGATTCCTTCAGAGTCAACACGCGGTGAATCTGACTGCAGTAGATGTGCAAGATTATGAATAAAAGTGATGTTATTTCAGCCAGCGCTCATACCTGTATTCACAAGTCCACAGTAGTCGATTGTCGAGTTCGGGCGCATGATCGTACGTACTAAACCTATGCGCATGAACTCGACAATCGACTACTGTGGGCGGAGTGTGCCAATCTGGTGACTCCCTGACAGTTGTTTTCTCTTTTTCCCAATTTTAGATTCAGGTGTCATTACTTGCCATTGGCCAGCTCTGTTCATTTAAATAGTGTTTGGTAAAAACTAAGCAGGCAGTTGAGGATGATATGTGGAAACTCAAAGTGATTCTGTTTCTTTCATTTTTATTTAAAAAAAGTTTGCTGAACAATATAAAGATAAAATATTGAAATTTAATATATATGTATATATATATATATATATACACATTTTAGGTAATAAAATGATGCATTTTTACATGGAGTGATTGCTATATGGACTTTATTTTGTTACCAGATGAGTCTGGTTCCTCATTAGTTTTTTTTTTTTTTTAATACCTCACAACCAATGGAGTTAAAAAAAAAAAAATTCTTGATTTATTGCTAGATTCCCTGTTCATTAGGACCCATAGACATTATAACATTGAAACATGCATTTTCTATTAAGCTGCTTTGAAACGATATGTATTATGAAAGCGCTATATTGAACAAATAAACATGACTTGACTTGGTGGCAGCATTGCACAAAAACTGAAGACTAATGTAAAAGGCCAGAAGAGAATGACATTCCCCTCGTTCTGTCTTCTTTTATTATAAATGAAAGGAAACATCGCTGATGATATGCAGATATTATAAGAAACAGGAGCAACAGCTTTTTACTTTTACAAATGTTTACAATTTTCCCCACACAATGTCTGAACTCTGTTAAAATAAAAAGTTCTAAAAGTTCTAATGTCTAAACACCAAAACAATATCTGTCGGCTCTCGTGAGAAAGGAGGAAAAGTGAGAATGAACTGGATGTATTTGAAATAAGGTTTAATGTAAAAAATAAGGTTTAAAAAGGGTACAATATTAAGTCTTTAAGAAGTTACAGCAAAAAAACACAAAAACATATACATAAAAAAGAAAAGATGAGAACTCTGGCTTTCTTCACAAATGATTCTTAAATGGATAGTTAATCCAAAAACAAACAAAAATGCATAGGTTTATTCACAGAGAAAAAAAGAAAGCTTATAATGGTTTATAATGACATTATGTGACATGACAGAATGTCTGAACTATCCATTTAAACACTCAGTTGAGATTCAAATAAGCATTAAGCACAGGTAAAGGAAACAACAATATGAAATAAACCAAATTCATTAAAGGTGTATGAATCTGCATTCACTAGACCAGAATGTTGATATTATTAAACCCGAAACCATGCGAAATAAAGTTTGAGAGTTTCCGCCTTCTTAAGTAGAACTGTCTGTTCATTCTCTAACGTACTCTTGGCTTTTCACTGTTGTAGTTCATACAAGTCACAGTGATAATAATCAGTTGAAGACAAGAATCACACTGTGATGTATAGTCACAGTTACCTTTTATTGTAAATATTAATAATATAACTTGCATATTATTAGATAACAAAATTTTTACATTTGTGATCTTTAATCAAAAGTCCAAAAGGCACTAACTTGACGTCTGTTTTAGAAGGATGCGTGGGTGGGTTGGAGGACAAATTCAGAGTATGAGTTACTATATTTGCCTTCACTTCACTTCAAACTAACCGTTTATTTGTATAGCACTTTTAAAAAAAAGCTCAAAACATACTCTATTTGAATTGATCAATTATCTGGTCTCTTGATCTAGTTTACAAGTTCTATGTTTGAATAGGGAAAATAGAGGTGTAGCTTCAAACTATTGAATCTATTTCCAGAAAAAAAAAACTATTCACAACCATCATGCAAATATTCTTTGAAATCATGTTGGTACATGATTAGATAGATAAATGTAATTATAAGGTAAATAAGTTATTCTGCCCACAGCGAAATATCTCTGGCAGTGTTTCCATTCCGTGAAATGAGGAGATTGAAGAGACTCACTTGAATAAAACTGAAATTGAAACATGCTTGATGCATATTTGCATAAGAGATTGTGATGAACAGGTGAATTTATGAATCTATGAATTTGTGAATCTCTTTAAATGTATTACTTTCGAAGTACTTTTTCACAACTTTTTGTATTTTTTTTTTACATACTACCAATGACAAATAAGGGACATGCATTATTTCTAAATTAATTTGATTATGAATGATTTTTATTTAGTTTTTTCTCTATTGTTTGACCTTGCACTAATCCTTAACCACAGAAAACATAGAGACTAGAAATAAAAAAATATATAAAAAAAATATTTTAAGTCATAGAACAGTCTGTTTCAGTGAAACAGAAACTTGAGCAAATTTCACAAAATGAGTTATTTTCCCCCTAAAAGAGAGTTTAACATTCTTCAAAAAATGTGCACGTGTGAAATATTTTTTTTTTTTTTTTTTTTTTTATAAAATGACAGATGGTTTCATAGATTAGACTCTTATTCCTCAGCTGGGATTGTGTAGAGCTCTTTGAAGCTGCACTCAAACTGCAATTTGGACCTTCGACCCGTTGTACCCCATTGAAGTTCACAATTATGGAGAAAAATCCCTGAATGTTTTCCTCAAAAACCTTAATTCCTTTTCGACAGAAGAAAGAAATACATGAATATCTTGGATGATGTTGGGGTGAGTAAATCATTATTCTGAATTGAATGAATCCTTTAACGCAAAAATTATATACTCAGGATATGTCATTCTTACGAAAATACCTGTGATGGCTTGAAGAACACAGATAAACACAGATCATTGCAATCGTGTTTATTGTCTTCATGTTTCATTAGTCAAAACATGTCTTGTATTGTTAACATTGGATAAAAATGGAAAAATATACTAAAGTACTTTGTAACGTAGTAACTTTAGTAGTTTTTCAGTAGTTTTACTTTGACTTTGGTCATATTGTTTTCCAGTACTTCTGCTTGTACTCAAGTAAATGATTTCTTAAGTAGCAATACTTCATTAATTTTAATTAATTTTTCCCTAGACCTTTCATTTCCAATGACTCAGGCTGTCCCGTTGTAGCAGAACTCTGTGACTCAGGCTGTCCCGTTGTAGGAGAACTCCTTGACTCAGGCTGCCCTGTTGTAGTAGAACTCTCTGGCCCTGGCTGGTCCTGTCCCAGTGTAGCAGGACCTATTAGACATTCATAGGAAAATCGTAAATATTAAAATTTCATTAAATATTGCATAATCATTTCCAGCCATTTCCAGTTCATTGTATTTAAGTTTTAAATTTAGGTTTCACCCTCAACACATTCAGGTCGTTTTTGACTCAGAAGAGATAGCCTACATAACTTTTCTAAAAAGAAATGTAAGTTTTTATTTACTTTTATTAAGGTAATTTATTAAGATATAACCTTTAAAAAAAGTTACACATTTCATGTTCAGGTCAGTTTGGACTTGGGTACTGTATGTATGGAGTACCATAGGGCTTGGCGAAAAAAAAAAAAAAAAACGCCATTTTGTGAGGCCACTTTTGACGCACAGAGGAAGTTTTAGTCAAAATGGCAGCGCCCTCTTGTTTGCGTCCCAGAATGCACAGCACATTGACGTCGGTTGCCAAGCCCTATTAGGTGTCAAAAAATACTTGAATGAAATATATATATTTATAAAGTTATATATAAATATATATAATGTAAAAAAAAAAAAAAAAAAAAAAAAAAAAACTTTTATAAAATATATTTAGACTTTTCCCCATATCGCACACAGTTTTGGCGCTAAATTGTGTTTATAAACATGAATATGAATGACTCATTAAAGTTGCTGATCAGATCAAATATGGTTTTAGTTGTTTTACTGTTTTATAAACAGTGTTGGTCAAGTTACTTGGAAATAGTAATTAGTTACTGATTACTGATTACTTCTCCAAGAAAGTAATCCAGTTACTTTACTGATTACTTATTTTCAAAAGTAATTAGTTACTTTACTAGTTACTTTACTAGTTACTTTTCAAAAACATGATGCACGAAATGAATACGCTATAAAGCAATAGACCTTTCAGCCTAATTCTATTCTTTCTGCATATTCCATCATCTAAAATTTTATCAAATGAAACATTATTTTTTTAAACTTGTTTTATTAGTTTCAGTATTTTAACTTTATGCACATTGCATCAATGACTCACTCATTAAGATGGTCGCCTGCCTCCTCCTACTGGTGGTTTATAAATATTATTTCTATGCACAAATAATATTTCTTATTTGTATATTCAAAAAATATTTTAAATAATCTCATTACATTATTTAATGCAGTTTAATTTGATTGGTAACAGCCCTTTAGCATCTTATTATTCTATTTTAATTTATTGATCAAATTTAAGAATTTTAAATGAAAGATGAAGCAAACGATTAGGGAAAAATGGCCTTTATAAATGTTAAAATATTATAAATATGCCGATTTATATATGTTAAAGCTGACTGAACTGATGAGAATACTGATTCGGAATAAATTATATTTACAACATTTACAACAAAAAAAATAAAAAAAAATGTCCTGTTCAAACAAATGTTTTTACTCAGACGAGTGAATGACTGACCGAAGGACAAATGAAAAGGCTTAAATGTTGAGCATTTGGTATATATATTTTTATTATTATTCATTTATTTACCCATAAACCTGTCTTTAGGAAGCCATAAGTTACAGTGGCAAGAATACCTTTGTGAAACCTTTGGGGGTGGTGGACAGGGTTTACATTAAGACAGGGGTATGCCTTAGTTAAACGTGCATTTCTTTTCTTTTCTTCCACAGGTGTGCAGTTTTTTATTGCTTGCATTAAAATAATTTTCTCTTGTTTTGTTTTTTAATTTAAGTCTTTTTCTTCTGCCATTCATGCTTATCAGCTCCATGCAATCTTAATCTTTTCTTGGTTCAGCTGCACACAGTCTGAAAATGTTTTTTGGCAGTTTGCTAAAATAAAAGAGCCAGAGCCATCGTTTAAGCTGTTGACTTTTCTACCTTGAGAAAGAACGTTAAACGAACAACTTAAAAAGGCATGACAAATCATGACTGCCATCACTCACAACGTACCAATGCATTATCCCTCATGAACAAATATAACGTCTGATGTTTGCATACGTGCATACCAGTTTACCATTACGACATCGTTCATGTATAAACATGACGTCTGAACACAGACAAACGGTGCGTGCTGACGCGTCAAAATTCACGCGTTTCGTTTAAAGACTTTTGAACGCGATCGCCTGCCATAGTGTTTACCACTGACTTTGCGGCGCTCATGTCATTGTCACTCACAAGTCACGACTCACGTCACGAGACAGTCTCGCAGTATAACGCAGTAACGCAGCCTGCTTATGGGGAAGTAACAGTAATCTAATTACTGTTTTTGCAATTGTAATCCCTTACTTTACTCGTTACTTGAAAAAAGTAATCGGATTACAGTAACGCGTTACTTCTAACGCGTTACTGCCCATCAGTGTTTATAAATGAATGATTCTTCGAGTCCAAATGGACCCTAAATGTAGTACACAGATTTTGAAAACATTATGACTAGTAAGCAAGTATATGGATAATTTATTTGTAAACCACATCAGTAAAACAAAACAAAAATCTAAATTGTGCAATAATTTTTTGACCCCTTCAGACCCTACATCCAATAAAATGGGCATCACATGGTTTTTGGTTTAAACCCATAAAATGTTGTGTTTATCATGTGTACTGCCTGGTAACTGATTGGTCCCTGATGAACCAATCACAATGAAGACATGACCCATAACTTAATCTGATTGAGCTTCAGGCATCATACGATCTGACCGGGGAAGAACTTCTTTTTTACCTTTTATATGCTAATTTATGTTCATGCACTGTAAAACATTTTCAGGTGGTTAAACTTAGAAATGAAAGTTCACCTGCTGCCTTAAAATGTGAGTAAACTCAAATTGACAAAAAACTTGGTTTCAACTCACAAATAGTCAAGCCATTGATTACGTGATTTAATTAAACTTTAAGTTTAACTTTTGAAAGCTTATAAACGTGAGATCCAAATCACGACTATTGGAGTTAAAAAGAAGACTTAAGTTCAAATAACTTAATGGGCTGTTCAATAGTTTAAAAAAGTAATAATTTGATGATCTTGTAGTATACAAGTTTTTTTAAAGTTCAATTGGGGTTTTTTAACCAAAAGTTTAACCAAAATACTTTTGTCCCCATAACATATGGGTTTAACAGGACCACACACACATATGCCTTGATGCTACAATTACCAATCACATATTTATCAAATCAACCAGAGCAAGTACACACAGGGGCGTAGCTACGTGGTGGCCAGGGGGGGCCACGGCCACCACTGGTCAAGGCTCGGCCACCCCGCCGGCCCCCCCAACCTCACGGCCCCACCCCCAGTCTGAGGAGGGGGAAAATAAATTTAATAAAAAAAACCCCTCCTGAACAGAAACGGTCTAAAGGAAGCTGAAATGTATGCATTACTATTTTTTTTATCAAACCATTTGTCACTTACGCTACAAGCCCCATATTAGCAACATGTTTGGTCACGCCCCCATCAACAGTGCAAGACATTAACGTTACGTGCCTGCATTCTGACAGCGCGTAATGGAGAGCAGCTAGACTAGCACTGGATACCACTAACACGTGAGTAAGTTGGTGATACTTGAAAGCATAATTGAAATGATAAGATGATTATATTGTGATCTTCTCACTCAGTTTAAGGTGTAATTGTGTCGACATAGAGGAAGGGTGGCAGAGTGAGTTGAGTAGGGCTGCTGCGTGCTTCTGATATTATTGCAAACTTGTATTATCTAGCGCTAGCTTGCTAGCTAGCTTAACTCAATTCCAATGTGTCACTTAGGGCCGTTACATAGTCAACGCGAGCGACGCGCTCCCGTAGAGTCATAGCACTGTGAACGCCCGTCTATTTCGCTTCAAAAGCTCGCTTTCGCTTTGGACGCGCGAATGGATTCAAAATGTTCATGCGTCGAACTAGACGCAAATTTGACGCTCTATTCGCGTTTGGTGTAAACGCAGCATAATAACATGCTGCGATGCCAAGATTGCAATGCTGGAATGTGTGTGTCAGAGAGAGAGAAGCGCGGGCGCGATCGAACAGTGAAAAAAAAGAAAAAAAAAACTTACTCCGTCATTTTGTTCAGGACATCGTTACACTTATATTTATGTAAAACACAACATTGTGCTTTTGTCAAACTGTAACCTACAACTGCCACCCAACCAAAATCACACACACACAGACACACTTAGTATACATAAGCTCGCATAATTTTTCATCTTCGCCAGCCATTGTATTCAAACCTTCTTCTGTAAACATAAATATACTTAAATTAATGTACAATACTTGCAATGTCGCCCCCACCGACAACGCATAATAATAAATTGAATATTGCACTTAAAATGCTATGGTTTACCTAAATAAATTATCGCCTAAATGACAAATTAGGCTGTGTCCTTATGTCATACTACATCCCTGTCTCATGTTAAAGTCCCTAACCCCTCACATAATAATGACACATCGCATTCGCACATTATCTAAGCACCCATCCCAATAACATGGATTATCAATAAGACATTAGTAGTCTCCATAAGGAAGTTCAATCCATTGTTTATGGCCTGGCGAGCCGCGGGAAAACCGCTACTCTGGGTAACGCGGTGCGTGAGTTTTAAAATAGTAGTTTTTGACAATCAAGTGCCACCCCAAATAAAAGACTGGCCCAAGCTGGCCCCCCCAGAAATAATGTCCTGGCTACGCCCCTGAGTACACATAAACACCCACAGACATATAGGCTACACACTACTAGTCTTTTTAGACTTAATCAATAATTCAACAACCTATTTTTCCTACATTCTTATAGCATTGCTTGTGTTACAGCATGTGGGTTATTTTTTCTTCACTGGGAAGAAACAAGTCTGAAGGGATAAAATATTTGTTCATTTCTGTTAAACATAATATCTGTGCCTTATTGCTTTAAGTAACAGGCTAAGATCAAAGTAGCACAGTGTTTGATTCTCTCCACTGTTCTTGAAATTGTCTCCTACCTTGTCCCTCGTTCTGTATATTTGCTGTTCGTCCACAGCAGAGTAACAGTCGACTTGGGCAGCAGTCACATTTACCAGTTATGCAGCTGTCATATATAGCCACTACGATAAACGACAAAGCACTTAAGACGCCGATCATGACATAACCTGCAAACTGAAAGAAAAAATAAAATCAAAATAATACATTAAAGGGATAGTTCACCCAAAAGTGAACATCAGCCCATGATTTACTCACCCTCAAGTCATCCTAGGTGTGTATGACATTCTTCTTTCAGACAAATACAATTAGAGTTATATTAAAAAAATGTCCTGGCTCATACAAGCTTTATAATGGCAGTGAATGACAGTTTTGTAGTCCATAAAAGTGCATCCATCCATCATAAAAGTGCTTCACACGGCTCTGAGGGGTTAATAATTCCTTCTGAAGTGAAGCAATGAGTTTAAAAAAAAATAAATAATATTTAACATGTTACGAAGTAAAATTCTACAAACAGTCTACTTTATAAAAAAGTGCAGTCTACCTGACTAAAGCGCAACTTATGACGTCAGAAGTAGCATAGTACGTCATGGTGTATCGTAAATATCAGCAGTACGTAGCATTGCTGGCAGAAGTTGCACTTTAGGCTTAAGTTGAATCCTTATGTTTGTTATTTTAACATATGTTTTGTTATTTTGCTTTATAAAGTTTTAAATATGAATAGTTTTCTTACACAAATGCATTGCTTCACTTCAGAAGGCATTTATTAACCCTCCGGTGTAAGGTGCTGAGGAAGACAGGCGAAGACGAGGATCTAAACGGCAAGGTTTTAATGAAATAACACATAGAACAAATAATAAAGAACTTCAGGGATAAAGAAACAAAACCACGAGAATGACAAGACTAGAAGCAACCCTTACATGTACAACAACTGACAAGTAACAAGTGAAACACAAGGGCTATAAATACACAGGGACCAACAAGCTAAACAAGATAACAAGGGGGTGTGGCTAATTTGAAACACCTGGGAAGACTAATAAACTAGAAAACTACAAAGGACTACAAAACATGGCACAGAACAGGAAATAACAAGTCCACACAAGACAAAGGGAACACAAGACAGGAATCATGACACCCGGAGCCGTGTGGAGCACTTTTATGATGGATGCACTTTTATGGATTTCAAAACAGAAACAACCATTCACTGCCATTATAAAGCTTGGAAGAGCCAGGACCATTTTTTATATATATACCTCCGATTGTATTCGTCTGAAAGAAGAATGTCATATACACCTTGGATGACTTGATGGTGAGTAAATCATGGGCTAATTTTAATTTGTGTTCCACAGAAGAACGAAAGTCATGGAGGTTTGAAACGACATGATGGATAGAAAGTCAATGATAATGAATTTTTGGTTACACTTTAAAATAAGGTTCATTATGAAAGATTTTGTATTTTCAGTCATCAGATTCATTTACATTGTGACTGTGTATCAGATGTAATCCACTCTGTGTCTGCAAAGGTGTGTGCCAAATGGCCCATACAGATGAATGGCCCATTCAGATGTATGGTCCATAGAAACTGATTGGTGTGAATGAATAAAAAGAATCAGCATTGCTCAGAGTGGATTAGCAAGTTAGATCGATCTCCTGTGGGAGGTCAACAGTTTTCCTTTGTTTGTAGCCCTTTTGTCTTCATGTATAAAGTTCTGTCTCAGACACAGAACATTGGGTTAAGATTGTTGAAGGGCGACATGCTAACATCGCTGCTGAAGGACTGCTACACTACAAACCTTCAATAAATTCTTCTCCCCACAAGAACTCTGGTCAAGCTTACTTATTTTATGTATTGGAGAAATCTAATACATTGGCGAGCCACCCAAACCACTGCTCGGCCAAATACACCAAAATCTAAATCTAACAATTAGTTAATATATTAACTAACATGAACTAACAATGACCAATACATTTGTTACAGTATTTATTAAATTTTGTTAATGTTAGTTAATAAAAATCCAGCTGTTCATTGTTTGTTCATGTTAGTTCATGGTGCATTAACTAATGTTAATAAATACAACCTTTGATTTTAAAAATGTATTAGTAAATGTTGAAATTAATATTAACTAAGATTGATTAATGCTCTAGAAGTATTGTTCATTCTTAGATTACTAAGGTAGTTAACTTATGTTTACTAATGAACCTTATTGTAAAGTGTTACCGAATGTTCATTTTGGGTGAACTATCCCATTATATGATTTATGAGCACAGGAATACATAAGGGAACTTAACTATCCTTTTCCTTTCTGACATTTTTGGTAAGTAGACATTTTTGGTAAATAGGGGGTGGTGTGGCGCAATGGATAAGACACATGCCTTTGGTGTGAGAGACCTGGGTTCGAATCCACTGTGTGACACCAATGTGTCCCTGAGCATGACACTTAACCCCTAGTTGCTCCAGAGGCGTGCGACCTCTGACATATATAGCAATTGTAAGTCGCTTTGGATAAAAGCGTCAGATAAATGTAAATGTAGATTAAAAAAACCAGCAAAAAAACAATGAATTATACATTATGGCAGACAAATATCAAGAACAGCTCATACAGAACATGATATTTACCTGAGAATCATAAACATATTTTTGAGTCAAATCTCGTAGCTCTGTCTCATTCCTGAACTCTTCTGTAGGTTTACACCAATACCTGTTGAGCTCCGCATCAAAAACATAATCTCCCTTCCATCGTGTGCTGCCACAAGCAACATAATCTCCATCAAGTAACAAGATGAAGATCCACATTACAGGTGGAATCAGACAAGATGCTAAAGCTTTAGGACAGTTCTGATGAGCATTTGTCGTGTTCTGCTTAGTATCATTTGCTCCTGCACACCAACTACTGCCTCCACGTTTGAAAGGCCTCAAAACAAGACTCATTAAAGCTAAAATAAAAAGTGCAGGTGCAATGAACATGGACACTGTTAGATTTGTATTCTGCTCATCTTTGCATGGGCATTTAAAAACTAGTACTTCCATCATCTCCTCAAATCCAATTAACAGTAAGCTCAATTGGAAAGAGCTGAATACTGGAGATTGTTTTAGAAATCCATGTGTTCCATCTAAAATATATTTTGCCCACGACGTCATCTTCTAAGGGATGTTTGATGATACTTTTGGCTGCTTATGTCTCTTGTAGTCTGTAAAAAATGCCTGTAGTCCAGTTCACAATATCTTTAAATGGTGGACAGATGCCCTTTAACAAAGAAGAATATAATTATATTTGCATCAGAAATGAAATCATATAGTTCTGGGTACAAATATACGTTTAAAAAAAAAAGTACCTATTTGCACTTAAAATAATTTTTCTTAATTAAAAATTAAAAAGTTGCATGAAAAAGTTTGTATATTTCTGCATTTTTCAGACTGCACTGTGAATGAAAACTCAATGGCTTCAATAACAATGTGAAAAGTTCGACTGTTTGTGTTATTAGTTTAGTTATAGATGGTGTTTGTCTATTTATTAATAGTTAATGACTGACTCTTGTTTCGGCTCGTCTTGTCTGTTTCAACGAGGTGTTAGAGCATCTTTCTGCCTTTGCATCAACATTTGAAGTTGGCAGCAACTTTAAACAGGAAAGAAAGTGTCTTTCTGTGTTCTCAGAAAAAAAACTACAAGTGATAAAAAAATTAAAAAACACCAGTGTGCTTTCTCTCTTCCAGTCCAAAATAAAATTCAAATGCACACATGTCAGTAAAATGTGCACTTTCTCAGCACGTTCAGCATTTTTATTGGCTATTGCTACTCTGATATAATAATAACGACAGTGAAGAGGAAAATGATTAGGGACAGAGAGAGGAAATAGAATCACGGCCTAGAAACTGTCTTGGCTATGTTTCACTTTTAGGAATAAAGATTTTCCACTCTCTCTATCTCTGCTGCTTTCACCGACCTTCCACATCCAACATTCCCTTTTCTTTCATAACTCTCTTTATTCATTTTATTGTTTTGTTAGCTTGAATTATTTGAGTTATAGCATGTAATGTAATTGTACTTTACTCTTTACATTAGTTTAAACAAATGTAAATTTTCACCACCCTCATGCTAACTTGATATAGGTCTACCTCAGTGAGCATTAAAAAAACACACATGAAAACGTTTCATGCATGGTCAACCAAATATCTTTGGCACAAATAAAGACAAAAGACAAATTTACTTTTCTTGAATCAGACCATAAAATAAGGAAAAATGGCCTACCGGCAACCAATTTGATTTCCCTTCGATGTGAGTAACTTTCTGAGCCTAAGCACAGAGCTTAATACGTGTTCTTTTTTCTTTTCTTTTGGAAAACAGGAAATTCCTTTCAAATGTGCAGCTACTTTTAATGTACTTCGGAATAAAGTTCCGGAGGTCATATCCTGGACAGAACTCTTAGGGGCGGTTTCCTGGACAGGGTTTAAATTAAGCCAGGAGTAGGCCTTAATCTAGAATAGTTAATCGTGTTTTAAAAAATGGCTTTCTGTAACAAAGATTAAGTACGGATTAGTTACACCTGGACTATGGAGTCCTGAACTAAAATAAACCAGATTAATTTAAAACAAACTGTGCTAATCTGAATTAGCATGATACAGGTTGCCTATAAAACATGGAATGAACCAAGAAAAGCTTAAAATTGCATGGAACTGAGAAGCAAATCCAAGGAAACAATGGAATCAGAAAAAGACTGCAATCAAAAATGTTTTACTAAACAAGAGAAAATTATTTTAAGCAAGCTAAATAAACTGCACACAGCAGCTATGGAATAAAAGAAAAGAAATGCTGGAAGTCTGTTTGTAATATATATAGCATTGGTGAGCAGAAGAGACTTCTTTTAAAAACATAAAAAATCCTACTGACCCCAAACTTTTGAACGGTACACTGTAAAGAGGTTGCTGTAAATTTTACAGTAACTTACTGGCAGCTGGATGCCAGTAAGTTACTGTAAAATGTTTTACAGTATTATTACTGTATTTTCACTTACAGTATACTGTATCATTTACTGTACTTGCATTTACAGTATTATTACCGTATTTTCATTTACAGTATTAGTATTGAGGTTTTTTTTTTTTTTCATTTAAATTTTATGATTTTAAATTTTAAATGGATTTTTGGAAGACCCCCCCCCCCCCCGTCTTCCAAAAATCACAATAACTCACAAACATTTGTCCTTATAATATTCTTTTTAATCGTTGAACATTTTGTTTTAGAAGTACAAATTACAAATCTTGACCTTTAGGAGCCACTAGCTGAAGAAAAAAAAAGGCAACATCTCCAAAGTCCATAGAATTAATCTCCTGGTGACCATTTGTATCTGTAGCATGGCAAAAACGTACACACACTGAAAAGCAAAACAGGCCTTAAAACAATAAAATACAGTCAAAGTCAGTGTTGTGTTGTTACATTTCAGTAATTTTGCCAGTCAAAGTTGACAAGCTCTCTGATGAGAAACACTGAGGGTTTCAGGCTGATGTTTTTCTTTGGACCTTTCCAGATTTCCATCTGATCTGTGCCTTTGGTGTTTGGTGCCATCAGGGTTGACTCTCAGAATGAACCTGCAAACACAAGCAGGGAAAAATATATTATTTTTTCAGACCGGTGTTGGCAGAATTTTCCCTAACCCTCAAACTTGATGCTGCATGTACTTTGGCGTTAATAAAAGCACTACATCTGATTCTGAATCCACCTACAGTAGTGGTGGGGGAAAAATCGATTCTGTTCAGTGTCGCGATATTTTGCGCACGCAATTATATTGATACAGTAGCGCAAAGTATTCCAATATAGGTTATAAGGCTGTGACGGTGGCAGTTTTTTTTTACCACTGCGGTGGTAATGGACCAACTACCTGCAGTGGTTGGGGGGTTATTATGAAAATTGAAATACATATTACAGTAAAATACTGTTCAAATTACAGAAATCCGTTACAGTGTAGTGTATATATATATATATATATATATATATATATGTATGTATATGTATGTGTATGTGTGTATGTGTGTATGTGTGTGTGTGTGTGTGTATCCAAGTAATACACGTGTCCACTTTGAAACACAATGTTAATCTGAAGTTAAACCTGCCTCTTGGTAGGTTTAATTTAAGCCTCGATTTAGTCCTGGAGTAACTTCCTCCAGGAAATCAGCTTATTAAACTCTGGACTAAACTAAATCGATGACTATTTAAAGCCTTGACCGAGAAATCAGATTTCTGTTAATCTGGTTTAAAGGGCAATTTTAGTCTAGGATTAGGCTTAATCTCTGTTCGGGAAACCGCCCCTTAATTGTTGCATTCTGAAACATGTAGCCCTCTGTAATGAATTCAGTGCTGTGCTATATGAGTTTGGGACTTGTGGTTTTGCATTTGAGACAATGGTATTAAAAATATCTAATTTCTGTGAGGCAAGTAGCTTATACGCTGAGTTTAGGTTCATTTATGAGACGAGCTCCAGTTTACGAGCAATGCAAGTGATTGGGAAGTGCATTTTTATAGGCTGAAATTCAAAAATGGTTGTATATCTAAGGGTTTTCAAAGTGTGGGGCGCATCTCCCCAGGGGAACATTATGCTTTTATCCGATTCATGTTTACTTGCCATACTGAAACATTGTGCATGCTTAAAGGGTTAAATTATCTTGCACAGATGGACGAAAGTGAAATATGCTTGATGCTAGCTCTGCGATATAGGCCTATGCAAAGTTCACCAAACATCAACATGATTTTGAGGTGGAAGAGGACGAAAAGTGCCATTGCAGCCTGCGCATATGCTTCAGTTATTGTGTGTGAGGGAGATCTCAGGAATCGTGGGAGCATATTCTGTTTAAATATTGGCTTTAACGAGGAGCAGTGGGTCCGAAATTTTAGGATGAGCAAGCCAACCTTTGATATGTTGTGTCAACGTTTGTCCACATTCCTCTCCTACCATCTGTCCCTTTGCAGATGCGCGTCAGGGTTTCTCTCTGTCGTTAAACCGCGGAGACGTTGCCTAATGCCACAGAAAATCCGATCTGCCTGTTTACATGACAGTCCAACGTGATCTCATGGGAATGCGTGTGTATTTTTACATAAAAAGCGTAGAGCTACCATACGTACATTTATTTACGTTTTATACACACAGAAACATATAATACTGACGTATATTTACAGCACTAAAAAGTATAATATTTACGTATTGACAGCACAAAAACGTAATTTATTTACGTATAAACAACTTTACCGACGTACACATTTGTACGTAACGTTATTCCTAACTTATGCATATTAAAATCGTGGGATTAATGTTTTGACTCTATTGCATTCAATTGTCTTATCAATTAAATTTTAATTTATTATTTACAGTTTACAGCATTTATTAATAAAGTTTAACATTACTCATAAATAATAACATTTCGCTCTGTTCGTGGCTTCTGCTGCAAACTCGTTTTGGAGGATTAGCCTACATGGTGTTAAACAAGAATACACTTTTATTTAATCGTTTAACCATTTTGTAATATTTGGTTTATTTACCGTGACTACCACTAGATGCCTGTATAGCTCTAAATGGAGATGCTTGTGAATTCTAGTTGTTTTTGGACCAAATTACTTACTTTTAAGATGTGGATTGAATGTATTTTTTTTAGAAATTCTCAAATAATACTTTTTGCCAAGGTTTATAACATTTTATTAATTATTATTTTAGTAATTTTAATAATTCTTATATTAATTAATTTAATTAATTTTAGAGTTCCACCCCTTCATTGCTGAGCACTTTTTTTTCTGCATCGTGGCCGATTTGTAGCGAATTTTTGTGTTTTTGTCAATTTCCCATTCATTTCCTATGGGGGTCATTTTTGACTGAAGACCAAAATCGTGACTAATTTTTTTACGACCACTTAGCATGCTCGGATCATGAACTCAATTTTTTTTTGTGTGTTCACATACCTAATGCCAGAAAAGTCACCAAGTTTCATAACATTCCGATGAAGCTGTGATTTTTAAAAATTCTAAACAGATTTGTGTAATCTGAATTTATTGGTGTGTATGTGTATAAAAGTGTGTTTGTATGTGTGTGTGTGTGGGTGGGTGTGAATTTTTTGCACTCTTGATGTTGCAGAGTGTCACCCCTTTACTGCTGTGTACTTTTTTTTTTAATCGTGGCCGATTTGTAGATTGTACAGACAAAAATTCTGAGAATTTTGTGTTTTTGTAAATTTCCCATTCATTTCCTATGGGTCGGTCATTTTTGACCGAAGACCACGAGTGTGACTATTTTTTTTACGACCACTTAGCATGCTCGGATCATGACCTCAATTCTTTTTTGTATTCACATACCTAATTCCATAAAAGTCACCAAGTATCATAACCTTCCGATGAAGCTGTGATTTTTAAAAATTCAAAACAATAAATTATTCGGTCAGAAGTGACCGAGGACCATCAGAGGGTTAATTGACTCTAACAAAGAATGATAAAAAGCATATTATAATTGTAACAAATATATTGCTCATTGTTAAATATTAGTTAATGCATTAATTATAATGATTTCCTAAATGTATTGTAGCATTGATGGTTAATTTTGACAGCTATTATTTTTTTTTATCGTTTTTGGGAAAGAGCTCCTCAATTACACAATTTATTACTCTGCAATAAAGATATAATTACACTGTAATAAAGGTAAAATTACACATTTATTATTACACTGTAATACATGTTTAAAACACTGTAATAAAGGTATAATTAAACATGTATTATGACAATGTAATAAAGTTATTATTACACAATGCATAATAACACTGTAATAAAGGTATAATTACACATATTATTACATTGTAATAAAGGTATTATTAAACAATTTATGAAAGACATGCTTTTCTTGGAATAAATGAATAATCAAAAGAGTTTGTTCGACGAATTTTGCTACATCTCAGTTTATTTTATTTTTTTAATTTCTACATAGACACATACCTTTAAGTTTCTACAAAAAAGAAAATGTCATTAAACTTACATTATTATGGATATTCATTGGACAGAATTCATATAATTATTATTTATTTATTTTTTTAAATTTAAGAGGGTTTCATATAGGATTCTGTTTTACTAAAAGAGCATTTAATATTCAGTCCCTCCAGAAAAACGCGATTATGCGATCGCATGATTCCATGCATAATCAGCCAAAGTCCGCATATTTATGCGGGGGGCGCATTTTTTTTAAATACGCCGCACTTTCGCCGCATAAATTGCAGATTTACGCGTGCAAAATATGCGGGCTTGCATGATTTCATAATCCCAGCATTTTCGTTGCAAAAAGTCACATATATATCTTAGCATAAAGTTGACAAATGTTGGGTTTACTTCACACAAGCGCAGCCATTTCCCCTGTTGCCATGGGAACGTTATGAAGTGACGTAATTACGCGACATCATTGAAAAGCCGCAAACCCCGCGATAGGCCTATTTCACAAAAATCCGGTCGTATCTTACACCGCAGGCCGTGCTTTGCAGGTTTTCATGGAACAACTGGGGAGAAGTTAAATCACGTCAGACACAGAAGGCAAAAAGACGTGTCTGTGGTGTGAAGCAGTAAGCAGATGTTGAAAATGGAGTGTTGATGCTGGTTCGGGAGTGATGCCCTGACAAAACATGTTTATATTGCACTTGATTGTTATCTGATTTGCACGTCATGCACTTTTATTTATTATTATCAAATGTTGGCAAATTAAAATTGTTTGTAGAAGTTGTTTTCTGTAACTTTCTTAAAAATGAGTGAACGGAGCAGTTTTTCCGTGAGCGGGACTGGAAAACCCGGAGTGGATCATGAGCGGAGTGATAAAAGAACGCTTAGAGTGGAGAGAGGAACATGCTTTTGCTCCACTCCAGGCTTTGATCGCATCCCCCTAAGCAGGGGTGAATAGCCTACACCTCTTCTTTCCCATTCAAACTAAAATGAAGACATTTATTACACTATTAATGTAATTGGTGTTGGGCAATCACTTTTTTTTCTCTTTTTCATCAAACTGCAGTTTTTGCAAGTTCCCGCAATTTTTGCAAGTTCCCGCAATTTTTGCAAGTTCCCGCAATTTCATCGCATAAAATTGCATAAATATCCTGCATATTCCATCGCATTTTTTAAGAAAACTTGCCGCATAATCAAGGATTTTTGCCCGCAACAATCACAAAAAAACTCCGCGTTTTTCTGGAGGGACTGGTTTAAGTGTACTATAAGTGTAACAGTAGTAAACTTTAAGTGCACAACTAGTTCATAATTACGTTTCTCATTTGTACTGCTAGTGAACTTATGGGTATAGTAGTTTACTATTTTAATACTTGTAGCAACTTTCTCAGTAAACTACTAGTTTAATAGTTTTATACTACAAGTTTTCTTTAAGTGAACTTAACATCATACTTATAGTTTACTATTTATATATTATTTTTTTCTGTTTCAGTGTACTCTCAGTAAACTACTAGTTTAGTAGTTTTATACTACAAGTTTTCTTTAAGTGAACTTAACATTATACTTGTAGTTTACTATTTATATATAAGTTTTGCACTTACAGTAGGCCTATACTACTATGTTCAAATGTTATTTTTTATACTTGAAAAATACCTTTAACTGTACTTTCATTTTAAAAACATTTGATTAGCTTCATGCATTCTTTTTTATCAGCACTTGAATATTGGTAAGTTTCATAAATAAAGGCAACATTTTAAACAAAAAAGATGAGAAAATCTCATTTTTGTCAAAGGCTAGGCGTTGATCAGATTCAGAAACATGATCAAAACACAGATGGAGTAGATCGAGTCCAACACCCCCAAAGCTTCACAGTCGTTTTCTCTTCATGGGTTACGCTTCATTTCATTTGGAAACATTAAGCAATTTTGATTTACAAGCTGTTTAATGTTTGATGATCACATTATTTTACATTTGAGTGAGCAATCTTCTATCACTTGCTTCAGTTTCTTCTTCTCCGGTGTTTTGATCCGGAGATTCTGTACTAGAAGATGTTGTCACGGGATGACGAAATACAAAAGGTGCGAGGACTCAAGTGAGGGAGAATGATAATATTTATTAAAGAAAAACAAGTACAAAAACAAAACCCACAGGGGGGAAAACAACTAGTAAAATACAAACCAAACAGAATAACAAACTTACAAGGGAATCACAGGGTACGGGAAACATTAGACAACGAACCGACACTAACTGCAAACAAGAGGGGACTAATAAGGGAAACAAATCAAGAGGGAACAGGTGGAAGAACTCAAACAATAATCAGATAACAAGGGGGAGGGACCAGACAATGACATGAGCACATGGCCCAAAATAACAAAACACCCATGTGCAGCACAAGACAGGACAGGCATGTGACAGATGTGTCATAGCGCCTCCAACCGTATAACAGTGAAAACATGGATTGCCGTAAAATTCAGTCAATGGTGCACTGTAAAAAAATTGCTGTAGTTATGCAGCTACTTGCCAGTAACTTACTATAGATTTAAATTTATGCTATTTACTGGCAACAGTTTGTTCAAAGTTAAATGAACATTAAACATTAACAAGTCTTTGTCTTTACAGAATAAAACTGTAAAATAACAATCTAATGCAAAGCATTCTGGGAACCAGAAATCTTCATCAACCTTTTTCTGTTTTTCCTTCAGATTTTGGTATTTTAGTTTTATTCTGTAAAGATAAAGACTTGTTAATGTTTAATGTTCATTTAATTTTGAACAAATTGTTGCCAGTAAATAACATCAATTTAAATCTACAGTAAGTTACTGGCAAGTAGCTGCCAGTAATACTGTAATTTCTACAGATTTTTCTAACAGTGTGGGGAAAGAGTAAAGTAGAATTAAAGTAAATTCCTATGTACACTACCAGTGGACTAGCCTACCCAAAAATTCAGATACGCATAATTAGAAACATATCTGTTTTATATCAATATTTTAATCAATATTTTCAAACAATGTAAGTTTCATAACCCTTACGAAAAAGTTTATTCAAGTGTGCTATTAGTATACTTATTTTAAACAAAAAAATAAGAAAGTATACTTTCAGTCTACTTTTTATGTACTTCACAGAAATATACTTCAAATTCCACTTAAGTATACTTGACTTATACTGACAGAAAAGTCTAAGTATATTTGGCCTATACTTGTTGATTGAGATATACTTAAAAGTATAATTAAGTATTCTAAGTATTCTTGGCTTGTACTTGTGTTTACTATTTTGATCGAGTAGCTTATTAAATACTTTTTTTAAAACATAATATTATACACTGTCTTGAAAACTAACATGTCCAAGTTTATATAGTAACAAGCTTTCGGGTGGAATAGCTTATAAAATAAGCATGGAACTGAACCTGATCTTGTACACAGCGATAATAATTCCCTTACGAAAAATACGTTTATTCAAGTGTTCTATTACTATACTTCTTTTCAACTAAAAAGAAGAAAGCATACTTTCAGTCTACATTATATGTACTTCTCAGAAATATACTTAATTACACTTAAGTGTACTTGACTTATACTGAGTTGCGAGGAGATCACCTTTCTTTGTATGTCAGTTCTCTTAAAAACCTTATTACCTTTTGTTTTACTTATTTGGAAATGAGACATTTGTACCAGTCGCACTGTGACATTTTAAATGATACCAAACATGAAAAATACTCTGTGATAATCATTCACATTAAACTATACAATTTCTTGGGTGAATTCAGGTGATCTGAGCCTGAAAGAGAGGGGGTGAGGGGAGAGGGAATGAAATGTAGATTAGGATGACTTGGAGGTGAGACTTTCGTCTTGATAGTGCATGAGGGCTAGTTCAAATGTTAATTTCCAGAGAGGTCCTTTGTCCTCTCGGGGTCTGGTCGCTCAACCAGACTGTCCGGCATTTGCTAATTTCTCAATTCTTACAATATTATGAATTTATTTATGTTATATCTGCGCAATTACTGTGTATTTAGCCTGCCTCTGCCATCCAGCACCCCCCATAACCCCCGTCCCACCCCCGCTCAGGTCTTCCGTATTTTTGTAGGCAAATGTTGACAGGTATGAGACTAAGACTAAATAAAAAATGACTGCCAAAATTAACACTGCTTCAACGTGAGCAACTTTCTGAGTCTGCAGCACAGAGCTTTATAAATTTTTTTTTTTTTTTTTTTTTTTTGGAAAACAAGAAATCACAGTGAATTCCTTTCAAACTGCTCATATGCAGCTACTTTTTAATGTACTTCTCAGAAATAAACTTAGGGAATTTCCTGGACAGAACTCTTAATCATTGCTTTCTGAAACAGGTAGCCTTCTGTAATGAAGTCAGTGCTGTGCTGTCTGAGTTTGGGACTTGTGGTTTTGCAATTGAGACGGTGGTATTAAAAGACCAAACTCAACACCATATAGCCAACTAATAAAGCATAGAAAAGCAAATGAGAACAGAATATGAACGCAACACGTTTAATAGTGGCCTACGTTAAGCATTTTCCTCCCAATTGTTCACTTTTGTGAACAATTGCAAACGCATTTTTTCAGGAATGCGCTCACTTGTCTATCAGACAATATGGAAGAGGATACAATTCAGTCCATAATTTCAAAGTCGGCTAGAAAGATGAAGTTGACGATGCTGACTCGCCATCTTCGCAGTAGCAGGCTAAACGTGCCTATAGAGAGAAATGCACATTTCATAGGGATTACATAAGCAGAGAGTAGTCTGTTTTGTTTTGAATTGTTTTGTTTAAAAGTAGACATTTCAAGCGTTATATATATATATTCGTTTTGTTCGAAACCCGTAAGACCTTCGTTCATCTTCGGAACACAAATTAAGATATGTTTTGGTTTCTGAACCACCTATAACCATAGATACAAATGAGTGACGGGAAAACAGAACAAAGAAGACATGTAACTAATGAAAACAAGACTCAGACAGAACACAACTGTGACAGAAATGATTATTCCTAATTGGCATAATTTATAAGTGGTCTAGGGAATTCTGTGTAAAATGTCTTGACTGGATGTCGATTGTCAGACAATAATAGCCAGAACATAACCTGTAATGTATATGTATATACACATATATACACATATTAATAAATATAAATGAATAAAGAACATTTAAATAAACAACTATTTCTATGCAGTTATTTCAGGTACATATGTTGAGTATATTTGCAGGAGATGTAATAAATTAGATTCATAAAGCTTGAAGTTTGTGAAGTTCTTGTGGTTTAAGTGGTGTGTTGAGGGTTTTTAATTTGATTTTATGTAATTATTATTATTTTTTGGACAGGACAAAGGACTACTGTGATCTGGTTTACTTTTTCAATGACAGTAAAGCATTATTGCACCAGTGGGATACAGACATAAACTCTGTGTCTAGACAAATGCCTGTTATAACACAATACTTATTACCACAAAAATGAATCTCAACTTTCCCTCTAAATTTAAAAAGGGGTGGTATAATGCCCTTTTCACAAGATGTAAAATAGATATATCTGATGTCCCCAGAGTGTGTATGTGAAGTTTTAGCTCAAAATACACCCACAGATATTTATATATAGCATGTAAAAAAAAATAAAAAATTATATAAATTATAATATTACTTTTTGAGGGTGAGCAAAAACGCACCGTTTTTCTGTCCCTTTAAAAGAAAATATCTCCCTTTGCTTTGAACTTCAAGCATTGTAACTTTGCAGATGTTGTTTATGCTCAAACAGCAATATCGATTTTTCTTTTATGCCAAAAATCATTAGGATATTAGGTACAGATCATGTTCAATGAAGCTATTTAGTAAATTTCCTACCATAAATATGTAACAAAATTATTTTTGTGAGTGGATGCAGCAAAATCGTAAACATAAATGGACAACTTTAAAGGCGATTTTCTTAATGTTTACATTTTTTGCACCCTCAGATTCCAGATTTTGCCAAATATTGTCCTATCCTAACAAAAACCATACATCAATGGAAACCTTATTTAATCAGCTTTCATATAATGTATAAATCTCAATAAAAAAATAAATAAAAAGAACCTTGTAACTGTTTTTGTGGTCCAGGGTCACATTTATGGTCATGTGACCAAGCAAATAGCCTACTCATGATTAATTTTAGAGCTAGATGGCGGGAGAGTTCGAGTTAACTTACAAACAGCAATTCAAGATGTTTTGTTTTGTATGTGAAATATTTCACACATTTTGTCAAACAAAATATTTTCTTGTTTCAAATACTAATACATGTATGAATTTCTATTGTAACAACAAACTTAATTTGAGGCCTTCAGTATTTTGTTTTGTCCTCTGGTTTCTTTTGTTAATGCTTCACTGTCTTTCTTTTTCTTTTTTGTAAATGCTCTTTTTCCATAACTCTTCATATCTGTTTGGGTCTTTTCTCATTACCCCTCAAGTTACAAGGGTAACTTTAATTTAAGGATAATCTTGTATCATCAAGGGTTGCAAAAATAACATGTTTATATTTAGTTTACAATAGATTTTATATTTGCAATATACACTGATCAGCCACAGCATTAAAACCACCTGCCTAATATCATGTACTTATGCTGCCAAAACAGCTCTGATATGTCAAGGCAAGGACTCCACAAGACCTCAGCATGTGTGCTGTGGTATCAGGTTGTGAGGTGGTGCCTCCATGGATCAGATTTGTTCATCAAGCACATCCCATAGATGCTCAATCGGATTGAGATATGGGGAATTTTGAAGCCAAGGCAACACCTAGAACTCAACGTCATGTCCCTCAAACCCTTTCTGAATGATTTTTGTATTGTGGCAGGGTGCATTATCCTGCTGAAACAGGCCACTGCCATCAGGGAACACCATTGCCACGGTCTGCAACAATCTTAGGTAGGTGATACGTGCTCCCGCCTGGAGCAGCCTTTCCTCGGCTAGTCGTTCTGAGGTTTGCCACTAATGCCGCGGACTCTGGCGTCTCTGTAGTGGTTAAACATGAGATATAATTCGTCTTGTGTATATCTAATGGGTGATTTTTGGTCTCGTGAATCTATAATTTTTTCCCTGGGCAATTGTTTTGGCTGAGGGGAAGTTTCATAACTTTATAAGCTATTTAACTTTACCGATGTATTGTTAGACTAGAGCGCTGACTTTGTATGTTTGACTGAATTGTTTGCTTTATTTGTATAGCTTCTTATACCTTTTACTTATACTTTTATAATGGCTAATATTGATAAAACTGAAATTTAACAAAAAGAGACTGGGTTGAGTTTTGTCATTTTAATACAACGAAGATGATCTGTAATGTTGTTTACTGCAAAATCTGTTGTTTAGTACAAATGCACATATTGCCTGGACCATAAAATGTTTAATATTTTTATATTATATTTAAAATGAAAAGAGGCAGGTTTGTGTTTTATATTTTGTTTTTTCATAAATAGGCAAACGTTATGTGCAGTTGAATATAATCAATATGCGTTGCCTGAACCACATTTGTGTGGCTATAATGTTTAAGATTTCTTTAAATGAAAACGAAAAGAGTTAGTATGGTGTTTTATAACATATTTCGTTGCCTAAAATATACACAGAGATAACCGGAGTAGCAGAGCGAGCTGAGTGACGCGCGCTGCATTAGAAGGTGGGCGGGGTTAGGATTTCCCAAGATTTTCCAAGATGGCGCCGCCCATACCCCCCATAAACGGCTTCAAACCCGTTCTTCAGAAAGTCTATGGGTGACGTCACAGACGCTTTGTCCATATTTTTTACAGTCTATGGTTCTAACACCTTTTTATCATGGGCAGCATTCATTTTTTCAGCAATTTTTTGAGCTACAGTAGCTCTTTTGTGTGACCGGACCAGGCAGGCGAGCCTTTGCTCCCCATGTGCATGTGTGAGTCTTGGGCGTCCATGACCCTGTTCACTGGTTGTCCTTCCTTGTAACTCTTTTGGTAGGTATTATTAACCACTACAGACCGTAAACAGCCCACAAGACCTGCTGTTTTGGAGATGCTCATCCAGTTGTCTTGCCATCACCATTTGGCCTTTGTCACTCAGATCTTTTCACTTACTCTTTTCTCTGCTTCCAACTTATGAAATTCAAGAACTGACTGTTCAGTTGTTGCCTAATATATCCTCTTGACAGGTGCCACTGTACTGATATAATAAATTATATTCACCACATCAATCAGTGGTTTAAATGTTGTGGCTGATCAATGTAATATACAGTATAAACCTTGAATTTGTCTCTACCGCAACACAAAGTCTTTACCGCAACACCTAAAAATGCTGTGGTAAAAGACGTGCTGTGGAAATGACATTTTTGCTAATATTGCAGAAAACTGGCAGCTAGCAAGATCTGATACATCAGTTTTGACTTTTAGCAACATATATATATATGCATTCAACAGTAATATAAATTATTTTTTAAAATGTGATTCAAAATACACAATTACTAAGCTGAATGGTAAGGACGCACAATAAATACAAAGAAGAAAAGATGATCTTTATCTTATTTTTTCTGGATCTTGTGAGTGACCTAATGGAGGTGGACCAATCTCTCAGACATGTGCTCACATGCTAATTTCTAAGTGCAACACGTACCTGCTTCCGTCGAAGGGCAGAGTGAGTGTGCGGAGGCGACAGTGCGTCCAGAACACAGACACTGCTGCCCGCTGGCGATGAAAGAGGGGCTTGGGGGTGACAAGGCATAGCGTCGTAGACCGCCAAGCGCCCCCTCTTGGGACCCAGAGGTTTCAGAAATTACTCTTTTGTTGAAAATGTGGGTCAGTGTCAGAAAATAAAGAAAAGGAAACAAAAGATTCTCCGCCCGGCCCTCCACTGGGGGAAGGAGTGGCGCTTTCACCATCTCCTGAAGAGCAACTTGATCCACCTCTGGGTCGCCCGTCTCAGGGTCGTTTGCACCGTCGCTTGCCTCCTGGTATGGCAGCGGCCTGGACGTGGATTACCCCGCCAAGAGGAGGCGGACGCTGGACACAGCTGCATCGCAACAGCCCGCTCCACTGGGGGGATATCCACATACCCCTTAGCTGCCCCGCCGTCGAGGGTGATGTGGGGAGAGGAGCCACTAGGACGGCTTCTGGCACTATACAGTGCCGTCCACGTCCTAGAAAGCTCCTCATGCACCTCCGGAAAGAAAGGTAACGGGGCGGTGCACTGAGAACCAGCGCAGCCCACCCCGAGAAACCAATCATCCAACCGGGAAGGTTCGGGACGTGGTGGAGGGTTCCACACAAGCCCGACCTTCTCGCCGGCCCGGGAAAGCATAGCCGCCCATTTTGGATCGGTCTCGGGCAACTCTACACGCCCCGAGGGGGGTAACGCAGCTGAGTCTTCATCTCCAGAGGACTGAAGCTCCCCCTCAGATGCTGCGATCGACATCTGATCGTCAGCTGGAGCCTCAAATGAAAACGATTGGTCATCCAGGAGAAGGACCAAGACGTTCACTAAGGGGCTCCGACGGCAGCAGCGCTTGTGAGGCGTGAGGGGCCCGCAGAGGTTGTCTCGGCGGGGAAGGCCTCACTGTAATCCTCAGATCACCCTGGTCATGCGCAGAAGTAGGTTTATTCTGCGGGGCAGAATAGACGCTAGGTCGGGACATAGGCGAGGGACTGCACCTCCCCTGAGGAAGGCGAGTCTTGATCACAGCACTGTGATAGTCATATTCCCGCAGTGGGAACATGAACTTTCCACAAAAGCTGCCTCAGCGTGCTGAATGCCCAAACACGAGAGGCAACTACTGTGGCTGTCTGCTGGCGCCAGGGAATGACGGTATCCAGAAACGCACAAGCGGAATGACATCCTGAAAAGGACGCAGGGTCACGCTTGTGTTGCTCTTTAGTAAAATAAGGGCCCTTTCACACCTGAAAGTCCGCACCAAGGTCCGAACCAAAGTTCATGTTTTGATACATTGTATACATTTGGTTAGTTTTGGTTTGGTTTCACATTGCAATTATGCGAGCGCACTAAAGAACTTTTCATGACGTACTTGCGTCCTGTCGTCATCATCTACATGGCTGCATATTGACATTGATTGGTTTGTAAACGGATGTGCGTCTGACGTCAGCGTGTTGTCAATTCGGCGGGTAACTTTGACAAGAATGAATGAACAGACCCATATTATCGTTGCCACTATGCTGTTATTATTACGCCATTACTCCCTCCAGCACCAACTATACTCGACGCTAGTTCAAATTCGCCAAATGAACGTCCTCGTTGTGCAAACAAATCATCGCCGGTAGGACGCAGGACAAATGTGTGCGTGTGTGTGTGCGCGCGCGCGAATCAGCTGGAAGAAACGCTGTAGGCAGGACTGACAGATCTGCACATAAATATTCTTCTTCAGTTGTTTATGCTACGCGGGAACCACCGGAACTTCCTGTAAATGGTCCGAAAGTCCGAACCATACAGACAATGCTTTCACACTAGAAACGAACCAAACCTTTGAACAGTTTGATCCGGACCGAGACCACCTCTTTTCGTCGGACCAAATTTCGTCTGTTTGGTCCGGACCGTGGTCCGGGGGAGGTTTCACACCTGTAATTTTGATTCGGACCAAACTGAAAAGTCCGAAAGTCCGGACCAAACAAGGTAGGTGTGAAAGGGCCCTAAAAAACAGAAAAAACTATCTTTGTGCTGAGGCACCCAGGGGTAGCCGTGTTGTGTAATATACACGGAAGGAACACCCACCGAACGCCCACTGCTGATTGCATCATCACACCAACACAAGACAGGGTCTTCTTAGAAGAGTTTTCGGTAGTCTTGTAGAACTCTAGTCCACCAGAAGCTCGGCTCCAAAGTGAAAGACAATGTGTGCGTGCGCCCGCTTCCTGTTTATACTCGCGCTGTGGGGCGGGGCGCGTGACGCGTTTCACGCACGCCAACGTTCATTGGCTCGTTCTGTAGACACTCGAAGATGATAGGGCTCCCTGAAGTGATCACAATTACGTCGTCACATCGACGTTACGTCAAACGTGAGCGACTGAAAGGGAACTCTGCTTAAAAAAAATGGTCTTGATCCTGCAGATCTTGCTAATTTCAGACCTATCTCCAAACTATAGACCAAGACCACAATATCCTCAAAGTTTTCCAGTCCGGTTTTAAATCTCTACACAAAACAGAATTGTCTCTTTTAAAAGTTTTAACGATATCTATTTAGCTACCCATTCTGGTGACTATGTTGTTCTTGTGCTTCTTGATTTAACTGCTGCATTTGATACTGTGGACCATGAAATTCTGATTTCTCGTTTGGAGCATTGGGTAGGCATAAAGGGCATAGCACTTGAATGGTTCAGGTCATATTTGGAAGGTCGGAATCTCTGTGTCAGCTGTGGGAACTCTGAGTCTTCTTCTGCACCTCTCTCGTGTGGGGTCCCTCAGGGGTCAGTTTTGGGCCCTCTTCTTTTTTCTCTTTATTTGCTGCCGCTTGGCTTAATAATTAGGAAGCATGGCATGTCATTCCACTGTTATGCGGATGATAGCCAGATTTACATGCCTCTTAAAAAGAATGACACTGTCAGACTGTTAATAGAGTGTCTTGATGATATAAAAGCCTGGATGGCTATTCTTTTTTTTAAGTTTTAATGCGAATAAAACAGAAGTGATGATTTTTTGTGGCACCACTGGGACCCATTCTGTTGAGTTGGGTGCTTTGGCCCAGTACACTAAGCCAATAATCACTAACCTAGTGGTTAAAATCGACTCTGACCTTAAGCTAGACAGTCAGATTAGAGCAGTAGTTAAAACAAGTTTTTTTCCAGTTGAGGTAGCTGGCCCAAATAAAGCCTTTTTTTACAAAGACAACAATTTGAGACAGTAATCCATGCCTTTGTTACTACCCTGCTGGATTACTGTAATGCACTGTATGTGGGGGTTAGTGGTTCTTCTTTAGCTCATCTTCAAATGGTTCAAAAAACGGCAGCGCGTCTTTTAACAGGAACGCGTAAACATGAGCACATTTCCCCCATCTTAGCCTTGCTTCACTGGCTGCCTGTACAGTTCAGGATTAATTTTAAAATTATTTTATTTGTTTTTAAATCGCTTAATGATCTTGCCCCTCCCTACATTTCTGAGCTACTTCATCTTTATACACCCACTCGTTCTCTCATGTCAGCTGATCAACTGCTCCTGTATGTGCCCAAAACAAGTCGTAAGCTCAGAGGGGACCGTGCCTTTTCTGTGGCAGCTCCAAAATTGTGGAATGATCTGCCTCAGTTTATTAGACAGGCCTCTTCAATGTCTCGTTTTAAATCTCTTCTAAAAACCCATCTTTTTTCTTTGGCCTTTCACACCAGAAGTTAACATTTTGTTTTATTTTATTGTTTTTATGGTGTTTGTCATATGTTTTGTCTCTTAATCTGATCTGAATTTGATCATGGTTTGGTCTTCAGTGTTGTCAACAGTAATCATGCATCATAAACAGTGTTGGTCAAGTTACTTGGAAATAGTAATTAGTTACTGATTGATTACTGATTACTTCTCCAAGAAAGTAATCCAGTTACTTTACTGATTACTTATTTTCAAAAGTAATTAGTTACTTTACTAGTTACTTTACTAAGTTACTTTTCAAAAACATGATGCACGACCTGAATACGCTATAAAGCAACAGACCTTTCAGCCTAATTCTATTCTTTCTGCATATTCCATCATCTAAAATTGAATCAAATGAAACATTCTCTTTTTTAAAACTTTTATTAGTTTCAATATTTTAACTTTATGCACATTGCATCAAGCAAAAATTAAATTAAATGCAACAGTCTCAGACTTGAAGAAAATTGTTCAACATTTAAACCTATTTTCTAGCCTGGGTGCCAGCCCGAACCCCGCCCACAACATTTTTTGGTCGGGAAGTTCGGTCTGGACTCGCTCCGTTGAGGAGCTATTATGCCCGAACAAAAATTGTTCGGACCAATCAAATTGTCAGGGCGGGCTTTATACGATGATGGACAGATGAGCAACGGTAACGTAATCATCCACGTCACCAAAGAGCGCTTGATTTGAATTAGTTTACAACAAAGACGACTGCTGCTGGAGAATTGAGATTTCACGAGCTCACATTTACAAATAAGTCAGAGAGAATAAATGCGTATATAAGAGTTCACACAAATAAGTCGATAGAATAAATGTGTATATGACGTGCTGTCCGAGGAGAGGGCTGTGGGCTCGGTAGCCATACTCCCCCGTATTCCTGGTTGTGAGAGAACAAGACAAGAGTGAGGATTCGGGGTGGTGGAGGGATGCTGAAAAACTGTCAAGGAGTGTTAGGTAAGTTGACAGAGTGAATATGCTTCCTCATGCTGATATAGGGTAACGTTAGACATGGTATTGTTTGATGACAAGTTGATATTGGATTGATTATTTGTACGTGCTCCTCCCGAACTTTGTTTATGAAACATCATGTGTAGATTCCGCCATCGCGTCTGTTATAGAAGATATCGGCAGCGCATTCATTTTAAAAGAGGAACAGAGAGCCGCGATTTTTTTTTTTATTAAATGCTTGTAGAAGCCGCGACATTTTGTTGGTTGAAAATATGAATGAAGAACATGCGTCATTTACTCCGTTGCTCTGATTGGTTGTAGGTCTATCCAATTGAGTGCAGAGGTTTTTTTTTTCCTGGTTTGGTTGAGACACACCCCATAATCAAATTTCTATGGAGCAGTATCAGACTCACATTCTGACTAGAATCTGAGTATGACGACGTCAGGCTACCTATTTTCTGCACTTTCCACCATATTTTAATGAAATAAAGAAAGTCCTTCTTCTGTTAACTTATATTTCTGCATATTCCAGCATATAAAAAAAAAAAAAAAATTGTAAAATCCATTCGAATAGTATAGATGTAAATAAAATACAGCAATAAAATAAAGTCTCTCCTGACTGTATTCCAAATTATTAACATTTACGTCTTTTAACAGTAAAGTGCAGAGAGGAGTAAAAATGAGTTTACCAAAACAGAAAATGCTGTTGCATGCCACATTTAGGCTGTTAGTCCAGTCTCATTTTATGGCTACCCTGACAAGGCCCTATGTTTTCTTTTTTGTTTTTTTTTCGGAGTGAAACAGTGGTTATATCACATCAGCAGAAGCTTCTCAAACCTCCTATCACACAGTCTGTTCCTTTTCTATTTTGTGGGCTCTACTGACCTAAACCATCTCATGTGCTATCAATACTGAATGAGATTTAATTTTGGTTGAGGCTGTTTTGACCTCTTTATTTCAATCTTCTATTGATGTTAAGATTAATATTCATGATTAATGATGATCAATATCCCTGATATCGAACAGGGGATGAATAATTGATATTTTATTATATTCTATCATTTTAATAATTGTACTCACTGCTTAAAACAAACAAAGTGTAAGATCTGCCCACCATGAATGATATAATAAATTCAACAAATCCACCCAAATCAATTATCAAATAATAATCTTACCTTTACAATAACATCTGGAAGGCTGGCTGTCATTCTAGAGAGGTCATCTTTCAGGGCAAGTGTCTTTGACATCAGGCTTGTGAGTGTTGGTAGTAAAGCCCCATAGGTGCACTCATCCCCTTGTAAGATGTCTAGCGCTACGGTCAGGGGCTTCATCACGGTGCAGTACTCTTGTAAAAATAGGTACGCCCTTTCATTAAGGCACTTGATTCCCAGTTTTACACACAGGGGATTCAGCTCATTCATCGGAATTGTGATGATTCTGGAAATGGCCTCATACAGGGAATTCCACCTTGTGGATGTGGGTACCATTAATTTCCTGCGGCTGACTTCCTCCACCTGTTCAGAGGCTAATGTTGATTGACTTGCTTTAGTCCAAAGAGCAGAGCATTTTGCAATACTACTCCTATATACAGCCTTGGTGTCTGCTCAGGAATTTAGATGTTTGTCAACATCGCTTGTTGAAATTAAGTTAATTGTGTGTGATGCACACCTGTAGTGTGGAGGGAGGCTAAACTGTCCATCACCAGATGCGGTTGAAAGAGCTTCTATGACATCTGTAAAAGTCGGTTCCTCATCCTCACCTTCTTCTTCATTTTCAGATTCAGACTCCAAATTACAGGGCTGACACACTCTGAATGCTTTGGCAAAATTAGATGCATTATCAGTTACAGTGGCAACAACTTTGCCATGCAGTCCATATGATGAATGGATTTCTTCAATCTCTGCTCCAATTACATCATAGGTGTGCCTGCCTCTAATTCTCTTACATGCTAGGGTGGCCTTGTTGCGCTGTAAAGTGGAATTAATCCAGTGAACTGTTACACCCATAAAACTTTTGTTATTCACCGTCCAGATGTCAGCAGTGGTGGAAACAAAGTCTACATCTCCGAGTGCAGCCTTCAAATTAGCGTCCATTATGTCATATTCTCTCTCAAGGTATCCTGCAAATTACTTTCTCTGCGGCAGCTTGACTCCGTGTTTGGTCGGTATTTTTTCTACAGTGCGTCGGAACGATTCAGAGTCAACAGTGGAAATTGGCAGCATGTTTTCGACAATATAGCCAGCGACGAGCTTATTCAGTTCAGCGGCACTAAGTGCTGTCGCACTCGCTTTTAAGTCTATTTTCACCTGTTTAGCAGGAGAGGGGCCCACGGAGGTTCGCCCGGTGGAATTGGATGTAGCCGCAGCGGTCATGTCAGTTGGGGGTTCAGGGTTTTTTTCAGTAAGTTTTACATTCCTGTGCCGGCTTGCTAGGTGCTTGCTCAGATTTGAGGTGGAATTTTTCGCTGTAGATAAAAGTTTTCTTCCCACGCAGAGTGTACAGCGGAGGCTGATGTTTTTGTCACCTTTAACCGAGTCAAACTCAAAGTAATGTCGGTACTTCCAAGCATTAAACGCTGCATGGTCTTGCTCTCTTCCGCGCTCCATGTTGTCTCTTCTTGTTCAACACTACACTGACTGACGGCGCGGGCGCGACGCTCATACGTCATTGTCACTCGACTCACGTCACGAGACAGTCTCACAAAACAAAATCAAGGTTAAATAACGCGGTAACGCAGCCTGTTTACGGGGAAGTAACAGTAATCTAATTACTGTTTTTGCAATTGTAATCCCTTACTTTACTCGTTACTTGAAAAAAGTAATCGGATTACAGTAACGCGTTACTTCTAACGCGTTACTGCCCATCAGTGTGTATATCTAACATGGGCGATTTTTGGTTTTGTGAATCTATAACTTGTTCCCTGGCCAATCGTTTTGGCTGAGGGGAAGTTTCATAACTTTATAAGCTATTTAACTTTACCGTTGTAACGTTATGGTTAGACTAGAGCGCTGACTTTGTATGTTTGACTGAATTGTTTGCTTTATTTGTATAGCTTCTTATACCTTTTACTTATACTTTTATAATGGCTAATATTGATAAAACTGAAATTTAACAAAAAGAGACTGGGTTGAATTTTGTCATTTTAAATTTTAATACAACGAAGATGATCTATAATGTTGTTTACTGCAAAATCTGTTGTTTAGTACAAATGCACATATTGCCTGGACCATATTAAAATGTTTAATATTTTTATATTATATTTTAAACGAAAAGAGGCAGGTTTGTGTTTTATATTTAGTTTTTTTATAAATAGGCAAACGTTATGTGCAGTGAATATAATCAATACGCGTTGCCTGAACCACATTTGTGTGGCTATAATGTTTAAGATTTCTTTAAATGAAAACGAAAAGAGTTAGTATGGTGTTTTATAATATATTTCGTTGCCTAAAATATACACAGAGATAACCGGAGTAGCAGAGCGAGCTGAGTGACGCGCGCTGTGTCAGAAGGTGGGCGGGGTTAGGATTTCCCAAGATTTCCCAAGATGGCGCCGCCCATACCCCCCATAAACGGCTTCAAAACCGTTCTTCAGAAAGTCTATGGGTGACGTCACAGACGCTTTGTCCATATTTTTTACAGTCTATGGTCCATACATCTCGTGAAGGTACAGGGCACTAGAGATAGGCCGAAGGGAAGTACTGTGTACTGATAAGCCTGTCCTTCGAATGAGAACCTCAGGAAGTGTCTGTGATGGGGCGCTATTTGTATGTGAAAATAGGCGTCCATCAGATCTACTGAGAAGAACCAATCCCCCTGGCGAATATGCGCAAGAATTTGTTTGTCATCAGCATCCTGAACGGGCGCGTCATAAGCGCTTTGTTCAGACGTCTGAGATCTAGGATGGGTCTGAGACCGCCATCCTTTTTGGGTACGAGGAAGTAGCGGCTGTAATAGCCTGACTCGCTCTCTGACATAGGGACTGTTTCGGCAGCCCAATCCCCTGGGCGAATATGCACGAGACTTTGTTTGGTCGTCAGCATCCTGAACGGGTCTGAGATCTAGGATGGGTCTGAGACCGCCATCCTTTTTCGGTACGAGGAAGTAGCGGCTGTAATAGCCTGAATCGCTCTGTAACATAGGGACTGTTTCAACAGCCCCTTTTCTCACCAGTTTTGACACTTCTGTACGGAGAACATGGCCCACGCCCTGTTTGACCGTGGTCTCGACCTTGGTGTGAAGCGTGGAGGTCTGCGAGCAAACTGGAGCAAGTAACCTCGTTTTATTGCGTTCAATACCCAAGTCGATATTTCGGGGATAGCCTCCCAGGCTTTGGCCCTCATAGCTAGGGGTTGGATGAGTACAGGGCACAGGTCGCTGTGAGATAAGGGCCCGGCCAACTGACTGTCTAGTGTTTCCCCGCCTGTGTGAACGGCGTTCATGCACAGAGGCGCACGTCTTAGTGAGCGTGAGCCCTCTATGACGTCTATAGTGTGGGATTTCATATAGCGGTGCGTTCATAGCAGTGTGCACACAGTCTATGTTCATTACCCTCTTTTCCCTGAAAGGGGAAAAAGATGACACCATGTTGGAAGTGCTTGTATGTTGGGGCGCACATGTTATAATGGGCACCTGAACTACATGAGCAGCATGAGCTGGCGATGGGCTTGAGACGGTATGCACAGTGTTTGAGATTGTATGTACAGTGTTTGAGACTGTATGCACAGTGTTAGAATGTGGAGGTGCAGACCTTGTGGTGGGCACATCTTCTACATCTGTTAAATTTGCAGCCTGTGGTGGCGAATTTGTAACTGTGGGGACAGTGCTTGTGTGCAGGTGTGCAAGCTTTATAGCGGGCACATAACCTATTTAAGCTTGAAACTGTGCGAACAGTGCTTATGTGTAGTGGTGCTCACTTGATAGTGGGCACACGACCCACGCTTATTGTATTCACAGCGTGCTGTTCCTGCCTCGCCAGTGCAAGCCGGGGGAGGACTGATACTGTAGGAACAGTTTCCGCGTGTAGTAGTGCGTACGTTACAGTGGGCACACAATCTACATTTAATACATCTCCCGCACTGGCTGGGGGGAGAGTTGAAACTGTGTTGGCAGCATTTTAGTGTAGGGGCGTGCACGTCATTGTGGGCACACAACTATATTATTACACTTACAGCATAGGGGGCTACGCCCCAGACCAACATATGACACAGGCAGAAAAGATCTATTTTCGTGCTTTATTTGTGTCGCCGTAAGAGCTGTGTTTGTTTGCAGGTGTGTGTTTTGTAACAGACCCATTTACTGCAATATCTACATTTCCAGCTGCCTGACAGAAGGGACTGGAGAATGTTTGATAAGTTTTCGGGAGGTTGGTCCGGTCACAGCAGGACTCAAACTCTCCCTCTACTGCAATGGTTCTTGCACTAAACCTGCATTTTAAATACCTCCAGCTTGTGTAGAAAGCCAGAGATGGCTCTTTAACATGACTAAGCTGGCCATGCTTTGTCCAATCACACTTATGCTGGGCGTGAGCTCATTCGCTTTGGTGAAATATTCAGAGCAGCCAAGATTCGAACTCAGGTCTCTGGTTTCTAAAATCTTAGAATTGTGTGAATAACAATAGATAAAAGCTCTCACTGAGAGAGAGAGTCATGCGGGGGCAGGGCCGGCATGAGCTTGTACGCTTAGGTGAAAATATTCAGTGCAGCCGAGATTCGTATTCAGGTCTCTGGCGCAAAGGCTTAGAAAAAAAAGTCTCTGTAATACGTGAGTCACGCGGGGGTTGGGCTGGCGTGGGACCACTTGTTTTTGAACGCTCAATAATGTTCGAACCCGACCGTTATGAATGGGAGGGCGCGAGGCGTGGGGTCGCTTTCTGTATCGTAAGGAAGCTGGCCGCGAGTGCAGTGAAGAACAGCATAAATTTCACTCGCCGCCAGAGCCAGGATTTGAACACAGGTCTCTGGCGTGATAGCCTTAATATTCCCCCACTGAGCCACATGGGGGGAATGACGAGTCGAGCCGAGCCAGGCCGAGCCGAGCTGGTACTGTGTAGTGGAAAAGCGCCAATAGTGTATTGTTGCTAGTGTATTATTGTATAGCTTAGTAGCAATTCACAGTGGTAGAACAATCCTCTTACGTGCACAGAACAGACATAACAGGACAGGACAGGACTTCGACACGGCAGGTCGTTTGGCAGAGAATTCGTACGCATAGCTTCTGAAATAATCTGGCAAAGAGACAGGGGAAAACAAGGCTAGAAAAAGAGAAGATAATTAGGGAAAGTGATGACTGGTGTGGAACTGATGATGAGGATAATAAGTTATGAAAGAGAACACCTGGGAACCAGGATCATGACAGTACCCCTCCCTCAATGAGCGCCCCCTGGCGCTCCCGAGGAAGGAGACTGACGAGACAGAAGAAAATCATCGACCAGCGAAGGGTCCAGGATGTCCCGGGCAGACACCCAACTCCTCTCCTCCGGGCCGTACCCCTCCCAGTCCACTAAGAACTGATGACCACGACCTCGGCGACGCATGTCCAAGAGTCGACGGACCTTGTACACAGGAGACCCCTCGACACGAATAGGAGGAATAGAGGGGCGTGAGGGCGCACAAATCGACGGTTTAATGCAGGAGACATGGAAAACAGGGTGTACGCGACGAAGATTAGGTGGAAGCGACAGCTTGACTACGACAGGACTAATGATCTTACAAATGCGAAACGGTCCGATGAAACGAGGGACCAATTTACGTGATTCAGAGTGGAGTGGCAAATTAGATGAAGAAAGCCAAACCTTCTGGCCGCGAATGTACTGTAGCGGGGGCTTCTTACACGACGCTTGTTGGCAGTGGTGCTCATGCGTCTCCTCGAGCGACAAAGAGCTGATCTCACCGTTCTCCAAGTGCGCTTGCAGCAATCGATAAATGCCTGAACGGACGGGACATTAGATTCCGAATCCTGCGAGGGAAATAACGGGGGTTGATAACCCAGGCAGCAGGAAAAAGGAGAGAGACCCGTGGCTAACGAGGGGAGCGAGTTATGTGCGTATTCAGCCCAGGCGAGCTGCTCTGACCACGACGAAGGATTACGAAGAGCCAGACTGCGGAGAATGCGGACGACGATCTGATTGGCCCGTTCGGCCTGACCGTTAGTCTGTGGGTTAAACCCGGACGAAAGGCTAGCGGAGGCTCCAATGAGACGACAGAACTCCCTCCAGAATTGTGAGGCAAACTGTGGTCCCCTATCAGAGACAATATCAGTGGGCAGACCGTGCAATCTAAAAACGTGATCAACCATGATCTGAGCCGTCTCCTTAGCGGAGGGGAGCTTGGAGAGCGGAATAAAGTGAGCGGACTTAGAAAAACGATCAACGACCGTTAGGATGACCGTGTTTCCCGCGGAAAGAGGGAGACCGGTGATAAAATCGAGTCCTATATGGGACCACGGGTGCGAAGGGACCGGTAACGGACGAAGAAGACCGGCTGGAGGCGAGTTACCGGACTTAGTCTGGGCACAAACCACACAGGAAGCGATAAAACGCCGCGCGTCCAAAGTAGGCCACCAAAAGCGTTGGCGGATCATGGAAAGAGTGCCCCGCACGCCGGGATGGGCAGACAATTTAGAGGAATGTCCCCATTGGAGAACAGCCAAGCGCGCAGTGACAGGAACAAAACGACGATGCTTAGGACAGGCGCGCGGGACAGCGACACGGGTTAGTGAACGTTTGACCAACCTTTCTATTCCCCAAACTGCCGCGCCCACCACACAGGCAGAGGAAATGATCTCCTCCTGGGTAGTGGCGGGAGTTGATGAATCAAAGAGGCGAGAAAGAGCGTCAGGCTTAACATTCATAGACCCGGGGCGAAACGAGATGGTGAAATTGAAACGTGTAAAAAATAGAGCCCAGCGAGCTTGACGAGCGTTTAATCTCTTAGCAGAACGAATGTATTCTAAATTTCTGTGATCTGTCCAAACAATGAACGGAACCGGAGCTCCCTCCAACCACTCACCCAGAGCCAAACGAATGGCGAGCAGTTTGCGGTTACCGACGTCATAATTGCGCTCCGCGGGAGTGAGGCGGTGAGAAAAGAAGGCACAGGGGTGTACCTTCTCATCAGAAGGTGAGCGCTGAGACAGGACAGCCCCGACCCCCACCTCCGAGGCGTCGACCTCGACAATAAATTGTCTCGAAATGTCCGGAGTGAGTAAAATGGGAGCCGTAGTGAAAAGAGTCTTAAGACGATCGAATGAGCGTTGAGCGGAATCGGACCACTTGAATCTAGAGTTAATAGAAGTCAAGGCGGTGAGAGGAGCGACCACCTGGCTGAAGTTGCATATAAAGCGGCGGTAAAAATTTGTGAAACCAAGAAATCGTTAGAGCACGACACGAGACTCGGGGACAGGCCAATCAGTAACCGCCCGTACCTTGTTAGGATCCATACTGACTCCCTCAGCAGAAATGACCGAACCGAGAAATGAAACCGAAGAGACGTGAAACGAGCACTTCTCTGCTTTAACAAAGAGTCAATTCTCCAGTAAGCGCTGGAGGATTCGTCGAACGTGTTGCACGTGCACTTGGAGAGAGGGAGAAAAGATCAGTATGTCGTCGAGATAGACGAAAATATTAAGCATATCCCGAAGGACATCGTTTACGAGGGCTTGAAACACAGCAGGAGCGTTGACCAGACCGAACGGAAGAACCCGATATTCAAAGTGACTGAGTGGCGTATTAAACGCGGTCTTCCACTCGTCACCCTCCTTGATGCGCACGAGATGGTAGGCATTACGGAGATCGAGCTTGGTAAAAATCTTTGCTCCCTGCAATAACTCAAAGGCAGATGACATCAATGGTAAGGGATAGTGATTCTTTACAGTGATGTCATTCAGCCCTCGATAGTCTATGCAGGGATAGTCTATGTAGGGAAAGAACCGTCTTTCTTTTTAATAAAGAAAAAACCAGCGCCGGCTGGAGACGAGGACGGAACAATAGTACCCGCATTTAAAGATTCTGAGAGATAATTCTCGAGTGCTTCGCGTTCTGGGGCTGACAAGGAATAGAGTCTGCCGCGCGGAGGAGTGGTACCCGGGAGGAGGTCAATGCTACAGTCGTACGGCCGATGAGGAGGGAGAGAGGTTGCCCGGGACCAACTGAAAACCTCCCGCAGATCGAGATACTCCTCCGGGACCCCAGACAAATCACCTGGCTCGACCTGTGAAGAAGAGACAGAAGAGACAGGAGGGATAGCAGAGGTTAAACAATCAACATGACAAGATAATTTCCATGATAAAATCGAATTATTAGACCAATTGATAAGGGGATTATGTTTGACCAGCCAGGGGTGTCCTAAAACCACCGGACTAAAAGGGGAAGAGAAAATTTAAAAAGAAATTGTCTCCTTATGGTTCCCCAAGACAGTGAGAGAGAGAGGGATGGTCTTCCTTTGAATCCTAGGAAGCGAACTTCCATCTAAGGCAAACAGGGGAGTGAGTCTCTTAAGTCTATGAGGGGAATACCTTGTTCTAGCGCCCACGTCTCGTCGAGGAAATTTCCTTCAGCACCAGAGTCTATAAGGGCAGAACAAAAGACTGAAGTGTCAGGCCAGTGAATAGAGATAGGAAGAGAGGTACATGATCCAGATGGAGAGTCCTTGGAGTATGCGCTCGCCAGTAGCCCTCCGTTCACTGGCGAGCCCTGGCTTTTACTGGACAAGCGCTGACGAAATGGTTAGGCGCGGCACAGTACATGCACAGACGATTGGTAATTCTGCGCTCTCGTTCTCTTGCAGTGATACGTAGTCCACCGAGCTGCATCGCCTCCGGCTCCGAACCAGCAGAGGGCGAAGTAGAAACGACAGGCTGAGCAGACAGCAGAGACGATTCCTGGCGGCGCGCGCGGTGACGTAACTCAAAGCGCTTCTCTATACGGATCGCCAGGTCGATGAGCAAGTCGAGATGAGCAGGTACCTCCCGAGCGTAGATCTCGTCCTTGAGTTCCGGAGAGAGTCCCTCCAGGAAGCGGGCCACCAAGGCTGGCTCATTCCAGCCACTGGTGGTAGCTAAAGTGCGGAATTCGACTGAGAAGTCCGCTGCAGAACGCCTTCCCTGGCGAAGAGTAGACAGTAATCGTGAAGCCTCCTCTCCATAAGCCGAGCGATCAAAAACTCGGATCATCTCTGCCTTAAACTGGGAAAAATTAAACACACAGTCCGCGTCGATCTCCCAGTTAGCAGCTCCCCATTCACGGGCTCGTCCGGCCAGGAGAGAAATGACAAAGGCGACTCGAGCACGATCAGTAGCGTAGGTCGAGGGCTGGAGAGAGAAGACAACTTCACATTGCGTCAGGAAGGCGCGACATTGAGTGGGCTCACCGGAGTAACATGGAGGATTGTTTATCCGCGGCTCAGGCAAATCACGATGATCCTGGGTAGCAGGTGCTTCAGGACGCAGATGAAGTACACGAGAGGAGAGGTCCGACACCTGAGAAGACAGGGACTCGACAGCCTGTCTAGCAGCAGAGAGCTCCTCCTGATGTCGGCCCAGCATCGCGCCTTGGAGTTCAACCGCTGCCTGAAAGGGGTTGCTGCTCGCTGGGTCCATTTTTGGCCAGATTATTCTGTTATAAGTGGAGAGAAAGATGACCCAAGAGCGAGATGCAGCAAAGCAGTCTTTAATTAACAAAGTCAGAATGTCCAGAGGTAGAACAGAAATCTTCAGCATATTATAATAAACAATGAAAATCTTCCGGTAAACTGATGCCGGGAACTTAAACTCAATTCCTCCGTCAAAGCAGCGGAGCGTCTCTGGAAGTAGGGGGTACCGTGAGAAAGCCAGCCGACTCCGGGACCTCCAGGTGATCAGAAAGCAATGAGCGCAGTCACAGGTACTCTGTAACAAGTATAGCTTAGTAGCAATTCACAGTGGTAGAACAATCCTCTTACGTGCACAGAACAGACATAACAGGACAGGACAGGACTTCGACACGGCAGGACGTTTGGCAGAGAATTCGTACGCATAGCTTCTGAAATAATCTGGCAAAGAGACAGGGGAAAACAAGGCTAGAAAAAGAGAAGATAATTAGGGAAAGTGATGACTGGTGTGGAACTGATGATGAGGATAATAAGTAATGAAAGAGAACACCTGGGAAGAAGGCGATGTGTGTGCGTAATGACCAATGAAGTAATCAGGGGTGTGTGAGTGTAAATGTGTGTGTGTGTGTGTGTGTATGAATGTGTGTGACCAGAGGGGGGAGACAAAGTAAAGGAAGAACCAGGATCATGACAGTCATAGCAATCGTAAAAAACTGTAATAGAAAGCCAGTTAATATAAAGATTTTTAATAAAGTATTTTTCCAAAATGAAGTTTAAATAGTATTTTCATGCCGTGACCATGGGGACTGGAACGTAGCCATGCGCCAGGGATGGAAATTAACTTTTTTGTCCACCGGCCACTGTGGCTGGTGGATTTCAAAATCTACCAGCCACTCAATGTTTTTACCAGCCACTTGTTTTTAACCGACAATGTGTAACTGCATGTGAAAATGAATGCTACAAGATCTACAATACTTAAGCAGTTTATTTAATCTCAAGTCTCAATGAAATACTGACATTTTCTCTTTCTCTCTTATATATATTTATCTTTTTTACCTGGATGTGGCATTTGAATGATTCGTGGTCTTTTATGGCTTCCAGTTTTAGGTTTTTAGCCCCAACAATGAAACTAGGGCTGGGCGATATGGACCAAAAGCCATATCCCGATTATTTAGGCTGAATATCGATATACGATATATATCCCGATATTTTTTCCGCAAAGTGAGAGCAAATGTTCAGTCAAAGTCAAAGCCAAATATGACATGTCACAAGTAGTTTTATTGAAACCGGCTATTTCTACACACACAAGTACTGTCCCCCTTTACTTAACATAAATTGTAAGAATATGACTAATAGTAAAGACTAGTACTAATAAATAAACATTAGGCCTATGCTAAAGCTATTAAATAGCAGTCCCAAACTAGTTTTTGTTAATACAATGTTGGTATGAGCCACTAGAGTCATTTAAAAATATAAAAAATAACACAAAGAAAAATAAAGTGGCATTTTGGGGTTAATATGGAAACGACAGTTACCATGGTGAATACACAATATTAACAATAACTGTTAATGAACCATGGAAACTGCTCCTGCTGAATAGTATGAAAATCATCCCTACATTACTTTTATTTTGTGTAATTTACAACGTAACGGCGTTGCATGCTCGTAGTTTATTTTGCACTTTATATACAGTGAGGCGATACACAGCGCGCGCCGCCGCATGCGCGTGCAATTGAAGAGTGTTCGCTACGAGAACAGGATAACGGCTGGCGTGACAGGACAAGAAAGTCCGTTTTTCTGAGGTGAAAGACTTTATTTCAGCGTACACTTATGTCCTCTAAAAGTGTCCGCCGTCTGTGTGAAACAGTATATTTTTATTTACCCGCCACGGTGGCCGGTAGGTGAAGCGAGTTTACCCGCCACAACACAAAATCACCCGCATTTGGCTGGTGGCGGGTGCTAATTTCCATCCCTGCCATGCGCACTTACTAGACCGTCTCATTCTAGCGCTTATGATTAGGAGGAATCTAGCCTACAAGCAGGGACGGACTGGGGCTAAAAAACAGCCCTGGACTTTCTCCCAAATAGGCCCATCATCCGACCATTCGCCTCTAGCCATGTGTGACGTGCACACTGCACTATAGCCAGGATGTCCTGATACTTTATGCCACAATACTGTAGCCTATCAGACAAGGTATTCACAGCAAGTAACATCTCAAAACCAATGATGATAATTGGGGTTGTGTTTATTAATGAAGCCTCAGCCTTTAAATAAAAACAAAAAATGTAATGCCATAAAATACAAATAATGAAATGTCACAGTAACCCCAAATTACACAAACTTGTAATTATAAAACATATAGTTATATACCAGGGGTCTCCAACCTTTTTGTGTGCGAGGGCCATACCTCAAGGGATAAAATAATCTAGAAGGAATTTTTATTTGTTATACTCCAATATTTATTATACATAACATGGCGAAGCTTTTTTACTTTTCACCATCATATGGGAAATAATAAAATATCTTGATATTCTGGTTCAGACTTACAAGCGTTAAAAAAAAAAAAAAAAAATTCCTGAAAAATTATGAAAATATTCATGATTGATTTTTTTTGTTGTTGATTTTCTATAAACCTATTGTATGTGTTATCAAAAACATTAGCCCAAACATTTAGTATAAATATAAATGAAAAAAATAAATAAATAAACTGCCATAACTTCTAAACAAAACATTACTGCATTAGGCTACATTTAATACATGACTATATTAATAACAGCATTTTTAATATGAATAGGGCCTACAGGCACATTTCTGCCAAAAAAGTTTGTTTTACTAAAGTTAATTCATAAGTTTTGGTGTGAAATGTCTTCTAACTGGTTTGTTCTCGGAACAATGTTTCGCCTGTTTTTTTTTTTTTTTTGCGTCAATATGTTGAGAATATCAGCGATGTTTCATCTGGCTTTTTACAAGCTTAAATCACATAGTCATTTGTGGATTTATAATAGAGATAGAGATAGAGAATTCTGCGCTGAATTTAAATGCTTCGTTCTCAGTTGATCGCGCAGCTCTGTGTAATAGCCTAATGTTCGCGTGATCGAGATCAGCCCCACAGCTGCTTTGGCCGCGATCTGTTTTTTGGCCCAAGCTAATAATGCGCTGCTCAGATCATTGTTCCGCTTTTTGAGCGTTTGCCATTTGATGTTTCACATACGCAACGCAAATGACAGCGTATAATCAAAAAGAGTTGGGTAATTTTGTAGAGGCAAAAGTTCAAATTGAAACGTTTAGTTGAAAAGGTCGCAAAATTATACAATTTGTTCCGAAGTCTGGAACTCCGACGGCAAGTTAGGGCTATTTATAGAATGTGTTTAGCGGGCAACTCACAGGCACCACGTTGGAGACCACTGCTATTCAAATATAATGTAAGCAAATTTAAAAGTGCAGCCTTATAAAACTAATTTTCTGTCAGTGGCTATAGGCCGACTCTTCTTCCTCAGTTGTTTTTTACACGTAGCATATAAGTGATCATATTAGTGCCCCTGCTGTTGACGGTTCATATTGCTTTATTAGACTTTTTTTTTTTTTTTTTTTTTTGTGCCGACGGCCTTCGGTTGGACGGCCGTTCTGGACTTTTCCAGAACGCACAGATTGTCAGTCCGTCCCTGCCTACAAGCCCCAGAGGGACTGGACTAGGAAGTACACAGCTTCACTAGGATGCAGCCTTCTGTTTGAGAAGCACCCTAAAAGTGTGCTGCTCATCGCAACAGTCAAAGATGTCAGTCTAGCGCATATTTACATAGAAAAAACAATGAACTGCAACGCAGTGGAAGGCAAAAAGATGTTCTGTGTTAACGGCCACTTCTTGTGTTACTGTACACTCTTAAAATAAAAGATCTTTATTTGCATATAGTGGAACCTTTCCATTGCACAAAAGGTTCCTTATAGTGGAAAAAAGGTTATTTAGGCTATTAAAATGTTCTCCACACTAAGAAAAAATGGTTCTTGTAAGAACTGTTTACAGAGAGGTTTTTTGGAAAACCCAAAATGGTTCACTGCTGCAAAAAATAATAATATGTGGAATCATTATTTTTTAAGAGTGTAGTCTAGCTTCTCATATCCTGCTAAATGTAAAATGTATTTCACAAATTACTTAGATTTTCTTCTGTGAAATACAAAATAAGATATTTTGTGTCTCTGTGTTTTTGATTTTGTTGTTTCGGATCTTCTTCTTTTGTGTTCACCAAGAAAGTAAGTCAAACATTTTTTATTAATATATATTATATTTTCTGTACAGCATTGTGGTCAACTTTTGTTGTGTTTATTTGTGCTTTATAAATAAATGAAATTAAATACATGTGTGGAACGTCAGAATTTTAATCTTTGGCTGAACTTTATGAGCTATGTCAAAAAAACAGAGATGGTCCTCACTGTAGAACACGAAATCCTGGGGGAAGAGTTGGATCTAGATCCAACTCGTCCCACCTTACAAAAGTACCTTACAAAATACCTAAACCTACCCATCTCCACCCCCTGATCCCTAAACCCACCCCTAAACCTACCCATCTCCACCCCCTGATCCCTAAACCCACCCCTAAACCTACCAATCTCCACCCCTTAGATATGGATCCAACTCCGCCCCCTGGATCTTGTGTACTGCAGTGAGGTGCTACTGAAAAAACAAGCTTCCAGTAACTGATAAGGAAGTTCATCAAAGCTTCGTCAAAACTCCCGGTAACACTTTAGAATACTGTTCCTTCATTAATGAATAACTACACAGGAACAAATGAGTAATGCACTATTAACATTGTAGTAACTACTATTAACTAACAAGAAACTCTGATTAACGAATTAGTAAGTCATAGCATTCAGTCGAATGTGGTAGTTCACTATTAGCTAATCAGTAACTAACGGCGCACAATGACTTATGGGGTAGAATAGGCCGCTAAGTGTCCATTTATGTATCCTTCCTTTCACGGGGAAACGAAGGACGCATTTGGCGTCGCTTTTGAATCAGGGTAGCCTTCGTCGCGGCGCGATGACGCAACAGTCCTTCTAATACGGCCTTCGGAGGATGCAGAACTGAATTGGGACAGCCTTCATCGCGCCGCGGTGACGCAATCGGCCTTCAAATGCAACCTTCCAAGGATGCATCCTTTGAATTGGGACGTCCTTCGTAGTGCCGCTGTGACGCAATCGGCCTTCAAATGCGGCCAATCGGCCTTCAAATACGGCCTTCGGAGGATGCAGCCTTCACATTGGGACACAGCTACAGTGTGCAGATAAAACTTGATGGCTTTTTCAAGATCCATATGCAACGACCGTCTCATCTGCGTATCAAGCCCCAACCTCAAGAAGACAACCAGACCCACTGCTGAACAAACTATCACCAAAGAAAATGAAAAATACACAACGCAGAAAATTCACGGACCCTAATTGCATGTTTTGTTTCTGTGTCAGCATGCAATTACAGATGAACAACACAGAGCAAGTTATATGTGCCTGTAACTTACACCAGTTACAAGAATGAACATTATGTGTCTAAATTTGTATTTTTGTGAGAGTTTTTAAGAACTCTCAAAGAGGGGACTGAAGGATTCAAATTTAAGAATTTGGCGAGCTTGCCTCGGTGGGAGGAGGTTCAGGGCCTCGCTGAGCGCGGCGCTTCTTACGGCGCGGCAGCGCGGCGGGCAGGGGTGCAGACTCGTGGAAGCATGCCATGCGAGTCAGCAGAGTCGCCATTGACATCAGCTCGCAATGAGGGCATCCGCCGTCGGCGAGCGCGAGAGCTGCATGATCTTCTTTCAGGCAGGAAACGCTGATAACATGGCGGTCCCCGTCGCTGAGAGGGGCTCTGCATGAGCCACAGAGAGTGGGAGACATCTTAAAAAAGACGCTCAGCTCTTTTAGAGAGAAAAGGTGTGTGATTCGCGGGGCAAAAACACACTGCAGTAAAGGATATAGTGCACCAGATAGCGCAGCAGGAATGTCGGCAGAAGGCGGCTCGGCCAGCGGCTTCGATGCAGACTCGTCCCGCTGAAAGGCTTCTTCAGACGGCGCGGCTTCTCTCAGGATCCAGCGATGCGTGAGCTCCGCTTGAAGAGATGAAAATCAGTGAACCAGCCTCTCGACGCTATATTTATAGCCCTAGGCCACGCCTATTTCGGCGGGACGCTATGCAAATGGACGCGAAGCACCCCCATTGGTCAGGCGTCAACAGGGCCTCTCTTGATAGGCTGCTGCAGTTGCCGCAGATCTGTGCCCAGAAAGGATATTTCCTGACTGGGAGACAGAGAGCTCTTCGCCCAATTGACTGTGAGACCTAATTTCTCGAGGTGCTCGAGCAAAATGGTCGTGTGTTCTATGAGCTCTGTACCAGACTGAGCCAGAACTAGCCAATTGTCCAAGTAGTTCAAAACTCGCATTCCCCGAATTTTCGGTGGGGCGAGAGCCATGCATTTCGTGAACGTACGGGGTGCTAAAGACAGGCCGAACGGTAGGACTGTATACTGATATGCCTGGCCCTCAAAGGCGAATCTCAAAAATCGCCTGTGACGAGACGCTATTTGTATCTGGAAATACGCGTCTTTCAGATCTATCGACGCAAACCAGTCCTTTTTTTTGATTTGATTTGATTTGTCTGGTCGTGATCATTCTGAACGGGCGCTTTGAAAGCGCTTTGTTCAGCCGTCTTAGATCTAAGATGGGTCTGAGACCCCCGTCTTTCTTTGGCACCAGGAAATATCTGCTGTACAGGCCCCCTTCGCTCTGAGCTAGAGATAGGGGTTCTATGGCCCCTTTGCTCAGTAGTTTCGCTATTTCGGCTCGAAGTAGATGAGCTACTTCCGTTTTCACCGTAGTTTCGACTCGCGCCTCGCAGCGGCGAGGGCGTCGAGCAAACTGTAGCGAATAGCCTCTTTTTATAATGTTCAGCACCCATTCTGACACCCCGGGAAGCTGTGCCCATGCAGTCGCATGAATAGCTAGGGGTTGAATGAAGTCTGCGCTCTGGCCGTGACAGTCGTGAAGAGCTTCTATGTGGTGAAACATAGATACCGTGTTTGCGGCAGATGAGGCGGGGGGCGCGCTGATGACAGCGGGCAGCCTGCCCGCGCTCAACTCTGTTACAGCGAGTAGCTGAGAGGAGGCGAGTGGGCGAGACCCTTCGAGGTTTGACGTGTCTGTGAGTGCATGTGTGCGCGCTACAGCGGGCACATGGGAAGCACTGAACACAACCAGGGTCTGTGACCGTGTTTGTTTTGTTTTCGTTTTTACAGAAACCGGGAGACATGCAGTGTGTAGTGTATGTGGGCACTGGGCTGTGGGCACATTCACTACATTTAACGCGCAATCGACCTGAGTCGATTTTATGAGCGCGAGCTCTGTGTGAAGAGCTGTGTTTGTGTGTAGGAATGAGCATGTTATAGTGGCCATTTTTTCTACACTCGTAACACCATCGGCCGTGGCCGGAATACCAGAATTTACATTCTTTGAGGGATATATCTGGGTCGCCGTGACAACGGCGTTTGTAAGCAGGCAAGCGGGCCATGTTACCGACTTGTTTACTGCTAAATAAGCTGGAACAGTCACATTTTCTGGAACTGAGCGAGCTGGTAGTTTTGGTGGAAGTCTGGCCGCAGCGGGACTTGAACACCGTCGTTTTCCTAGAAGGGCTAGGACGACTTCGAGGCCTCGGGCTTGATGTCAATCTTTGTCCGGGGACCACGTTGAGGGCGGCGGGCAGCAGAGCGAGAGCGTGGTCTCGAGCTTCGGGCCTGCTTCCTCTGTGAGGCGGCGGCGGCGGGCGGTGGTTGCGGCTGTGAGCTTCGAGCAGACGGCTGTTTAGAGCGACCTGTCGCAGAGCTAGCGCGCTTAGGCAGGAAATGTTTAATGGCCTGCGATGTCTTCTGTACCTCAGCGAATCTGTCCGCAAAATCCTTGACGGACGATCCAAAGAGCCCAGCAGATGAGATGGGAGCGTCGAGGAACGCAGCGCGCTCCGAGTCCGGCATCTCAGACAGTGTTAGCCACAAATGCCTCTCAGCAACGGTGAGAGAGGCCATAATTCGCCCCACGGCCTGTGCAGCAGATTTTGTAGCGCGAAGAGCGAGGTCTGTGGAGCAGGCGTTTTGCGAGCAGGGTGTGCGAGATCAACAGAGCTCGGATAATCCTCACTGCCTGACACTAGGATAGAGCAGCTGTCCTCCTCCGCTATTTCCACATCATCAGACTCATCCGCGACAGAAACGGCGGCAGACAGCGGCCGTTGTCCGGGGGTGATAGACTCGAGTGAAGCGGGCGGTGAAGCTGGCGGGCGAACCGGCGAGCTTGCCTTGGTGGGAGGAGGTTCAGGGCCTCGCTGAGCGCGGCGCTTCTTATGGCGCGGCAGTGCGGCGGGCAGGGGTGCAGACTCGTGGAAGCATGCCATGCGAGTCCGCAGAGTCGCCATTGACATCAGCTCGCAATGAGGGCATCCGCCGTCGGCGAGCGCGAGAGCTGCATGATCTTCTTTCAGGCAGGAAACGCAGATAACATGGCGGTCCCCGTCGCTGAGAGGGGCTCTGCACGAGCCACAGAGAGTGGGAGACATCTTAAAAAAGACGCTCAGCTCTTTTAGAGAGAAAAGGTGTGTGATTCGCGGGGCGAAAACACACTGCAGTAAAGGATATAGTGCACCAGATAGCGCAGCAGGAATGTCGGCAGAAGGCGGCTCGGCCAGCGGCTTCGATGCAGACTCGTCCCGCTGAAAGGCTTCTTCAGACGGCGCGGCTTCTCTCAGGATCCAGCGATGCGTGAGCTCCACTTGAAGAGATGAAAATCAGTGAACCAGCCTCTCGACGCTATATTTATAGCCCTAGGCCACGCCTATTTCGGCGGGACGCTATGCAAATGGGCGCGAAGCACCCCCATTGGTCAGGCGTCAACAGGGCCTCTCTCGATAGGCTGCTGCAGTTGCCGCAGAGCAGCCAATAGGCGCGCAAGCTGCCTCACCTATGTCTGTATGCTGCTGCAACGCGTTTTGCATTATATAAAAATTAAAGGATAATTTTTGGCTTCAATATCTCACGGAAAGAGACTTTCCCCCAAGCGTAAGTTCTTACGCAGTACGAGAGAACCTCTCGTAAGAGAACGATTAGTTCATTCATAAATCCGTAAGATCTATAATACAAACCAGAAGACAGAACACAACGAGTGCAGCACTGATAGTCTATACAGCTATCAAGGAGTTGAACATTAGATCAGGGCCCGTATGTATAAAACTTCTTAGAAATGCTCTTAAGAATAGTCTTAAGCTTTGACTTAAGTGTCAAAAAATTCTTAGTAAAAAGTAGGACTTCTCTAAGAGGAGGAGACTTTTATAAATACATTTTTCAGTAAAGTTTAAGAGTGATTCATAAGTGCGGACTGAAGTGGAAGTTAAGTTCTGCAAACTAAGGACTACAATGATGTCAACCCAAAATGGCCACCCTCAACCACTGAATCAGCCAATAGTGAGCCTGCAAGGGTGAAGTCACAGCAGCATGACACCAATCATTTAATCTTACTGTATAACAAAATAATTTAATTAAGACACTGAAACTTTACTATTTAAATTTATTTTTATAAAAATTGCATTGTGCAAAATTATCACAAAGTAGTACTGATGGTGTGGAACAGCAACTCCAGGTAAGCTTGAAATTTTGCTGCATGGTTTAGTGGTTTTGACCAGTAGTGGCCAAAAGTGATGTCCGGTAATGGAAAATTGACAGATTCACCCTTAATTCAAATAGTATTTTAAAAAAGTGTTCAATATTTTGTAAGTTAATAGTTGTGCTCAGATTCAAATGTTTATCTGTAATAACACAATGAAACATGCCAAATTGTACAGACATAATTTTTAGCATACAAAGTGTAGATTTAAAAATCTTGCTTTCCCCTGTTGTTTGATTTCATGGAAACAGACGCCAGTTATTCTGTCGAGAGATCTCTTATTTATTTAGAGACAATGGACCAAACGAAAGTCTTGATTCAGCTTCTCAGTCATCTTCTCTGCCCTAGACAAAGACTTTCAGTTCTTATGTATGCTGAACAGAAAAACTGCATTACCAGAGAAACATCTGGTTCCCATTAACATAGGAATGTATGCCCTTATGCCAAAATACATTTCAGTCTCTAACTTCAGCACACTCAAAGTCACCCAAAGTCTCCGCCACTCATATGATTCACAAAATACAATGATTAAAAATGATTATGAATGTATATAAAACAGATACATAATACTACTAATTATGAATATTAATAAAAAAAGTAGTAATAATACTAAAAACAATATTAAATGATGAGATTTGAGTCTTCACAAAGAAATTATGAACATGAAAAAAAAAACAGAAAAAACAAAAAAAAAAACAAGAGAGGACAATGAAATATTAATAACTGACGATGTTGCAGACAAACTTTCATAAAACATGCTGGTAAGATATTTTTTCTCAGTAAGAGGTTCAGACAATATATGTCATTCTCTAGTGATTAAAGATGAAGTGCAAAGTAAATTATTTATCTATGAATTGGTCACGTAGGCAACAGAAGAGACAACAAAGAGAGCATGTTTCAGTAAACAGACATGTAATTTTATAACTAGTAAATCTCATATCTTGATTAAGTCATTCAAATCATTTGATATTTAGAAGGATAAATTTTGATTAATAACTTGACTAACAACCATTCAAAGGATATACATTGAAGCGGCAGTGGATTCAAGAATCCGTCCCGTCACCAAAAGGTTCTTTGGGGAACCATGTTCTTCTTTGGGTGTGTTCACACTGTATTTTGGTTCAAATGGTTCGTTTGGTCCGGATCAAAAAAAAAAAAAAAAAAATAGTCCTGGTCCTCTTAGCATTCACATTGGCATTTTAACACCAAACCTTAAGGCATGGGTATATGTTCACAACCTGATTGGTCGGCTTTTATTGCTTATGTTTAAATTCTCTCGACAGAACTTTTAGGGTCGAACCAAACATACCAAGTGTGAACACACCTTAAGGCATTGCTGCGAAAACACCCTTTAACATTTATTTTTACTTCCCTCCTAAATTCAGCTGTTTATTCATTTTTAGAAAAAGCAAGAAGTGGGTGTTTGGTGATGGAGGCGGTGGGGCTGAGCTCCACATCATGGTGTCTGTGTCCTCCATCGGGTCTCATTTTTCGTCCGCAGAACAACAACAGTCGACTTGGGCACCAGTCACATTTCCCACTTATGCAGCTGTCATAAACACCCACAGCGGCAAGCGACAAGACACTGAAGAAAGTGATCAAGACAAATCCTGCATACTGAAAGAACAGAAAAAAAACATTACTTGAATTTGTATTCGTCTGATATAATTTGTCATTGTCTGACATATTGTGAGGTCGAGAAAGGATTAATTTAATATATCCTTTATGATATTACAATAACAGAACAAGCTCATACAGTATAGGATATTTACCTGAGATTGATGAATATATTTGCGAGTTAAATCTAATGACTCATTTCGCATCCCTTCAGGGGGTTTACACCACCGCGTTTGTAGCTCATCATCAAAACCAAAAACTCCATTCCAGTCTGTCATGGCACAAGCAACATATTCACCTTCAAGTAACAAGTAGAAGATCCACATTAAAGGTGGAATCAGACACCATATGATAGCTTTGGGATAGCTCCGAGGAGTATCATCTTCCACTCGTTCAGGGCACAGAAACCATCCGTATTTAAGAGGCCTTAGAATATGGAACATTATGACAAAGAGAAAAAAAGAAGGTCCAATGAAGAGGAACACGGTTACCACTCCATTCTGATCTTTTCTACATGGGCATGTGAATTCATGACCCAGTGCATACAAAAATGCAATTAACAAAATGGTCAATAGAACAAAGCCTAAAGCAGTACAACGTTTCAAGAGCGGGTCACTTTCTTTCTCTTGAAATGACATCTTCTGAGGTTGAAGGTATGAAGTTTGATGATGCTTTTGATTGTTTCTTTCGCTTTTAGTCCGGTTCAAAAGCTCTTTGTAGTCTCGACAGATTCCCTTTAATGAAGAAGATGATAATTATTATTCATAGCAGGAGAATGAAGCATATGGTTTTGAACATATCAATAGAACATTTCACTCTTAAAAATTAAGGTTATGTATTTGTACAGTATTGATAGTTACATGATAAAACTTTAACATTCATAGAACCTTTCCATTGCACTAAAGGTTCTTTATGTAGGAAAAAGTTCTTTACACTTAGAAAAAATAATTATTTGACTGGTTAGGTTCTTTACCAAAAATGTTTCTATGGCACTGCTATGAAAACCCCTTTTAGAACTTTAGAATCTGTGTAAAGTGTACAGAACAAAAATGAATAGGGTGAGTCTACAGTTGTATATCCTTGTTTTTAAAGCATCTGCATAGTTTGATGGACTTTAAAATGATTAATACTGCTGTTTTCTCTTCTCATCTCTTATTTTTGCATAATATCTTATCCTCTGCTGCTTTCAAGGTTGCCAGGTCTGTGTAACAAAACTAGCCCAATGGCCAATCAAAAATAGCCCAAAAGTAGTCGAATGACCTTAACTTAACATCTATCACAGTTTTAGCATTAGTAGGATATAAAATATTTCAATACAATCACTTCAGTCAAATATTATTTATGCAATATGTCAAACCATTAACCCAACTTATTTGGGACTTATCTTGAAGTATTTGATGGTATTTTTGACTTTTAATGTAATTGTTCAATTGTTTGTTTAAACAAAATGTAAATTTCCAGTTAGTGGTACCCCAGAGAACATAAGAAAAACGTATAAAAGCATTTTCAAGGCAAGTCACTACCTCTGTCACATCACACAAAAAAACTAAATGACTTTATGAATTTGACTTTTCCTGAATCACATAATAAAGTCTCGAATAACAACCTACCTGCAACTAGTTTGAATTCACATCGACGTATGGGACTTTTGGAGTCTGCTGCACAGTGCTCTATTCGTTTACCACACTCTTTTCTCTTCCACACATTCCTTTCAAATTGCTCCGCCTTTACGCAGCAGATATTGTTACACAAGCCCACATGCGCACACGTGCTTTGCAGCAGCAATTGGCACAAGCCTGATGTTGGATTGATTCTATGCAAAAAAACTAAAAAATAATAATTGTTGACGCCTTTTTTTCTATGACTAAGACAAGACAAAGACGAGGCGACAATAACGCCATTAAACGATAACTCTGTGACTTAAACAACATGCAATATCGTTGACGATAAAATACCAGACTAAAATATAGTGAAAAATAAATAAAAACTAACCAACAATCTCTTTATATTGGTCAGCATTTATTTTTGTTGCAATCTGCTGCAATATGTTGTTCATTCATTAGATGGCATGAGCAGAAGTTGTTGGTCTTTTCTTCAAGTTCAGAGCGCGATACCCAGCAAACAGAACGTTGGCACAACGTAGCCAACCTTCAAACAACGTTTTATCAACATGGCCAAAAGGTTGCTATAAATACGTTGTGTGGTGAAGGTTGTTACAGCGTTGTCACAATGTTGACATTAAACCACCGTTCAGGGCCATTGCTTAACCCTCGTGTTATGTTGGAATTCTGTGCACTCCCCTTATGGTCCGGGTCAAATTGACCCGCATTGGATTCAATACAATTCCTCAAAAATCACACTATGAAAAACAACAAAGATTCAGGTTCAAACTGTAAACTTTTAATGTCAACATTTGTCAAATATTCCAAAAAATATATATCTGAAGATATGATTTAATGAAAATGTTTTTTAACCATTTTTTTAAAACTTTTTTGTTTTGACAAAATTTGAATATACATTATATTAATATATATTTGCATTTACCTTCTTTTTTTTTTTTTTTTTTTTTTTTTTTTTGCTTAGAACATCATAACTGAACAATTAATCAATTAATGTTCTGAGCTCATTTTTCCTGCTGTCTATGTCGAAGTCTCAAGATATTTCAGATATCTTGAATATATAAATGACAGCTTATTTTACTATCTGTGTCTGTCAAAGATTTTCATTTGTAATTTGCAATTAATTCTGAACACCACGATTTAGCTTTTTCAAGTGTGTTTGGTTTGGGTTAGAGCACTTTTAGATACACTTACACTTTAGAACTGGAGTTGATGCCCTGACATACATAAAATAAATGTTTTTATTTTGTGTCTGTACAGTTGCTTTTGAATAGCTGCATATGATGGTCAAATTAACCTGCGAACATCACAAACGTAATAGTAATTTTTTTTGTATGTTCATGATGATAAATGTGAAAAAGTCAAAAAAGTAAAAAAAAAAAAAAAAAGGTTTAATATTATTTCAGGTAGCTTGTAGCTCTGTATTGAAATAAGTGTGGAAAACCTCATTTTTTAGCTTCATAAGGTAGTAAAAAAATAAAATAACAAAATATAACCAACATTTTTTTTTTTTTTTTGGGTCCGTACAGTTGCCTTAGAGCAGGGTTCACCAATCTCGGTCCTGGAGGGCCGCTGTCCCTGCAGAGTTTAGCTCCAACACACCTGTTTGAAAGTTTCTAGTATGCCTAGTGAGACCTTGATTAGCTGGTTCAGGTGTGTTTAATTGGGGTTGGAGCTAAACTCTGCAGGACAGCGGCCCTCCGGGACCGAGATTGGTGAACCCTGCCTTAGAGCGTTAAAATATGCGGGTCAAATTGACCTGCGAACATCACGAAAGGAACAGTAATTTTGTATGTCAAAAAACACCAGCATGTTGAAACTTTGCATGCATGTTCATGATGATAAATGAGAAAAAGTCACAAAATATCAAGAAAAAAAACATAGGTTAACCAGTATTTCCAACAACTAGAAAATCTAAACGGGTCAAATTGACCCGCAACATAACACAAGGGTTACGGTTATGCCAACGATATCTTGACAACCACTGGACTACATATGTACTCGTCACCAGTGTTGTGGGTAACGCGTTACAATCTTTACGTTATATCTTGTATGGTGCTCATATACAGTAGCCTAGGCTACCCGGGCTGGGTAGGTGCGAATTTTGATTAATATGTTCTGTGATAATAAATAAATAAATAAAACGCCATGTGGAATAGCCTATTGCTGACTGTCTTTACTGTTATTGTTATCCTGCAGTGTTAATTTAGTCGGATGACTGACGGTATTCATTGTCAGGAGTCACGACTTCTAGGTGCATTTAAAGGGGCCGGGGGCTGTGTCTGTCATGTGTGAGCCGCTGCAAACGGCTTTTAATTTTTGGTAACGCATGAGTACTCTAACGCGTTACTTTTATGAATAGATAACGCTGTAACGTAACTGATTACTTTTAATTGATGGTAACGTTGTAACCTAATTAACTACTTTCCAAAGTAACTATACCCAACACTGCTCGTCACTGCACTGAAGCGCGAAAATCAGCCTTTTAAATTTCAACCGCCCGTTGCGTTGGGCTCATTGTGTTGTCTCGTTCTTCATCGAGCAAGGATACGTGCAGTGCGCGTTTTATTTACCTCAGCTAAATAAGATACGTAATTATTCAAACACAACCTACAACTTCTTTTTCTAATGTGACTAATGTAGCCTCGCTTGCACTGTTTAGTTTTTCATTTCGTTTGTCTGCTATTTAGTCTCATTCGTTTCTTTGCTCCTCTGGATTTGTGGATGTTTCCTGGACTGATTCCGTTTACCGAACTTTATCGTCCGGCTTTCGACTACTGTCTGCCATGTACAGAACCGGTTTTGTTCATTAAATGTTCTGATCTTTGCTTTTTATGTTTTATTTATTATACTTAAAATAAATCTGTAGGCCTATATTCATTTTTATTTAGTTTTTTTCTTTTTTCACAAATGTATGACTTTTGGAAGTGCAATTTGATTACCATGTATGCAGTTAGTTTTAATAAAGTTGAATTAACGTAACCTTCTGTAATTTTTACTCTTCAAAGTGTACACTTGCAGGTATTGATTATAATTAGGCTAATTTACTGATAGCCCCATTACATAATAATAAGGATAAACAATTTTTAAAAATATATATAATTATCTAACATCTGACTAATTAAAAATTAACGTCAAAACATAAAATGCTAAATGGTGGATATCTATAGGCCTATCCAGCATAAAAACAAAAAATTGTCATAACGCATCTCTCAGTTGCTGAATGTCGCGCAACAACGTTGCTACAGCCCTGTCGCGTCTTACAATTCTACGTTGTTACAGTGTTGCGAGCACGTAGACAGCGACATTGTCATAGCAGAAATGCAACGTGCCACAGACGTTGCCACAACGTAAATGTGTTTGCTGGGATTGTTGAATATTAAGTGACAAAAAAAATGGCAAACTACAACTAGAGGTTTTAGAATAACTAAAAAGCTCACAGAAAAAAAAAAAAAAAAGAAAAAAAAATCATACAAAGTCCAATTACACAGGACAAGGGTTTTCAAGTTTTAAGATTTCAAGATTTATAAGTTGTTTTTCATAATCACCGGGTCTGGGCAAGTTTTAACCTAGCATATGTTTTACATTTTTATTTAAAAAAATAGATACAGTATGTAGTATGTGTGTTGTGATGAGGCAGAGACAGGGATCCATTTGCAGCTTTATTAGAGAGTAGTCAAGACAGGCAGGGTCAAACACAGCAGACAGGGCAAAGCAGGCTAGGCAGAGACAAACCAGGTGAACAGGCAAGGGTCGAGGCAGGCAGCAAGAATCAGGAATCAATAAACAATCCAGGGGTGCGTTTCCCGAAAGCATCGTTAGCCAACTATGGTCGCAAGTTCCGTCGTTATCAGCATAGTTCAACGATTTGGTGTTTCCCGAAACCATCGTTCCACTAATGGAGGGAACCTTCCCCGGAATATTAACTTTACCCATTGAACTCCATTTCCCATAATACCGCTTACCTGGGACTGATTGCGTTACACACCTGCACCTCATTTACAGACACTCATATAAACCACTTCCACACACACATTCAATGCGAAGTCTTGATTCTGCCCCAGCCATCATTTCTGAGCGTTTATTCCCGTGTTTGATTTCTGTTATTGACCTTGGACTGTTTATCGTTTCTGATTCTCTGCTGCCTACCCTGACCTGGGGTGCGTTTCCCGTACAACTATATAGCTCGCTGCTTAACTACCATAGTACGATGCATCGTTGGAGAAATCAACTAGCTAGTCACGACTGTTTCCCGAAACTGTCTGTCGCAAAGTATCGTTCAACCACGTTGGTTTATGACGTCTCGCACTTGGTGGACTAATAACTTATTTTAATTAATCTGTTTGAGATCGAATTAACGCTAGATTTTGTCATATAAGTTACAGACATGGCATCTGAAGACCATTTCTATTTTTTCTCAGTTATTTTGCTTTATTACCAGACTCAATATTTGGCTCGTTCTTACATAGTAGAGCACGTTCGCACATGCGCAGTCTTCAAAAACGGTGCTTTAAATCTCTTGACAAACTAAAAGACGTAAATGACATTTGTATGTATTCTAAATAAATTACACGGGTTGTACTGAATGTCAGCTTGCTTATTTTGCTAAAGATAAGGATTTATTCAGTCTACATCTCATGTAAACTAGAAACTATGCTTCTAACGACAGCATGTGAGTGATTCCTTCAGAGTGAACATGGTCTGCTGCAGTCAGATTCACCCGTGTTCACTCTGAAGGAATCACTCACATGGCTGGTGCACTCGAATGACACATGAAGGATGTTAAGAGGCTAAAAGCAGGATTAAAACTTGCCCCATTGAAGTCAACAGGGTGCAAATTTTAAAAAGAGGATAACACGGTGTAGGCAACACCGATTTTTGTCGTTGGTCTCTGTACTGACAGCACTCCAAATTTACAAAAAAATGAGCTCAATGTTAAAATTGACCGGAGTTCTCCTTTAAGTTATTAACATGTTCTCCACACTAAGAAAAATTTTTTCTTGTAAGAACTGTTTACAGAGATGTTCTTTGGAAAACCCCAAATGGTTCACTGCTGCAAAAAAATATGTGGAATCATTATAAGAGTGTAGAATATACCTTCTCATATCCTGCTAAATGTAACATGTATTTCACAAATTACTTTGACATTCTTCTGTGGAATTTTTTATTTTGTTGTTTCGGATCATCTTCTTTTGTGTTCACCAAGAAAGTAAGTCATACATTTTTTATTAAAATATATTACACTTATTTTCTGTACAGCATTGTGGTCAACTTTTGTTGTGTTTATTTGTGCTTTATAAATAAATGAAATGAAATACATGTGTGGAAAGACATAATTTTAATCTTTGACTGAACTTTATGAGCTATGTCAAAAAAACAACTCGGTTACTATCGTAACCTTGGTTCCCTGAGAGTAGGGAACGAGTTAAATCGAGGAAAAGGAGTTTCCCCACTGCGTATAACTACGCAATATGAAGTGACCGTTCTTGAAAGGGAACAAGCTTCCAGTAACTGATAAGGAAGTTCATCAAAGCTTCATCAAAACAACCTTTCCCTTCCCAGCCAAAATGAATGAGTAAGGCTGACTAATTTCCAGCCCGTTCTCATCCCAAGGCGTCATATACTGACGTCCAACGCACATGGCACCCTTTAGTGCCAATATGAGACGCAGATAGATATGGACCAGAAGGCACCTCCTAGCGGTCTAACCCTAACCCTACCCCAGACCTAAACCTACCTATAACCGAACAAAGCTCTGTGCGTGTCATATTGACACTAAAGGGTGCCATGTGCGTTGGATGTAGACGAAATGTCAAAAGCGTCAGTATATGACACCCTAGGATGAGAATGCGTTGCTAATTTCACATAAGCCCTGGGCTTATGAAAAGCAAGAAGTGGGTGTTTGGTGATGGAGGCGGTGGGGCTGAGCTCCACATCATGGTGTCTGTGTCCTCCATCGGGTCTCATTTTTCGCCCGCAGAACAACAACAGTCGACTTGGACACCAGTCACATTTCCCACTTATGCAGCTGTCATAAATACCCACAGCGGCAAGCGACAAGACACTGAAGAAAGTGATCAAGACATAACCTGCATACTGAAACAATTACTTGAATTTGTATTCGTCTGATATTTGTCATTTTCCCTTTCTGACATATTGTGAGGTCAAGAAAGGATTCATTTAATATATCCTTTATGATATTACAATAACAGAACAAGCTCATAATGTATAGGATATTTACCTGAGATTGATGAATATATTTGCGAGTTAAATCTCGTGGCTCCATCTCCTTTCGCATCCCTTCAGTGGGTTTACACCACCGCGTTTCTAGCTCATCATCAAAAACAAAAACTCCATTCCAGTCTGTCATGGCACAAGCAACATATTCACCTCTAATTAACAAGTAGAAGATCCACATTAAAGGTGGAATCAGACACCATATGATAGCTTTGGGATAGCTCCGAGGAGTATCATCTTCCACTCGTTCAGGACACAGAAACCATCCGTATTTAAGAGGCCTTAGAATATGGAACATTATGACAAAGAGAAAAAAAGAAGGTCCAATGAAGAAGAACACTGTTACCACTTCATTCAGATCACTTCTACATGGGCATGTGAATTCATGAGCCAGTCCATACAAAATTGCAATGAACAAAATGGTCAATATAGCATAGCCTAAAACAATGCAACGTTTCAAGAGCGGGTCACTTTGTTTCTCTTGAAATGACATCTTCTGAGGGAAGTTTGATGATGCTTTTGATTGCTTCTTTCGCTCTTAGTCCGGTTCAAAATCTCTTTGTAGTCTCGACAGATTCCCTTTAATGAAGAAGCTGAGAATTATTATTCATAGAATGAAGCATACTGTATGGTTTTGAACATATCAATAGAACATTTCACTCTTAAAAATAGAACCTGTCCATTGCACTAAAGGTTCTTTATGTTGGAAAAAGTTCTTTACACTAACAAAAAAAATATTATTTGACTGGTTAAGTTCTTTACCAAAAATGTTTCTATGGCACTGCTATGAAAACCCCCTTTTAGAACTTTAGAATCTGTGTACAGTGTACAGAACAAAAATGAATAAGGTGAGTCGGAATGTAGCCTACAGTTGTATATCCTTGTTTTTAAAGCATCTGCATAGTTTGATGGACTTTAAAATTATTATTATTAATACTTATATTTTCTCTTATTTTTGCACTCTCTTCACCTCTGCTGCTTTCAAGGTTGCCAGGTCTGTGTAACAAAACTAGCCCAATGGCCAATCAAAAATAGTCCAAAAGTAGCCGACTGACCTTAACTTAACATCTATCACAGTTTTAGCATTAGTAGGATATAAACTATTTCAATACAATCACTTCAGTCAAATATTATTTATGCAATATGTCAAACCACTAACCCAACTTATTTGGGACTTATCTTGAAGTATTTGATGGTATTTTTGACTTTTAATAGCCGCGTTTCCACTGTCGGGCCAGGGCCGGGCCGTGCTAGTGCGTGCCAGGGCCAGTCGCGTTTCCACTGTCACTTCCGGGGCTTGATCGGGGCTTACTCGGGGCCAACGGCCAGGATTTCTGGCCCGTCGAATACCTTGGGCCTAGAGATGCGCGGATGGGCTATTATTTCATCCGCAACCGCATCACAAAAATCATCATCCGTCCGCCATCCAGCCGCACCAACGTTTTTGACCAATTTTCAAAACCGCACCCGTCCGCCATCCGTTGATTTGTGTATACATATATTTTTCATTTGATTGGTTCAACCGCCCACCACCCGCCCGAATTTAATTAAAATATTATTTTTCGTCACGTCATCCTCCCAATCCGCGGTTTATCCGCGGAGTCCGCGGCTGTAACCGCCAACCGCGCATCTCTTTGGGCCAAAGCGGGCCAGCTCGGGCTAGAGGAGTGGTTACCAACAGAGGCGGAGTTCACCTGAGTCGGGAGACGGCAGCGCCGGATGATTCTGTCAGTATTAAAGACTTTTAAAATAATTTAACTCGCGTTCATGTTTGAATTCTGTTTGTGATGCAAAAGACTATGCGCGCTAACCGTTACCATAGTAAACATAGTAAACGCTTGAAGATACGCATATAGTAAAAAAAAACAGAACGCTTGAAGAAATCAGACCAATATTAAAGGCTATCACATTCATGTTTTTATTTTATCTGTCAGTAGCCTACGTCTCGTCTCTTTATACCAGACTATCATAAAATAAAGTAACTTTTTTTTCGGGAGCTTCCTCTGTTTCTCTGACTGAAAATATCTGTATGGGAGTCGAGAGAGTGCTAAAGCTCCTCAGGTCGTATGGCATATATTTGTAGAAATGATCATTCTTTCTAAATGTGATGTATGTCGATCCTGTGATAAAGAAACAGACGCGACTGAAGAAGTAATTGTGTCCTCTACCTCCTCTTTCTTTTGTGAAATAGACCGTAATTTATTTCTGAGTGACTAATGTGCTATTTTGACATAAATTAATTCATTATGATCAATGTATCACTTTTTATTGTAAACCTGTGGTAAAACATCGATGCTTGGGTTTTAAATATTCAAGTAAACAAACAAAACAAAAAATGCCAGCAAACGGCCGCTTTTATCATGTTTGTTTTCAACGCTGTTTTCTGTGATTTTTTTTTTATTCGTTTTCTGATAAAACTTACATTTGTTGGTGAAATGATGGGTTAGTGTGACGTTGTTCCAGAGAGGCGTGTTACGGGCGTGTTTTAGTGGAGTGCTGTGGAGCTTCTGGCCCGACAGTGGAAACGCTGGCCCGGTGCTATTAGCCCGAGGCTATTAGCCCGGCACGGCCCGTTTAAAGCCCTGGCCTGGCCCTGGCCCGACAGTGGAAACGCGGCTAATGTAATTGTCCAATTGTTTGTTTAAACAAAATGTAAATTTTCAGTTAGTGGTACCTCAGAGAGCATAAGAAAAAGGTATAAAAGCATTTTCAAGACAAGTCAATTCCTGTGTCACATCACACAAAAAGATTAAATGACATTATGAATTTGACTTTTCCTGAATCACATAATAAAATCTCGAATAACAACCTAACTGCAACTAGTGTGAATTCACTTCGATGTATGCAACTTTCGGAGTCTGCTGCACAGTGCTCTTTACTGAATGTTTTCCACAGTCTTTTCTCTTTGGAGAAAACACTCATTCTTTTCAAATTGCTCCTCCTTTACGCAGAAGACAGATGTTTCAGATTACACAAGCCCGCATGCGTACAAGTGTTTTGCAGCATTGGCACAAGCCTGATGTTGGATTGATTCTATGCCACTTTTCATGCAGGCATAAAAACTTCTTTACATTCATCTTGTTCATTTCGTTAACGAAACATATGACAACCTTTTTTTCTATGACTAAGACGAGACAAAGACGAGGCGACAATAACTCTGTGGCTTAATCAACATGCAATTTCGTTGACGAAAAAAACAAGACAAAAATATTGTGAAAAAATAAATAAAAACTAACCAAAAATCTCTTTATTTTCGTCAGCATTTATTTTTGTTGCAATCCGCTGTTCATTCATTAGATGGCATGAGCGTCAGTTGTTGTTCCTTTTTTTCAAGTTCAGATCGCGATATAGTACTAGGCTAGGCTAGATTTTTTTGCGGGGGAGTCGCAACACAGCATATTTACATGATACTTGGCATCAGAGGTTAAATTGGGCCGGAGCGCACCGAAGCGTAGCCCCGCTTCGTCAGGTCCACAACACACCCTGCCGGAGTTCAGATCCGTCTCCTTCAGCGCCAAATATTGTTATTCCACTTGAATTGTTTTTCGTCTCCTGGCAAATACATGGCATATGAGACTGAATAATTAGCAAGTCTACACAGAGACAGCCAGGCTACATGGAATAATCAGACGTCATAATGTATTAATCTCTGCGTTCTCTTGGTTCAGCATCCCACCCACAGCTATCAAGAGAAAACTGTCACAATTGTAAGCATAACAGCAACGTTATCCTTAGGCGTCGATTTCGGTGGGGACGGTGGGTACACGTAACCACCCGATTTTGTCACGAGTCATTTTGTACCCACCACTTTTAACTAAATGTCCTTAATAATTGGACTTTGGGTTGAATTTTTTTTTTTTTTTTTTTTTTTTTTTTACAGTTTTCAGTGGTTATGAGGAGCAATATGAGAGAGAAATTTGATAATCATTGTTTAGGGACCATTCGGTATTTATGGAATGGACCACCGGAGGAAAACAGGGGAGGGTCATGTCTTTTTATTCTTTGTTGAGGGGTGGTCATCCAACTTTTTTATACATTGTGAAATTATACCTTTATTACAGTGTAATAATACACTGTGTAATTATACCTTTATTACAATGTAATAAGAAATGTGTAATTATACCTTTATTACAGTGTAATAATATATTGTGTAATTATACCTTTATTACAATGTAATAATAAATGTGTAATTATACCTTTATTACAGTGTAATAATACATTGTGTTATTATACCTTTATATCAATGTAATAACAAATGTGTAATTATACCATTATACCATATTATACAATTTTTTTTAATTGTACCTGTATTACAATATAATTATGCCATTATTACAGTGTAATAAACCAAGGCAGCCAGCTATGAGATGAATCTTGACAATAAAACATTTAACCCCCCCCCCCCCCCCCCCCCCAAAAAAAAATCAAAGATTCGAATTGTGACAGTTTTCCTTTGATGACTGTGGGTGGGGTGCTGAACCAGAAAACGCAAAGATTAATGCATTATGATGTCTGATAATTCCATGTAGCCTGGTTGTCTCTGTGTAGTCTTGCTAATTATGCAGTCTCATATGTCATGTATTTGCCGAGAGATGAAAAATAATTCATGTGGAATAACAATATTTGGTGCTGAAGGAGATGGAACTGAGCTCCAGCAGGGTGTGTTGTGGACCTGAGGAGGTGGAGCTGCGCTCTGGCCCAATTTAACCTCTGATTAAAATGTAATTACACCTTTATTACAGATTAATAATACATTGTGTAATTATACCTTTAATAAAATGTAACCATACATGTGTTATTATACCTTTATTACAGTGTAATTATACCTTTATTAAAGTGTGATATTACCTTTATTAGAGTGTGATATTACCTTTATTAGAGTGTAATTATACATTGATCACCACATTTCTCAACACATTAAATCATTTTTTGGTGTGATTATGAATGATGACCATTATCCGTAAATAAGGGCTCCCCCTCCCTACAAAAGCCAGTTTAACCACTGCCTTGAATTCTTTAAAATCTTGGTCATTCTTACTTCGTTATGAAAGCCACAGGACTAGGGCGAAAGAGAAAACCTGATATTTAGCTCCATTTTCTGTATATTGAAGCTGAAAAAAAGCAAATGTCTGATTCTAACAGAAGGGAAGGGACATGGATTCAAAATGGCAGTTTAATTATTTTGTAAGTGTAATACCACATAGATTTGATTGTTTGTTGTTGTCAAAGAACACCGATGCTACAAAAGTACGTACAGAACATTGAAAACCTATCATCATGTTAATTTTATGTTTACCCAGTTGTCCCCATTAAATTAGGAAAAGTCTTTAAATATGAAGCAAATTTTTTTTTTTTTAAGTATGTATTTAGAGACGTTAAACACTGAATGGGGTCAAATTGACCCCAAAGGTAATAGGAGGGTTAAGTCTCCCTATTTGACATATATGGCTGCTTATAGCTGAAATTAACTTGTTTCATAATGCATTAACTTTACACAGTAATCTTATTGCAAAAATGTCAAGTTTTCTTTGATAAAAAATTAGACTAAAATGCAGAGACTTTTAGTTGTCTAAAACTTGACTGAAACAAATTGGATAAGGGTGACTAAATATGATAATTAACAAGGACATTTGAATTGGGACTAAGACTAAGAATTGAAAATAGCTACAATACATTTAGGAAATCATTATAATTAATGCATTAACTAATATTTAACAATGAGCAATATATTTGTTACAATTATAATATGCTTTTTATTATTCTTTGTTAGAGTCAATTAATAAACGCACAACTGCTCATTTTTAGTTCATGGTATCTCAGGTCCATTAATAAATTTGAACAGATACAAGTAGCAGACATTACGAAATACAGAGTTACTCTCTCAATCTTTACGCTAAGGAGAAAATCCAATGCAACTTTTATGGGATCAAGCAAAACATTGGGCATCAACCACATGGCAAAACCTAAAAAATTTCATATTCTAATTTTTTATATTTAGTTTCTTTGTCTAACAGTTCATTCGAATAACATATTAGACAAAACTGTTGTAATGCTTAAGTTCAATAAAGATGAAGATGAGGAATATACCACACAAGGTTTATTAGAATAATCCAAACAGCCAACATGCGAAACAGCTTGCAGACACAAACAATACCAGACAAGGAGTGCAGGTGAAGGAGCAACTTAAAGGCCCACTGAAGTGCCTTGGAACGCGCAGCTTTGTATGATGCGTTGACGTAATTTCCACTGAAACAGGAAGCTAAGGCGGGACATATTGAGCCCCTTTTCAAATAGTTAATAGCGTTTAGTTTACCTCACAGACTGCACATCGTACTTGACAGCACCATGAAAGCGAATTTGAGCGCTGATGATATGTTGGATTCAACAGTAGATGTGTAAATAAATTCTAGCCATTTCATTCTTAACCAACGTACATTTGGAGACGGAATAAAACTCTAGCGTTTGAGCAACCGAACACGCACATCTGCAACCCATATTGCTCCATGACGTGTCAACAAAACATGTCCGGTTCGTGAACCATATAGTTGTATATCTCTCCGTTTAAAACATCTGCATAGTTTGATGGACTTCAAAATGTCCATTAACACAGTTTCCTGTTTTATTTTTATTTCTCTCTCTCCATCTCTGCTGCTTTCACCAACATCATCACATCCTTCCTCCAACATTCCCTTCATAACTTCTTTCATTCATTTTATAATTATGTTAGCTTGAAATATTTGAAGTGATTTAAATAGCTTGTAATGTAATTGTTAGTTTAAACAAATGTAAACTTTTCAAACTGTTCCTCCTTACTTTTTATCAACAGATGTCTCAGGTTACACAAGCCCGCATGCGCACCAGTGTATTACAGCAGCATTGGCACAAGACTGATGTTGGATTAATTCTATTCCACTTTCATTGGTATGAAAATTTTACATCCATCAATGCCTACAATACATACATTTATAGGATATCTCAGTGGAACAGACATTATAATATTTTTAGTGACACAAGGTCCCATTTGTTAATGTCAGTTGATGCATTAACTAACATAAACTGCTAAAGATTATTAAATATTGTAACAAATGTATTATGCATTGTTAGTGTTGAGTAATATGTTTAATTTACTTATGACATCTGTGCAGCACACAGTGATTTTTGATGATGTTTTGGCAGCTTCTTTCTCTAATGTGGAAATGCATCCATGAGATGCATGTGAAATTATGGTGGACAGAACTGCTTCAATGAAAATAATAATAATAATAATAATAATGTCAAGTTTTTCTTAGTCTTGATTTCTCACAACTTGTTTGCTTTTTCTGGGCGAGTTGGAGTGAACTGCGGCACTAAGTCCGTTCACACGTCGCATCTAAAAACATGTGGAAAATGCTGACCACGCCACTTTCTCCTTCTTTACAAAGCACTCCAGTGGTGTCTACCATTGCTAAACATGAAGAAGAGAAGAAGAAAAAAGTTCCTCCATCTTTGCTGAGATTTCAATGTTTGTGATTGGTTGGTTCATGTCACATGACCTGCTGTGCACTTGCAAAATTCTAAAAATGTGAGATTTTTTCATCTCGCCGTGGCGTAGTCGTGCCTGGAAAAAAACTGAGCATGCAATTAAGACTAGAATAAAACATTTAAGAGAAAAAAGGGGGCAAAAGCATTACATTGGTTTTATAACAGCTGTGTATGTTTGTCTTTCTTGGTGAAACCATCTGATTTAGAAAGCCAGGTTTAATCAGGTATTAATTGAGGTAAAGATGCCTTTTAAATAGTTAATGAACTCTTAAGTTGTTTAACTTCTTATCCTTTTAAGACAAAATCAACATTCATTCCTTTTGCTTTGAAGTCCCTGTGAGTTTCAAATAAGTTAATGTAATGAATGAACCTGCTATTGGTCACTTGCACCAATATTGCACATTATCAAAATAGTCACAATGTGATATATACCAAAATAAAACTTTTTCTCATTATATACAGTGTAAAAATGTGTATTTTGTGTTGGTTATTATGCAGTTATTATACAATTGAAAATCTGCTCAATCAGCCAAAATACCCCCAACGATGTCTAACTAGTGCAGAACTCACAGCAAAAACTGGGCTCGGTGTGTATCAATATAAAAACATAATGGGCAAATTAATGGATCACAATAATTTATTCAAAAAATGCAAAAAAAAAAAAAAAAAAAAAATTGTAATCAAATTTAAAATAGTATTTGATTTGTGAACTCTGAAGACCTGAAATGGACTAGGCAACAAAATAATTGAGACAAGTGAGGGAAAAGGCGAAGTTCACATTTCATCAGTTCATATTTCCTGGGAATTTACCCAGTGACAACAGATGTAAAGCAAATCAGTAATATCAAATGTCCATGCTATATGAATTCTACGATTATTGTAAAACCAAACAAGCACAGAAAGAGAAGAGACATGAACAATACTTTTTAAAGCCCACTAGTTTACTTTAACACTACAATTTAAATATTTATTCTTTGTGAGGAGAACAACAAACTGATTTATATTAGAATATTAACAGTCAAGAAGAGAAAGTATGTAAACCTCAAATTAATCTCAACTGGGCTAGAACATGACACAGATGAACCTGAATCTATATTTAAATTATTATTATTTTATTTTTTTCAAGTATTCAGGTAAGGTATTCAAGTTATTCAGATGAGTCTGTTTTCCTTTATTTTTCAGTGTGGGAAGGGGTTTTGTTCTTGGTAGTATCCGGTCGTGTTCTATCTTGGCCAGTTTTGGATCAGCATGTGAATTTTCCAAGTACAGCTCGCTGCATCCTGCGGTGAACATCCAACCCGGCCCACATCCAAGTGTGACGTCACTTTTGGGTGGAGTGACACGTGCCGCCCCGCCCACCTTAAAGTTTATTGGTTTATTCGTTCGGGTCACATGACGCCACTGTAGCTTTGCACCGTCATCTTTACGACCGACGGTCTCAGTAATGCCTGCAATATGTTGTGCAGTTGGCTGCAACAACAGCCGAAAGTGGAACCCCGAACTGGTATTTTATTCTATACTAAAAGAAAAGGATAGAAGAGAGAATCATTTATTTATAAGACTTGAAGTCTCATGTTGGTTTGTGGTTAATTATATTTCCATTATACTCTCAGTGCCCAACATTATACAGACAGATATCTACAGATGATGTTTTTACTTCATTTTATTTGTTGGATCTGTTTAAATGTTAAAGCACTATATCATGGTAAGTAAGTTAGTAAGATTTGAGGTTGTTTTGAATATAACTGTCTGTCTGTCTGTTAGTTAATACCTAAATCTAATAAATAGTTTTCTGAAGTTAATAAAGATATTGTCTTCGTCAGATGCGCTTTAGATGTTATTTTGTGTAAATAACGTTAGCTCTGCAGACGATGCATAATCTCAGCCTTGAAATGCACATTAAAGGACTAGTTCTTCCAAAAATGATAATTCTGCCGTCATTTACTCACCTTCATGTGCAAATCCTTAAAGTAACACTCCGCCGTTTTTTGAAATAGAGCTTATTCACATTCTTTCCTACATTTAGATAGGTGGGTAAATGCATTTTTGTCTCAGTGCATGCATTGTTTTAGTTTGACAGGGTCGGCGCTAGCTTAGCTTAGCACAATGAATGGAATCCTTTGTTGCCAGCTAGCATGTCCTGAGTAAAAGTGATTAAAAACAAAACAAAAAAAAAACCACGTAATTACTTCTTGTGGCCTGCGTATTCACAACGAGTACAAATAGCAATGCAGATTAACACTAGGCGATTTCCTAGGCAGATATTGACTTGGGACTATATTAGGGGGAAGGACAGGCGAAGCACAGCTACTTAGGCGAAGCACTGCTACTTGGGCGCAGAGATATCACGCAACACATGAAACAAAAAAATTTTTTTGTATATAAATGTTGTTGAAAAAAATATATAAACCTTGGTTCAGACAAACATGATATATTGTTGTCATAACTGCATGCTCTGAATAAAATAATACATAAATAGATTAATATTCTCTTATAACGATAATATTAAAATAAATATCAATATATAGCTCCAACACACATTATAGCCGCTTTTCCACTGTCGGGCCAGTGTGATCCAGGCCTTTCAATGGGCCGGGCGGAGTTAATAGCCTTGGATTTTCACACTGCATTTCCACCGTTGGGCCAGAAGCTCTGCAGCGCTTCACTAAACTCCTCCCTTAACACGACTGTCTTGAACAACGACACACAACTCCATCGTTTCACCAACAAATGGAAGTTTTATCAGAAAACTAATCAAACAAATTGCTGGAAACTAGTAAGATAGCAAAACGTACTCTGTTACTAACGTAACCTCGGTTCCCTGAGAGTAGTGATTTATTTTCAACCTTTCCTCAGATTCATTGAAGCTTTTATGTAAAACACATTGCAGCTGCACAGCGAGCACAGTGAGTGGCATTCATTAGCTGTGCTGCAGCAACTGCACATCGAGAGCGGTCACTTCGTAGCCTATTGTGTAGCTATACGCAGTGGGGACGCAATGTAAAACACCGCACTCCTGGGCTCACAGAAACAAGCCAGAATTCATTCATATATATGTATGTATAATATATATATTCTAAAGTTACTCACTTTCAGACGTGCCTGACAGTCACTCCGACTCGAAATAAACCAATATGTTACTCCAGTATTTCCAACAGATCACTGAACTGAGACGTGTTGTGCTGAGAGATCTGTTGAGCATGAGCAGCTGATACTACCGAACGCACAGACAGGTACAGCCAGCCATGGTCACTTTGGCCAGGTGGTATTTATTGCATAGGGGGTGGGCAATAAGGTGGACAGAAGATGTGATGAGAAGCTGAGGTCCCCGGGACGTCAAAATCCCTGATCCATTTTAGCGAGAGACTGTGTTTTGAATGCTTATATCAACTAAATGCAAAGTTTGTCATTGGTTTGGAACACACCCACTTATTCATAACCTTAAGGCTAACATATTCATACTAAGAGCTGACAAACTTAAATTTTGATTTCAGGGGAACCTAAAGAAGGAACATAATTGAGGATAATTAATCATATACAGCTGACACATATGAACTAATGATAATGGTTACCAAGGAGACAAACGAGTGGCGGGAATCTAAACAAAGAAGACGGCAAATGAAAACCAACTGCAAGTCTATGAAAACTAAACTAAACAGAACAGAATGGTGACAGGGTTCGAGGGTGTGTCCACATAAACTTCACTTGTCCACTTCAGGAAGTGGAACACTTCAGTGTTGGGAAAGTTCACTTTCTACATGAACTAGTTCAAAGTTCAGTTCACAAATTTTAAAATGAACTAGTTCAGTTCATAGGTCATATAGGCCTACTCAAAATTTTGAACTAAGTTCACAGTTCCAAAAATGAACTAGTTCATAGTTCTTTTTTTTTCCATGTTGTTGCGAGATATTATTTTTCAAAATGATTACCACAGCCCCCACAGACAATTATTTTATCAGTTTTAACACTGAAGATATGCGTCAGATTTTTTCCCATCTTCACCGACCTTATCATAAAACTCGTTTAAATGATCATACGACGCCTCCTTGCTGCTTTTTGTTTTGATTTGTAACGTAAGTGATGAGTCGTTCATGAAAGACTCGAGGTGAAGTAATTATTTATGTTCCCTGTAAACGATTTTTGACTGCATTATAATGATTTCTTAATTCAGAATATGATCAAGATTGCGTAGGTGGATGTGTTCGGGGAATTTGCCAGTTAATAGTAACATTTAAAGCCCCTTAAATGAACGAAATGACTCGAAAAAAGATTTGTTCATTTTGATGAACGAGATCGAACAAGAGGTCGAACACGGGTGGCTGGTGTTGCCAGATTGGGTGTTTTTTCCGCTACATATTAAGGGCGGTTTACGGTGGGTCTTAGGTGGGTTTTCGCCTGGAAGGCTTTATAGAAATCTGGCATCCTACTGAACGAAGTTAAACTGAGAGAGCGTGGCGTTCACAGACACCAGAATGAACGAGTTCACAGTAACGTTCATCAGGCAGTAATGCTGTAATGTAAACACAGTAATGTTCAGTTCACGTTCGCCCAAAATATGAATGAGTTCATGAACTATCGTTCAATGAACGCGTTCAGGCACAACACTGGAACACTTAAAGGAGAACTCCGGTCAATTTTAACATTGAGCTCATTTTTTTGTCAATTTGGAGTGCTGTCAGTACAGAGAACAACGACAAAAATCGGTGTTGCCTACACCGTGTTATCCTCTTTTTAAAATTTGCACCCTGTTGACTTCAATGGGGCAAGTTTTAAACCTGCTTTTAGCCTCTTAACATCCTTGATGTGTCATTACAAGTGCACAGGTCATGTGAGTGATTCCTTCAGAGTGAACACGAGTGAATCTGACTGCAGTAGATGTGAAAGATATGAATAAAAATGATGTTATTTAAGCCAGCGCAAATACCTGTATTTACATCCTATTTTCGGTTGAAGTCCACAGTAGTCGATTGTCGAGTTCACGCGCATATAGGTTTAGTTACCTATGATCACTCGCGTAAACTCGGCAATCGACTACTTTGGACTTGTGGAAAACGCTGACCACTCCACTTTCTCCTTCTTTACAAAGCACTCCAGTGGTGTCTACCATTGCTAAACATGAAGGAAAAAAAAAAAAAAAAAAACGACTGTGTTTAGGAGTTCATCCATCTTTGCTGAGATTTCAATGTTTGTGATTGGTTGGTTCTTGTCACATGACCTGCTGTGCACTTGCGAAATTCTAAAAATGTGAGATTTTTTCATCTCGCTGCGGCGTAATCGTGCCTAGAAAAATAATTAGCGTGCAATTAAGACTAGAATAAAACATATAAGAGAAAAAGGGGGCAAAAGCATTACATTGGTTTTATAACAGCTGTGTATGTTTGTCTTTCTTGGTGAAACCATCTGATTCAGAAACCATCAGGTATTAATTGAGGTAAAGATGCCTTTTAAATGGTTAATAAACTCTTAACTCAAAAAAAAAGCATCAAAATAAGCATTTTATTGCATTTAACAGGAAACACATTGTCATTTAACTACACACCGCATTTTTCCAATGTATCATGGCCTTGAAAATCTAACTCAGAACTTGGGAGTTTGGTCTCATTTTCTCAGTTTTAGAAGTCACTATGATCCCGTTAAACCTACAACAGCATCATCATCAGAACATGCAAGAATCAAAGAATCATAGGAGGAAGAGACAATGGACCAAACGAAGGTCAGTCATCTTCTCTGCCCTAGACAAAGACTTTCAGTTCTTATATATGCTGAACAGAAAAACTGCATTACCAGAGAAACATCTGGTTCCCATTAACATAGGAATGTATGCCCTTATGCCAAAATACATTTCAGTCTCTAACTTCAGCACACTCAAAGTCACCCAAAGTCTCCCCCATATATGATTCACAAAATACAATGATTACAAATGATTATGAATGTATAAAACGTATAAAACAGATACATAATACTACTGATTATGAATATTAATAAAAAAGTAATAATAATACTAAAAAAAATATTAAATGATGCGATTTGAGTCTTCACAAAGAAATTATGAACATAAAAAAAAACCAAAAAAAAAAACAAGAGAGGACAATGAAATATTAATAACAGACTATGTTGCAGATAAACTTTCATAAAACATGCTGGTAAGATATTTTTTCTCAGTAAGAGGATCAGACAATATTTGTCATTATTCTCTAGTGATTAAAGATGAAGTGCAAAGTAAATTATTTAACTATGAATTGGTCACGTAGGCAACAGAAGAGACAACAAAGAGAGCATGTTTCAGTGAACAGACATGTCATTTTATAACTAGTAAATCTCATAAGCTTGATGAAGTCATTCAAATCATTTGATATTTAGATGGATAAATATTGATTAATAACTTGACTAACAGCTCCTCAAAGAATATACATTGAAGCGGCAGTGGATTCAAGAATCCATCCCGTCACCAAAAGGTTCTTTGGGGAACCAAAAATTGTTCTTCGTTGGGTGTGTTCACACTTGTATTTTGGTTCAAATGGTTCGTTTGGTCCGGATCAACAACAACAACAACAACAACAAAAAATTGTCCTGGTCCTCTTAGCATTCACATTGGCATTTTAACACCGAACCTTAAGGCATGGGTATATGTTCACAGTCAGCTTTTATTGCGTATATTTAAATTTTTGCGACAGAACTTACGGAACATCCAAAACAATGCTTTGTGCTGGGCTAAATGTGCTCGTATGTGCGTAGCCTTCATATCATGAAATACTGACCAGCTGAGGACTCGAGAAGAGCTTGTAAAATATGTAAAGGAATCAAAACAGCATCAGGAATCCCTCTGTCACACACAAATGAAGATCTGGCATGAGGAGACACGTTTCTGATGCCTGTACCGAACTGTGACGGGAAACATCGCGATTATGACGAGAAAAAAAACATTATGCTTGAGAATTCGGTCTTTTTAGGGTCACATCTTGTGACATTATGTCCCTTTTTTGGTTTATGTAGATGTTTTTTGTGTTCATACCATTCAAACCGCACCAAAGTTCGTTTGGAAACGGATTGAGACCCATCTTTTAAGGGTTCTCGGTCCGCTTGTTTGGTGCGCATGAGGGTTCAGATGACAGCGTTCACACTTATTCAAATGAACCGCACTAACAGAGCAATCACGCCAGGGTTCGTTTGAATCGAACCAAACATACCCAGTGTGAACACACCTTAAGGCATTGCTGCGAAAACACCCTTTAGCATTTATTTTTACATCCCTCCAAAATTCAGCTGTTTATTCATTTTTAGAAGAAGCAAGAAGTGGATGTGTAGTGATGGAGGCGGTGGGACTGAGCTCCACATCATGGTGTCTGTGTCCTCCATCGGGTCTCATTTTTCGTCCGCAGAACAACAACAGTGGACTTGGGCACCAGTCATATTTCCCACTTATGCAGCTGTCATAAATACCCACAGCGGCAAGCGACAAGACACTGAAGAAAGTGATCAAGACATAACCTGCATACTGAAAGAACAGAAAAAAAACATTACTTGAATTTGTATTCGTCCGATATAATTTGTCATTTTCCCTTTCTGACATATTGTGAGGTCGAGAAAGGATTAATTTAATATTTCCTTTATGATATTACAATAACAGAACAAGCTCATACAGTATAGGATATTTACCTGAGATTGATTACTATATTTGCGAGTTAATTCTCGTAGCTCCATCAGCTTTTCTATCCCTTCAGTGGGTATACACCACCGCATGTCTAGCTCACCATCAGGAAGAAAAAACCCCTTCCAGTCTGTCATGGCACAAGCAACGTATTCACCTCTACTTAACAAGAAGAAGATCCACATTAAAGGTGGAATCAGACACCATATGAAAGCTTTAGGACAGCTCCGAGGAGTATCATCTTCCACTCGTTCAGGGCACTGAAACCATCCGTATTTAAGAGGCCTTAGAATGTGGAACATTATGATAAAGAGAAAAAAAGCAGGTCCAATGAAGAAGAACACTGTTACCACTTCATTCTGATCATTTCTACATGGGCATTTGAATTGATAAACCAGTCCAAACAAAACTGCAATTAACAAAAAGGTCAATATAGCATAGCCTAAAATAATACGTTTCATGTAACTTTGTTTCTCTTGAAGTGACATCTTCTGAGGGAAGTTTGATGATGCTTTTGATTGCTTCTTTCGCTTTTAGTCCGGTTCAAAAGCTCTTTGTAGTCTCGACAGATTCCCTTTAATGAAGAAGATGATAATTATTATTCATAGCAGGAGAATGAAGCATATGGTTTTGAACATATCAATAGAACATTTCACTCTTAAAAATTAAGGTTATGTATTTGTACAGTATTGATGGTTACATGATAAAACTTTAACATTCATAGAACCTTTTCATTGCACTTTATGTTGGAAAAAGTTCTTTACACTAAGGAAAAAATTACTCTGTGAGTGGTTAGGTTCTTTACCAAAAATGTTTCTATGGCACTGCTATGAAAACCCCTTTTAGAACTTTAGAATCTGTGTACAGTGTACAGAACAAAAATGAATAAGGTGAGTCTGAATGTACAGTTGTATATCCTTGTTTCTAAAGCATCTGCATAGTTTGATGGACTTTAAAATGATTAATACTGCTGTTTTCTCTTCTCATCTCTTATTTTTGCATAATATCTTATCCTCTGCTGCTTTCAAGGTTGCCAGGTCTGTGTAACAAAACTAGCCCAATGGCCAATCAAAAATAGCCCAAAAGTAGCCGAATGACCTTAACTTAACATCTATCACAGTTTTAGCATTAGTAGGATATAATACTTTAATACAATCACTTCAGTCAAATATTATTTATGCAATATGTCAAACCATTAACCCAACTTATTTGGGACTTATCTTGAAGTATTTGATGGTATTTTTGACTTTTAATGTAATTGTCCAATTGTTTGTTTAAACAAAATGTACATTTTCAGTTAGTGGTACCTCAGAGAGCATAAGAAAAAGGTATAAAAGCATTTTCAAGAGAAGTCAATACCTGTGTCACATCACACAAAAAGACTAAATGACTTTATGAATTTGACTTTTCCTGAATCACATAATAAAATCTCGAATAACAACCTACCTGCAACTAGTGTGAATTCACTTCGATGTATGCAACTTTCAGAGTCTGCTGCACAGTGCTCTTTACTGAATGTTTTCCACACTCTTTTCTCTTTGGAGAAAACACTCATTCTTTTCAAATTGCTCCTCCTTTACGCAGAAGACAGATGTTTCAGATTACACAAGCCCGCATGCGTACAAGTGTTTTGCAGCATTGGCACAAGCCTGATGTTGGATTGATTCTATGCCACTTTTCATGCAGGCATAAAAACTTCTTTACATCCATCTTGTTCATTTCGTTAACGAAACATATGACAACCTTTTTTTTCTATGACCAAGACGAGACAAAGACGAGGCGACAATAACTCTGTGGCTTAATCAACATGCAATATGCTAGAGCGATCGAGCAGCTACCACTCAAGTCCTCTGTTTACAGTCTTGAATCTTTTTTTTTTTTTTTCACAAGTTTTTTTTGGGCCAAATCCATAGGCGTCGATTTCGGTGGGCACGGTGGGGATGGTGGGGACGTGTACCCACCAGATTTCGTCACGAGTCATTTTGTACCCACCACTTTTAACTTAATGTCCTTAATAATTGGACTTTTTTTTTACAGTTTTCAGTGGTTATGAGGAGCAATATGAGAGAGAAATTTGGTAATCATTGTTTAGGGACCGTTCGGTATTTATGGAATGGACCACCGGAGGAAAACAGGGGAAGGTCATGTCTTTTTATTCTTTGTTGAGAGGTGGTCATCCAACATTTCAAAGTGGCTTGTTTGGTGCATAGGCCTATTTGTCCATGTAGCTCCATGTAGTTCTCTCTTAGTCTCGGCCCCCCATCGCTAGCAGATGGGTCTGACCCAACAAAAATCCATTATAATATTAATTTTATTTAAATTTTCGTGTTTGCATTTATGAGGGAAAAAAACAATGTGTCAGTTCTCGGTTACGGATGTGACTGCTCTGAAAGCGGCACTAAAAGACTACTTTAAAGGGATAGTTCACTTTGAAATTAATTTTTTATATGTTTTAGCTTACCTCAAGGGCATCCAAGATGTAGGTGTCTTTGTTTCCGCAGTAGTTTCAATTTTGATATTTTTAGGTCAAACCGTTCTTGTCTGTCAGTCATATAATGCATGTCGATGGTCACTGGCTCAAAACACAAGCACAGAGTCCAAATTAAAACAATTCCCCATCGTCCAAATGAAACAATTCCCCATCATAAGTACACATTGATGGCCTAAGACACGAAACGAGCGGTTTGTGTGAGAAAACGAACAGTATTTATATCGTTGTTATCTCTTGAAAACAGCACACGTCCAAATGATCTGACGGCGCGGGCGGGTATAGATATATACTGTACATAGATGTCGCCTTGGCTACGGTTTCGTTCCAATGAACTGCAGTAGCGAAGGCGACATCAAGTGTATACATCTATACCCGCCACGACCATAGACCTGCATTATATGACTGACAGACAAGAACGGTTTGACCTAAAAATATCAAAATTGAAACTACTGCGGAAACAAAGACACCTACATCTTGGATGCCCTTGAGGTAAGCTAAAACATATCAAAAATTCATTTCAAAGTGAACTATCCCTTTAAAACTTTCACAGAGACCTCAAACAGAACAGCTGCCTTTCTTTAAAGTGAATTTCATTTTGTATTAATTGTATCTTAATTTTAATCAATATTTCATGAACCATTTGCCTGGATTTAATAAATAAGAAGTAAATATAGCAGACAATAGATAATCACGACACGAGGAGTCGGCGCGTGAACTGGAGCTTGTCTCATAAATGAACCGAAACTCAGCGTATAAGGTAGCCTACTTGCCTCACAGACCTGGCTGAGAAATATATATAAAGCTTGAAATGTCTACTTTTAAACAGAACAATTCAAAACAAAAGTTACGCTGTTACGCTTAGAATTGTGACAGTTTTTCCTTAATGACTGTGGGCGGGGTGCTGAACCAGGGAACGCAGAGATTAATGCATTATGACGTCTGATAATTCCATGTAGCCTGGGTGTCTCTGTGTAGTCTTGCTAATTATTCAATCTCATATGCCATGTAGTTGCCAGGAGATGAAAAATAATTCAAGTGGAATAAAAATATTTGGTGCTGATCGAGACGGAGCTGAGCTCCGGCAGGGTGTGTTGTGGACCTGTGGACCTGGCCTAATTTAACCTCTGATTAGAGTGTAATTATACCTTTATTACAGAGTAATAATACATTGTGTAATTATACCTTTATTAAAATGTAATAATACATTTGTTATTATACCTTTATTATAGTGTAATACATTTATTACAGTATAATAATAAATGTGTAAGTATACCTTTATTACAGTGTAATAATACATTGTGTAATAATACCTTTATTACAATTTAATAAATGTGTGATTATACCTTTATAGATTTATTACAGTGCAATAATACATCATGTTATTATACCTTTATTACACTCTAAAAACTGCTGGGTTGAAAACAACCCAAGTTGGGTAATTTTATAACCCAGCTGCTGGGTCAAAAAGGGTCTCACCCAGCGCTGGGTTATTTTAACCCTACCCAGTTGGGTTCTTGATTTAACCCAACGTGTTGGGTTATGTTTTCTACCCAAAGTTGGGTAGAAATTACTAAATTGTTGGGTTGAACTGATTAAACAATGGGTTGAAGAATACAACCCAAATTATGGGTCATGGGTATCATTTGGATTAAAAATGACTTTTTTCAATTAACCTTTGCATTATGAAAGCAACTTGTACAGTTATTTTAAATGGAATTAAATTGAGCCCGGAGAATTTTGACCTCATTTGCCTCTTGTCCAGGGATTTCAAAGAGCGCTGTTTGTATAAACTCCCAAACTTTGCTGCAAACTTTACAAAAAAAAGCCTTAAAGCAGACATCTACAGCTCCCAGAAGGGAAGGGTGCTCCAGAGCCATCCCATTGATGACAACAAAGGCCTGGGAGCACTGATGCCCGTCCCCCAACATGAGTACAAAGGGGTACTCTGTGGGTGCCTTTGTCAGGTATTCCGCCAGGTTAGTTCCAACCTGTAAGAAAAACAAAACAAAAGGAAGTTGTTTGAACAGGTCAGGTACTTGTAACAGCAACAGCAATATCACCAGAGTTGTCATGATTTACGTGCTATGCCTTAGCTTCATAATAAGGAAGAAAAATAAATTCAGGTAAAAATCATTGTAACTTACAGGCTGAACATCAATAAAAGCCCTTCTGAGCTCAAGGCGGCTAGGGCGGCACAGTTTTTTGCCAACCTTGTATACCCCGGTTGGCAGCAACACCGGGAGCAGCTGCAACGCAACCTCCCCTTGTTTGTCTGTAATATATATATGATATAAAGCAAATACAATCAGTCAAATACAACAGTAAATGTATCTTATGGTTGGAGGAAGGAAGATTTTTCACAATATAGGAAAAGTGGGTAACACTTATTGTTTTCCCTGGTAACTAACCAGTAGTCCCCTAATAAGGCTGAGTTGGGCGTTCACCAGTAAGTACTGGTTAACTACCCAGTAGTTCCTGATTAGTTCCCTAGTAAGTAACCAATAGTTCCTGATTAGTTCCTCTTTGTTTTCTCTGGTTACTAACCAGTAGTCCCCTAATAAGGCTGATTTGGGTGTTCACCAGTAAGTACTGGTTAACGGATTAGTTCCCTAGTAAGTAACCAGTAGTTCCTGATTAGTTCATCTGGTAACACTTTACAATAAGTGACACAAAGAATGCTTAGTTACTAGGGAACTCCTTAAGGAACTAATCAGGAACTAATGGGTAGTTCCCTAGTAACTAAGCATTTTTTGTGTACCTTATTGTAAAGTGTTACCGAAAAGTGTTCATTCATTAATTGTTTGCAATACAGTAACAATAAACAATGTATAAGCAGAAGAGAAGTCCCAGTGTCCCACAAGCGTAAATCTCAAATCAACATTCTACAAATAGCATTACCTGCTGAAAGAAGATCAATGTTTTTTGTGATCTCCGTTTTTTCCTTTTGTGCCAGATTGATGATCCTTGGGGCGAATAGTTTGTTCCAATTTGCTGTCAATTTGTCTGGGGCCTCGGGCTGCAGCATCACAAAATCTTGGGATATCTAAGTCCAGGAAAAGTGCAGGAAAAGTCAATGATTTAGTAAGCAATGGGGCACAAATATTTAACAGGGTCACACATACGATTTGAGATGCAAGCTCACCATTCCGGGCGTGTCCACTAGATGTGGAAACTCCATCATTATGTTCACCACCGCCTTTGTTCCATTTGCCCGGATCCACTTGGCCCTGTGGATGGCCGTCTCCTCCATGTAAGCAGCCACCTGGCTTTGTGGCCACACATTACTTTTCAACCACTAGGTCAACTGGACCGCCCGGTCCCCGCTTATAATTTGTTCTGTCATCAGCAGAAAAATCAATCAATTCCAACAAGCAGTGATCGATTGACATATTCCAAATTAACTTGTACACTGGTATGTGGAGATCTAGGCACCCTTCTGAGGATTCATATCTCTACCTACTGCAACACTGAATGTCTGTTTGAAAAGCACTCAGTACTCAGATACAGCCAGAAAATAAATGCTATGGAATTTTTTCAGGAGTGTAAATTATCATGAATCTTCAGGGCCCAGTATTTTAAAATCTGAAATCCACATCAAAATGATCCGGATTTCTAAATCCCACTATCCTGATCCATGGATCAGGGTTCTCTATCCCAGTATTTCAAAACTTTGCTAGATTAGATTAAAATGATCCTGATCTTCTCAGATAGAGATTTCCAAATCCATACCGCCCCCAGGATCACAGACAGGAAACAGGAAGTAAGGTGTAATTTAGAATCTAAAGGCAGTGAGTTCAATATACTTCCTTCAAAAGTACAAAATAAAAGTCATAAACTAGTTTTCTGTTGCATAAAGTCAGTGTTTGCTCAGATTCTCTCAGCTTAAGGCTGCTATCAAACAGCACACTGACTTGTTTTATATGTACAACCCAAGATGGTTGTGGAATTACTCGGCTACATGTTAGTAAAGCTTTTAATAGAATATCTTCTTTGACTAAAGCTCTTTTTAATCCCATTTTATTCTATTTTATTTAATTTTACCTGGTTCCTTAAACTTATTTTATTGCATGGTGTGCTGATTTTATTGTTTTTACTTAATCTTAACATTTTTATTTAAACTTGCAGTGTCTTCGACTCCCCAATGCAGCTATGGGACGGAGCTTTTAGAGTAATACTCATTTTATGGAATATATGTTGGTGTGTGATTACTGTACATGTGTGCATGAGTATATGTTATATTTGTGTGTGACTCTTGGATCTGGGATCTGGGAGACTTGATGGGCAAAGGTGGGCTTCTTTCTTGTTTCTTCATCTGTTTATTTAGTCTTTAATATAAAGGACTTTGTGTTGCATTTCTATGTATGAAAAAGTGTTTTATAAATAAAGGTAGGTTGATTGATGTTACACCTGTCTGTCAAGGGAAATATGAAGTTATTCATGCAACATATTGACCTTTTTCAGTAGTTTGTTGCTAAATTACATTAAATATTAGAACCTCGGTTTGTAAGAACCATGGTGGGAACAGAATCCGACGGCAAACAATCCTGCTGTCGAAATCCGTTCCCCCACCCCCAATATGAGAGATGTTCAGGTAGTGGCTTAAAAGATGCTTATTCTGTTCTTTGTGTGGATAGATCTTAACCAGCAGCAAATTGAAAAAAAAATGTTTTGCTGTCTTTGCTTTTTAATATGATAGGACAGTAGCCTATGGGATCCAGTAAAGTCCACGAGCAGCATTGCTTAAACTGGACTTGAACTCGGTTCTCCAAAAAACTAAAAACACTAAATGTCAGTGTACTGACCACTAGGCTATCATCAGCACTTAAAGCTCACCAGTTTGTTAAATATTAGAACCTCGTTTTGTAAGAACCGTGGGGGGAAAAGGAATCCGACGGCAAACAAACCAGCTGTCGAAATCCGTTCCCCCACCCCCAATATGAGAGATGTTCAGGTAGTGGCTTAAAAGATGCTTATTCTATTCTTTGTGTGGATAGATCTTAACCGGCACCAATTTAAAGAATAATTTTTGCTGTCTTTGCTTTTTCATATGATAGGACAGTATGGGATCCAGAAAAGTCCACGAGCCTGGACTTTAACTCTGTTCTCAAAAAAACTAAAAGCACTAAATGTCAGTGTACTGACCACTAGACTATCAACAGCACTTCAAGTCCTGCCGTTTGCTAAATATTAGAACTTCATTTTGTAAGAACCGTGGGGGGAACAGAATCCGACGGCAAACAAAGCGGCTGTCGAAATCCGTTCCCCCACCCCCAAGATGAGAGATGCTGAAATAGTGACTTAAAAGATTATTATTCTATTCTGTGTGTGGATGGAGCTTAACCAGCAGCAAATTGAAAAATATTTTTTTGCTGTCTTTGCTTTTTAATATGATAGGACAGTATGGGATCTAGAAAAGTCCACGAGCCTGGACTTGAACTCGGTTCTCCAAAAAACTAAAAACACTAAGGGCCCTATCTTGCACCCAGCGCAATTGACTTTGTACACCGACGCATGTTTCATTCCTATTTTGCACCCGCGCAAAGCGCGCTTTTCCCTCCACAGAAGCACGTCGCTAAACTAGGGAATGAACTTGCACTCCCTGGGCGGTTCAGCGCAAAAAAGGAGGCGTGTTCCGGCGCAAACGTTCCCTGGTGCTATTTTACTGTTCCATAAAACAATTGCGCCACTGGCCAGAAAAAACCTTGTCTAAAGTCAGTGGCGCGTTGCGCGTTGTTCATTATGCTATTTTAAGGGCGCATGCTTGACCATAATGTATAGAGTGCACAACGCTCATACACTGTGATTCTCTAATCTACACAGAAGCAGCAGTTTTCATTTTTGCAAATCATATTATTACAAACGATAGATAGATAGATAGATAGATAGATAGATAGATAGATAGATAGATAGATAGATAGATAGATAGATAGATAGACAATTTATTATAAATATAATAATTTATTATAAAAGCATACATCTAGCTTACACATTTACCCACATTATTATATGCCTGTTTAACCGAAGCTAATTTGGGTGTGTTTCTCCCATCCCCAATGTCACTTCTCTCTCTTTTACGGCCGTGACGAGAGCGTTGGTCTCCTCGGCTGTGAACCCCTCTTGACGCGCGCCTGGCAAATCCGCCGTTATAATAGCAATACGCCAAGGAAAAAGTGCGTCTGCTCTTAAAGGGAATGTGAGATGATGCTCTGATTGGTTTATTTCACGTTACGCCCAAACCACACCTATGAATAATGAAGCTACTTCAGACCAACCCCTTTTAGATTTGCGCCCGGCGCAAGAGTCATTTATCCCGCCGGGAAAATAGCAACAGCGCCGAGACCCGCCCACAAAGTTACTTGCGCTTTGCGCTTTGACACTTGCGTTTCAGATCGTTAAAATAGGGCCCTAAATGTCAGTGTACTGACCACTAGGCTATCATCAGCACTTAAATCTCAACAGTTTGTTAAATATTAGAACCTCGTTTTGTAAGAACCGTGGGGGGAACATAATCCGACGGCAAACAAACCAGCTGTCGAAATCCGTTCCCCCACCCCCAATATGAGAGATGTTGAGGTAGTGGCTTAAAAGATGCTTATTCTATTCTGTGTGTGGATGGAGCTAAAGTGGCAGCAAATTGAAAAATAATTTTTTGCTGTCTTTGCTTTTTAATATGATAGGACAGTATGGGATCCAGAAAAGTCCACGAGCCTGGACTTGAACTCGGTTCGCCGAAAAACCAAAAGCACTAAATGCAAGTGTGCTGACCACTAGGCTATCAACCAAACTTTTCACCCTCAGTTTGTTAAATATTAGAACCTCGTTTTGTAAGAACCATGGGGGGAACAGAATCTGACGGCAAACAATCCTGCTGTCGTTCCCCCACCCCCAATATGAGAGATGTTCAGGTAGTGGCTTAAAAGATGCTTATTCTATTCTTTGTGTGGATAGATCTTAACCGGCACCAATTTAAAGAATAAATTTTGCTGTCTTTGCTTTTTCATATGATAGGACAGTATGGGATCCAGAAAAGTCCACGAGCCTGGACTTTAACTCTGTTCTCAAAAAAACTAAAAGCACTAAATGTCAGTGTACTTACCACTAGACTATCAACAGCACTTCAAGTCCTGCCGTTTGTTAAATATTAGAACCTCATTTTGTAAGAACCGTGAGGGGAACAGAATCCGACGGCAAACAAACCGGCTGTCGAAATCCGTTCCCCCACCCCCAATATGAGAGATGTTGAAATAGTGACTTAAAAGATTCTTATTCTATTCTGTGTGGATGGAGCTAAAGCGGCAGCAAATTGAAAAAAAAATGTTTTGCTGTCTTTGCTTTTTAATATGATAGGACAGTATGGGATCCAGAAAAGTCCACGAGCCTGGACTTGAACTCGGTTCGCCGAAAAACCAAATGCACTAAATGCAAGTGTGCTGACCACTAGGCTATCAACCAAACTTTTCACCCTCAGTTTGTTAAGACTGCTTTAAAAGAATTCTTCACTATTTTGTGTAATAATGAAAATGTGTTCAAACACTAATTTTGGAAATAGTGAAACTGTTTTTCTTCCATTAGTGAGGAAATGCTCCAGAAAAACTTCCAGATTTTTAAATAACGAATATATGTGAAACAAATACATGGGATCACCTTCAAATCCACCTCTCAGGTTGGATCATTATAATGCTGCATTTTGGGATCAAAGTGATCCAGATTAGTCACAAAAGTTTTGAAATACCCAACAGAGGCTGAAATATGGATTTAAGGCAGGATTGTATTTACAAATCTGGATTTGAATCTTCAAGGATAAATCTGGTTTGAAATACCCAAATTTGGATCAGATCTCAGTGAAATCCAATCCACCTGGATTAATCCTGGTGGGTTATGTTTGAAATACTGGGCCCAGGAGTGCCAACATTTTGGCATGCCACTGTAGGTCAAGTCCAAAAAGTTATTTAAAACAGCATTGAAAATGACTTCTATCTACTCTCAGTTGCATTGATATTAACTGGATTGAAATTCAAGGGCAAGACATCTTACTGTACCTGGTATAATCCTTAGTGGCTTTTGTGGCACTTGTGCTGCTGCCCCCCGCTTGCCACTTCGGATTCTTTTTAGGACATTCCGGAGGCGCTCCTCCAGGAATCCCGTGGCAGGTTTATGGTGCCTCCCAGGGGTAAACCATGCATCCTCAAGTTTAGAAGGTAGAAAAGGAATATATTTAGCTTGACCGTTATTTATAAATACCGGTAAGTATTTTTTATTTCAGACGCAAAGGTGGTCCGTAACAAACAGACATACAAAACAGAGTAATGAATACTACAAATGTAGTTCATGTAAACACTCTCCCCAGTGCTTTCAGACACTACTCTGATAAGGTGTTATAAAAACGCCCAGTTCATTTTTTGAGTCCATGACTGTCATTATATGCCAGCTATAATTTCTGTATTTGGCTGTTGTCTATTTCCACCACAAGTAATCAGTTTAGAGTTTATACAATAGGCTTTAAACAAAACTGTTATAACAATATCACTACACATGCCAAATTCCTGTGCAACTTTTTGTGAGTGTAAATTGTAATGAGGATAATAACTTTACTTATATAGCCTGTGCCTTGGCAGTCGCGCAAGCTTGTAAACTGGTCCACTATAGCCTTTGCCAGCATTGCTTTGGCTCCTGAATTTGGACTGGACAAAAACAGGAGTTTAAAATTTTGGGTGTGGCAGTTCTGTTTTAGACACAAGATCTGTCTTGTTTATTCACTTATGTGAAACACATAACACTCTGAATCAAGATAGAGAAGAGAGCTGAGAGTTAAACCAGAGGGGTGTTGGGCATGGGAGGAGGAAAATGGAAGCGGGGAACGGATTAATCGGGGAAGATATGGGGAAGTGCGAGAGATAAGTAAGTGGGATTGATTTCAACGATTCTTGATTGTCATGACAATCAGGATAAGCTATTTTATTACCTTGGTGTCTTTAATGCATTACCACTAATTACACCCCATTCAAGCACATGTTATCAATATCATAAGGGATGAATGATTCACCCCCTATTATAGCTATGGTAATGCTGCACCTTAGCATTGGCAACATGAGTCATTGCAGTGCTACAATGATCCCCATAGTGCCGAAGTATGCTGACATTCTGGGCCAAAATGCTTCCTTACGACCGGGAATATATGACACAGTAAGGGTGATGTCATAAACATCACATAGCCTACCGGTAATTATTCCAAATACACACCTTTTCACATACTGTAATTATTTCAAACACACACTTTAAGAATCATGTCACGCAACAATAACCAGCATTTCCATTAGAAAGAAATACGCGGGCAAAAATACAGACATCTTAAAATAATGCATCCAAACGATCTCCCAGCATCCTTTGTGCTCATGCGTTTTTTGCCTTGCTGACGGAAGGCAAGACTGATGCGGCCTGGCAAAGCATGCTGGGAGACTGTTTAAATGTATACATTTTTTACCTGGTCTTATTTCTCCCTGCGTATTTTTCTCCAAATATGTATCTGGTTTTTGTTACGCCTAATATGAGTGTAAGATGGGTCCCTGAATCTTTTTTGCGATGCTTTTGTTGCCACCGTTAGTGTGTCACGTATGGCTGATAGTCATTCTACACAGGAACTTCGAAAAAAAATGAGAAGTACCTAACCTAAGCATGATTATGGTAGATATCACGATCAGCTATGGCAATAGGGACTAGTTGAGTACAAAAAGTAGAGGGATAATAATAGGCGCTTCAAGGAACGAATGAAAATAGTTTATCAATACGAACAAAGGTAACAAGTAGCTGCTTACGGATGGGGTAGGGTATTGGAAAGGGGGATAGAAAGTAGTGATCTTACTTTTCTCTGTAACGTTCAATTAAGTGAGAGACGAGGATCCTGACCATCAATCTCCTCTCATATATGGAAACGTGCTTGTGTTCATCTAGACTCACAACCAAGCTTTTCCCTTCAGGTGTCTTATTGAGGACTTCACGGATATTCTGCCAAAAAAATATAAATGTAAAAAAAAAGAAGGTGTTAACTCTGAAGTTAACCACACTTAGTCTCCCAATGGTCAATGCAGTTTTAGTCTTTTTAACAAGTGAACTTACAAATGTTGCTCCGAGCTCTTAAAAAACATGGGTAGTGGGCTCTAATGGCAATTCCAGGGCCGGAGTTGCACCAGCCGGTTCAGTTTGGGGGTTTGAATCCTTTAAAGAATGGAAAAGAAATAATGACTATTGCACCAAGGTGAAATGTAGACATGGAATAAATTGGTTAAATTGTTCTAAACAAAAAAGCTAAGTTGTAAGGTACTTACAAGATGCATTATATGTGTTACCGATAATTCCACGGCAGTGAGATTACATATTGTATTAAACATCATCAGAAATAAATGAGGTGGCAAAAGGACAAAGCTATAGACAAAATGTAGTTAAGATCAACTAACTATATACAATATTCCTACAATGCATCTTATCTAAAATAACTTGTATCTCAAAGAAATGTAGCGATCATTGCAACTATCCTTGTGGGACCTCATGACATGTAGTGGGTGATGGTCAGCAATAGAATTAAGGTCAACAACTTCTACTGCAGAGGTAGCACACACGGCAAAGGCAAAAAAATGCCTGTCAAAGCCTGTAGTTTCCCAGTTTTTCACAATCACTCTGATGTTTGAGTTCACCATCACAATGCTCTTAATGGTGCCAAATTGAGGCTCACCATCAGCAGAGTGAGACACCACAAGAGTCATCCCTGGCCTGTAGTGTGTACTCTTGTACTTGATCCAAGATGGCAAGTATACCTCTGTAAAAACGGCAACATCACCAAAGCCACTTTTGACCTTGTCAAAATCGTCCATGGTTCCGAGGAGAGTTGTGGATCCTTGTCCAACTTCTAAATCGTGAGTGAACAGCTGGCCAGACAACAGGGTGTAGCACATCATTATCTGATGTCTAAAGGCTTGTGTCTTGCAAATGTTGCGAAAATTACAAGTCACATGGCTTACCCGTTTGAAAAAGCCATGTTTCTCTTCAAAACGCATGCACCAAAAGTGAATCACTGGCCCCAGTTTTCTGTTGGCTCCAGGGTAGTGCAACATGAAGTGATGTTTGGGCTTCAAGTGTCTTTCTGGGTATAGCTCTAAGAAAAGACAATGGTGTTCCTGAATCAAATATGCCAAAAAGATAACTGACCCTTGTGTCATTTGAGGGGAAAACATCAGCTCCATACAGCTAAGTAATGAAAGGAGCAACTCCCAGTGTTTGTTTCCCTCTGGCACCAAATCCCCTATCATAAGGGGAAACAGTCTCAGTAGACACCATGTCTGCGCTGCAGTTTGCCTAAGTGCCCCATCAGGTTTGTTGCGGCAATCACTAAACCCATAATCAAAGCTGGTCAGTCTAAAGTTTAACTGCTCAAGGGTTATCAGTTTTTGCTCAATTAAAGAATTGATAACAAGCTTCATCTCATAACCACCAACTCCTTCAAGTACATCATGCATTACATCAGGAGTTACATTGTCAGTTACATGATAGAACAGCAACTTGTTGAGGCAGCATTCTCTTTTGATGCCAGTTTCAGTTTGGTTGTTTAGTAGGGAGTCTGAGAGGTAGTTCACTTTATCACGCAATGATGAAGGATCCTCAAAAGTCTGGACCCTCAAAACCCGTTTGTGCACCCTACACCATCGACATACACTATTGGCGGCAAAGCTTTCTGTGTAACCAAGGATACTGTTGAGCAAAAGGTTGTCCCCACAGACCTGAGCCACTCCAACCTTAACAGTGCCATTGAAATGTGGGGTCTCGATGAGAATACCATTAACCTCCATGTCTCTAATGTCATCCACAATTCGCTGTAGAACAGCATTCATCCCATATGTTTTCGCATCATCAGACTTGTACACTGCCAACAAGAAATGAGACTTTAAGCTCGATAGATACTCTGGTGGCAAGCATTTAATTGTGAAATAGATAAAACCAAGTTTGTGGCCAGATGTTTTTGAGCCTAGTGGATTTACCATTTCACAATCGTCACAATAAATTAAGAGTGGAACAGAGAACTCCTCAGAAAAAAGGTGATTGGTTCTAAAGACTTCACCATCTCTAAAATCCTCAAGGGCTGTAGTTTCAAGCTTTCGCCAGTCACTGATTTTCTCCATTGTTCCAGGAGTTTCCAAGATCAGTTTTAGCATAGGCTTTAGTGGAACATACTGAAAAGTGTCCCGAACAGCCACTTGTTTCAAAGTTACTGTCACTCCATCAGTTTCTTGTGTATAGGAAAAGCCAGGGAGAGGTACTGCCTCTGGCTGTAAAAAGTATCCAGACTGAGAAAAATACTTAATTTGCTTGTACTCTGATTCAAACCCACGAAAAGGTTCAGCAGCTGCTTCAAACTGCTCCAACAGTTCTGTTGCGTTTTGATTCTCAAATTGTCCTATCTCTCTTAAAAAAGAGACAGTTTTTCTTTTAGGTTACCAACTATGTCTTTGATGAGGTGTGAGGTGTTTTCTACCACATCCTTAATTCCACTGAATGTTTGTGATGATTTCGACCTCAGCCTAGCCAGGAAGAGAGCAACTCTGCCTGTTATACTTTCATCTTCAAGCTCATCCCACTGCTCCACTGTACTCTCACTATCTTCCACCTCACACAATCCACTGCATCCCACCTCACATAATTCATTAGAGTGTGGATCTAAGGAAGTTGACTGAGCAGGCTCAACAAAGCTTTCATGATCTGGTTCAAATTCAACAACATGCCCCAAAAGGTGTCTCCTAAAAGAACGTATGCGGTCAAAAGACCGATGGCACCCAGTCTGACCACACTGGAAATAATTTGAGGTGGAATAAATGTTATGCCTCATTTTCAGATGTGTAAAGAATGTTCTTAAGTTTGTTACGCCCCGTCTAGGGGAAAAGGGGCAACATGAAAGAGCCAACGATGTGCAAGGAATTAGAACCAAAGTTATTTATTTTCGTAATTTGGGACATATGATTCAGGAGCTGACAAAGCCAAAATATCAAACAAAACAACCTTAAATTTAAACCTCTTTCCTAAACCTTAACCCAAAAGAAAAGAAAATGAAAATACAATCGCTAAACCTATCTCCCTAACCAAAAACAGAGATTAAACAGTTTACAATAAAGAAAAGATTGGCGTCAAACTCCCTACTTTCCCAAAAATAATCAGTATTTACAATATGTACAACCAGGCAAACAAACTGAAAAGGGCAGTCCAAATCAGTGTCAGTAAACAGGCAAAGGGGTCAAATGTGCCAACTGGGCCAATGAGATGTTTAGGTACAAACAGCTTTCAAAACAAACAAACAAACAAACAAACAAACAAACAAACAAACGGTAGGCTACTCACAGTCTCAATACTCTTAACACTCAAATACTCTTTACACTCAAATACTCTTTACACTCAAATACTCTTTACACTCAAATAACAAGCTCTCTGCTCAAACACAAAACCCACTCCTTCCTTTCTCTAGAGGAAGTGATGACGTGTCTTTTTAAAACACGCTGCACCAATCAGGATCGAGCAGCAATCATCGTGCAGGAACCAATCAGATGACGTTCCAATTATCCTGCAGGAATCCATCAGATGACGTTGCCTAAACATCTTTTACATTTGAAACACGTGAAGCCCATTTTGTCTAGGTCTTATCCTTAGCGTACCTCAATAAATTTTTTAAAATGCTGCTGAAACCTCAGCCGGGGCCCAAGCTGTGGTATCAGGGTGACCAAGTCGTCTCCACTCAGGAGGAAGAAGCTTTGCTCTTCAATTTGATTGGCTGCAAAATACACAACATTCATTTATTCAACCAGTACTTACAATAGGGTAGAGTGGGGGAAAACGCCCCCCTGGGGTAAAACGCCCCCCACCTGTTTTTCCCAAAATAACCACTAAAAGTAGTCAAGATACATTTTTACTGTTGCTATGCACTACGTTGATAACGGGGATATACAAATCTCTATGGAGAAGCTGACACCAGCAACATATTTGAAGATAAGAGGATTACAGGGTAAATGCTATAATTTTCAGATATTAGTAAATAAGTGTTTAAGAGAATATTGTTCTGCAGGATATCGCAGTGATGTATGATAGATGAATAGTGAAGTCTGTAGTTTGAGATCATATATTATTTATAAGGAATATAATTATATTTTAAAAATTAAACATTTTTTTAAAAACTCATAGCTTGTGGGGTAAAACGCCCCCTACGCTGAGGGGTAAAACGCCCCCCCTGGGGGCATAGTTTCTCTATCATAATTACCATAATAAAATATTTCTGTCTATCAAATCCTTTGTTTTACACTTAATGCAGTATAACTAGGTGGTAAAATCAAAATATTTGAACAAAACATGAAAAAATTACCTCAAGTGAGCATTAACTAGCTAGCTTGCTAGCACAGTTAGCTCACTGATGGAAGGTAGTTAATTTTGCCTATTTTGAACATTGCTGAAATAATTATTAATATATATACATGTTGATACATTACTTGCCTTTTACCTTTAGAGATTAAAAACTATTGTCTGTTAATTTTGCTGTTGATCTATGAAGCAAACTGGTTGGTAAGAAAGGGGGCATTTTACCCCACCTTGGGGGGCGTTTTACCCCACCGCTGGGGCAAAACGCCCCCTTTGTACAAAAATATTTTCAGTGAAAATACTAATTAATTATGAAGGCTGAGCAATTTTAATATTTGGTGAATAACTCCTGCCATAGTCACTCAAAACCGGGATGGCAATTCTAGTCACATTTATGTTTTGTTTCACTGTAATGTCACATTTTCCTTAAGGGGGGCGTTTTCCCCCACTCTACCCTACTATGCAGTATTACACATGAGAGAAAGAGAAAGAAAATTGGCATGGTGTTATGGCGTTAGAAGGACGACAAGCGGTTGGTCTCAAACAGGCATTTTATTACTCAAAACCAGTTACTGTCGGCCGTAACAAGGCAACACCAAAAATAACAACAGCTAAACTGTCTACTAGTCTCATAATATCTGCCCTCGTCATTCACACATCATCAGAGAGAAGAAATTTTTTTTTTTTTTTTTTTGGTCTGCTGTCAGCAGCGGGGGCTGCAGAAAGCAGACACATTCACAGACAGTCTGAAATCGCAGAACGTAAACTTAAACATTAGGCTACTTAAACATTATAAAAGTAAGCGTCGTTACATTCATATTATAATAATTCCAAACAGAGAGTTGTTTTCTGCTTCATCGTTTGTCCAAATATACCAGATTCTGGTCAGTGAAGACTGTGACTTCCCGAATGTTGACGCCGGAAAAGTACGACTGGATACGTCAGCCTTTCACCACCTCCACCGCATCACCTGTCATCAGATCTGCAGGACGCCCTGCTAGATCTTCCTCTGATCTCACATAACAGACTGCTTTCTCGGCATGCGTACTGGAAGAGTTCTGGTTGTCAGTAGCAACAGAGTACGCGGCACTGTCAAAAGCGGCAACCGATGTCCTGTTTCCATTTGCATCCACATATCTGTGCGAAAAGAAATTTTCTGCGCTGACCCACATGAAAAACAAATACAGATCACGACTCCTCAGATCAAATACAGATCACGCGTACAGCAGTGCATGTTAAATTTGGGGTCGCGACTCAAAAAGGTTGAGAAGCACTGGTTTAAAACACCTGTCTGGACGCCATGCAGAAAGTCTGTTTAACTCAAATACATTCACATGAAATTGTCAAACAAAAGAAGAAAAATAAAATCTGCTACACTGGTCAACTTAACGAGGCTGCAGCTTTCATGTTGAACTTCACGAGTGCAAAAACAGGCGATTATCGCCAAATACAGGCTTATGTCAGTAAAATAAAATGCATGAGGTTTAACACAGTATTTGATTCCTGTATTTGATTCCGTCAAAGTAGTTATTTACTCGTGTAATCAAGTTTTTTCCTGTTTTACAGACGGCGTTTGAGACTTAATTAGCTTGTAAACTCGTCACATACATTTCCGAAAATAAGATATAACCAAAAGAAAACTCACCATAACAATCCTAGGTTAGCTGTATAAATGACAAATGAGCGTACGTCTCAAAGCTGCGCCGGACGGCAGACAGACCCTTAAAAAAATCCGTCTTATAGCTGGACGTATGACCATATTAGCCTATTAGCAGCTAATAGTTAGCTATAGCTTGTTTCAAAACTACTTTTCTCGCATGGAAATTTGAAATAGTTAGGGAACATTTCATACATATCGAAGTGCCATTTACTTAAACAATGCAAATTCAATCGTAAATATGCCTTTTGACGTCCTCAATATCAGTGGTTCAAAATGTGATCTGATTTCTAATTTGCGATCGGTAGGCTATTATGTAGTTTAAATGACCCAGGCTCAAAATAGCATTCCCATCAGTAATCAAGCTAACTACCTATAACTAAGACAATTAAACAAAACTTTATGTGGTTTATATCTCACCGTTTGATGTTATATAAATCAACTTACTTGGAGCAGTGCAAAGTTGCGTGTCCTGTCCGTCGTCCTCAGTTCTTGAAAGGGCGGGCAGAAGCATCTCCAACCGTTACTTCTACAACCCAATGCGTTGGGTTGACATTTATAAACCAATGTTGGGTCAAACTGACCCAACCCTAGATCCAACTGCCTCAACCCAACATTTGGGTTAGGGAAACAACCCAGCGCTTTTTAGAGTGTACAGTTTAATAATAAATGTTTACAGTGTAATAATACATTGTGTAATTATACCTTTATTACAGTGTAATAATACATTGTGTTATTATACCTTTATTATGGTGTAATAATATGTGTTATTATAGCTTTATTATGGTGTAATAATACATTGTGTTATTATACCTTTAATTTATTATTATATTAGAATTATACCTTAAGTTATAATTTTATTACAGTGTAATAATACATTGTGTAATTATACCTTTATTACAGTGTAATAATAAACTGTGTAATTATACCTTTATTACGGTGCAATAATACATTGTGAAATTATACCTTTATTACAGTGTAATATACATTGTGAAATTATACCTTTATTACAGTGTAATAATCATTGTGAAATTATACCTTTATAACAGTGTAATAATACATTGTGTTATTATACCTTTATTACAATGTGATAATAAATGTGGACCTATACCATTATTACAGTGTAATTGTACATTTTATTACAGTGTAATAATACATTGTGTAATTATACCTTTATTTCAATATAATAACAAATGTGTAATTATACCATTATTACAGTGTAACAAAACATTTGTAATGGTACCTGTATTACAATATAATTGTGCCATTATTACAGTGTAATAAACCAAGGCAGCCAGCTATGAGATGAATCTTGACCATGGCATAAAAGATTTAATTCGGCCCCCCAAAAAAATCAAAGATTCGAATTGTGACAGTTTTCCTTTGATGGCTGTGGGTGGGGTGCTGAACCAGAAAATGCAAAGATTAATGCATTATGATGTCTGATAATTCCATGTAGCCTGGTTGTCTCTGTGTAGTCTTGTTAATTATGTAGTCTCATATGCCATGTATTTGCCGGGAGATGAAAAATAATTCAAGTGGAATAACAATATCTGGTGCTGAAGGAGATGGAGCTGAGCTCCAGCAGGGTGTGTTGTGGACCAGAGGAGGCGGAGCTGCGCTCTGGTGCGTTCTGGCCCAATTTAACCTCTGATTACAATGTAATTATACCTTTATTACAGAGTAATAATACATTGTGTAATTATACCTTTAATAAAATGTAACAATACATGTGTTATTATACCTTTATTACAGTGTAATTATACCTTTATTAAAGTGTGATATTACCTTTATTATAGTGTGATTATACATTGATCACCACATATCTCAACACATTAAGTAATTTTATGGTGTGATTATGAATGATGACCATTATCCGTAAATATAGGCTCCCCCTCCCTACAAAAGCCAGTTTAACCACTGCCTTGCATACTTTAAAATCTTGGTCATTCTTACTTCGTTATGAAAGCCACAGGACTAGGGCGAAAGAGAAAACCTGATATTTAGCTCCATTTTCTGTATATTGAAGTGGAAAAAAAGCAAATATCTGATTCTAACAGAAGGGAAGGGACATGGATTCAAAATGGCAGTTTAATTATTTTGTAAGTGTAATACCACATAGATTTGATTGTTTGTTGTTGTCCTTTTCTGTCATTTAAGTCTGCCTAATTGACATATATGGCTGCTTATTCACCTTATTTTTAACGGAAATACGGACGCAGCCAGTTGACGGTATTTTGTGCGAGACTTCCGGTAAGGCACTTCCGGTCACTGGCGAGCGTTGTTCGTAACAACAAACTCATCGTTATGGCTTCGAGGAAGACCGGGATTGTTTGTGCAGTTAGAGGTTGTCATAATAACTGGCACAAAAGAAAGATTTACTTGGAGCAGGAGTGTTTTAATCATCGAATTATTGACATTTTAATAATCAGGCGCCCTATACGACCGGCGACACACTGGCTGCGTGGCGTTTCTGTTGCGTGGTGTTTTCTATGTCTTTGCACACCAGAAACGTCTCTGACGAGGCGTTGCTGCTGCTAGGTGACATGATAAGCCTCATTGGTGATATATTCGACATATGGGGAGAGAGTTGTGGAAGGCACTTAATGTTAAACATAAATATATAGCAGCAAAGACAACGTCGGCAGTATTGACGGCAAAATAGGCTACAGAATATTTCGTTCTGTATTGACAGGTGCAATATTTGAATTTTTTTTTTACATTTAGGCTATATCTGCATTTATGTCAAAACCTAAATTCAAACATCAAAATGTCATTAATATGTATTCATATCAAAATGACATACAAACATATTTTCCTATTCTATTTTGCCTGGAAACGCTTCCGAAACGCTTGCGTGTCGCGTGAAAAATAGGCATCGATTCTATTTCTAGCATGCACGCATTTTCCCTGAGACGCGCGTGTCACGCAGGCAGTGTGCAAGCTCTAAATAACCTGTTAACATGGGAGCCGAAATAACGGACACGCCACGCAGCCCATTTGAAGAAACGACCGTATGTTTGTTCTTTTCATTTCGTGAACACAAGACCTACAGAAGACCACCCGATACCAGAAAAGTGGCTGGGCTACGAAGTCTGAATAAAAACTCCAAGGAGAAACAAAATCATTATAGTAACCCCTGTATAAAATCTAGTCATCATGGCATGATCATCATGGCATTTATTTTGTATGATTTATAATTATTTATAGCCATCTATGATCTACTTATTGCTATCATGTGCTTTGGTTGCATTCTGATGACATTATTAATACATTTGACATGACAAAATAGCCTACCTCCATAGATATATTAACTTAGTCCAGCGTTGGCTCGACCGTGTTTAGGGCGGTGCTGAAGGTGCCGGCGAAGTTTTGGCAATCTACCAGCTAGATGCATGAGTGTTTTCAACCAGGTCCAGAACCCGACCTGGGTGAGGCGGGGCTTTAGTTCTTTGTTGTATTCATCTGCTACGGCATGTGTAACATTTTTCTGTCAACTCTGCATAATCCTTCGCAATCGATATCGTTAGTTAGCCCAGAGAAGCGAGGAAACGGAAGTGCCGCACAAAAACCGGAAACTGGACCCATATTTACTTCCGCGTTCGAAAATAAGGTGAATAGCTGAAGTTAACTTATTTCATAATGCATTAACTTTACACAGTAATCTTATTGCTAAAATGTCAAGTTTTCTTTGACAAAAATTAAACTAAAATGCAGAGACTATTAGTTGTCTAAAACTTGACTGAAACAAATTGTTTAAGGGTGACTAAATATGATAATTATCAAGGACATTTGAATTGGGACTAAGACTAAGAATTGAAAATAGCTAACATAAACTGCTAAAGATTATTAAATATTGTAACAAATGTATTATGCATTGTTAGTGTTGAGTAATACATTTAAGTTACTTATGACATCTGTGCAGCACACAGTGATTTTTGATGATGTTTTGGCAGCTTTTTTCTCTAATGTGGAAATGCATCCATGAGATGCATGTGAAATTATGGTGGACAGAACTGCTTCAATGAAAATAATAATAATAATGTCTTGATTTCTCACAATTTGTTTACATTTTCTGGGCGAGTTGGAGTGAACTGCGGCACTAAATTCGTTCACACCGTTCACACGTCACATCTAAAAACATGTGGAAAACGCCGACCACGCCACTTTCTCCTTCTTTGCAAAGCGCTCCAGTGCTAAACATGGAGAAGAGAAAAGAAAAAGAAAAAACGACTGTGTTTGGGAATTCTTCCATCTTTGCTGAGATTTCAATGTTTGTGATTGGTTGGTTCTTGTCACATGACCTGCTGTGCACTTGCAAAATTCTAAAAATGTGAGATTTTTTCATCTCGCTGTGGCGTACTCGTGCCTGGAAAAAAAAATAAGCGTGCAATTAAGACTAGAATAAAACATTTAAGAGAAATAGGGGGCAAAAGCATTACATTGGTTTTATAACAGCTGTGAATGTTTGTCTTTCTTGGTGAAACCATCTGATTCAGAAAGCCAGGTTTAATCAGGTATTAATTGAGGCAAAGATGCCTTTTAAATGGTTAAAGAACTCTTAACACAAAAAAAAAAAAAAAAAAAAAAAAAAAAGGATAAGCATTTGATTGCATTTAACAGGAAACACATTGTCATTTAAATATACACCGCATTTTTCCAATGTATCATGGCCTTTTACCTTTAAAAATCTACCTCAGAACTTGGGAATTTGGTCTCATTTTCTCAGTTTTAGAAGTCACTATGATCCTGTTAAACCTACAACAGCATCATCATCAGAACATGCAAGAATCAAATGAATAATGAATGAAAGGAATCAAAGTGCTTTATAAAGTGGTGACTTAAATATAAATTGGTTTCACTTAATGAACACTTCATGATTTCAATGTCAGCATTTTTGTAATGTATGTATGCATCTTGGTTTATGATTCTAACATCTTGTTTCATTTCTTGGTTCATTTCTCACAAAAAAAGTTTCTCAACTACCACAAAGTTTAAAAAAAAGTTGTTAAACTTCTTAACCTTCAAAATCAACATATATTCCTTTTGCTTTGAAGTCCCTGTGAGTTTCAAATAAGTTAATGTAATGAATGAACCTGCTATTGTCACTTGTACAAATATTGCACATTATCACAATAGTCACAATGTGATACCTACATAAAACGTTTTCTCATTATATAGCCTACAGTGTAACAAATTGTCTTTTGGTATTTTTTAAGCAAGTTTGGACATTATCTCAGACCAGTTTCACATCTTCTTAGAAAATAGCACTTTCTGTTGTGTGTTACTAGCTCAGCAGATATCAGTATGATGCCAACATGCCACATGCATTTAGGAATATGGCTTTTTACTTTAATTGTCTGTTTTGAATGCAAGAATCTTGAATGGGAGAAATTTGTGTGGAATATTTATGTAACTGATGTACTTAATTTTTCATCTCAGTTTGGAATATATTATTATGCAATTATTATACAATTAAAAAGCTGCTCAATCGGCCAAAATACCCCCAATGATGTCTAACTAGTGCCGACGGAGATGTTACTTTACCACTGGAATTTGCACAGTCATTGCTTATAGAGTCAATATAGTGTTTACCTTCATGTATTTACTCTTCAGCACAATGGTAACCCCAAAAATTCAATATAACAGAAATTATTTTAACTGTCAAATGCTACATCATTAAAGGTAGGGTAGTTATAGGTACAATCTGTAATTTTGTTCGCCGCCAGAGGTCGCATTTTCAACACAATAACAAAGATGAAGCTTGATGATGCTATGAAGGAGAGTGGAAAGATGGGAGATGTCGTTTTCACCATCCAGAGATATATAGAATTCATGAATCATATAATATCAGCTAATAAATTAGTTTCTGAATTACCTGTATGACGTTTGATCATACTATTTTATGTCATTGTAATGAATTAGCTGCAAGGACCGTGAAATGTAAGCCTGTTACTATGTGACTAATTGTCAAATTATTTGGTGGGTAAATGCTGTGCAGTTTTACACGTTTAAAACAATCATACTAAAAATACATTTGAACACTGTATTTGCAAGTAATGGCTAAATATTTTTAGTTTAACACATACTGTATTTAATTTCACTGCCATAGACTACTGAGGTACAATAACCGTATATGTGTACAATAAATAATAAATATGGGCTTACCTGTGGATAATCAATACAATAATCATGAACATACAGTAAACAACTTACAGAGCTCTTACTTGTACCACTTGACTGCTTCAGATTCATTTTGGTGGTGATAGTGTGGAGAAACGCATAAATCCGAGTCTGAGAACATGAACAGCTCTGTGTAGAACGTGAATTCTGACCGAATGCAAGAATTGGACAAACATTTTTTCATCCTGAGACTTTCACAGAAGATATATGTATATTATTATCAGCAAACATGAGTGTAACATTCTGGTAAATATAATATCGGTGCATTGCAGAAGTTAATGTATCAGGTACTGTATCTCTCACAAGTGAACAAAGTGTCAATGGAGGGATTTCATCAAAAAGATCTTCATTTGTGTTCTGAAGATGAAGACGACTTTCTTACTGGTTTGGAACGACATGAGGGTGAATAATTTTAAAGTCTAAACACTAGGGCTGACTGTTTTACTAACTAAATTAAATCAGTATCGACAAAATCCATTTAAACAATTGCATAAATAATGTTTAATGAGATTAATGTTCTGAAGATAACATTTTAAAACACAGAAACATGAATGGGAGCAATTAAATGACACTAAACACACCAGTAGCAAGTGTTAATAAATAAATCGTAGAATAATTCATTCAATTTGTTTATTTGACACATTTTCCACTTGCAATTGCAGTATTTAAAAACAGTCAGTGTAATTCAAATCTAATTTAAAATAAGCTTAACATACAAAGGTTGTATAGGCTAAAATGAAAAACAGAACAAAGACTAGATGTCTCAAACAACATTTCAGTATATAAATTTACTATGAACTCTCTCTTAAAATTAAATAATTTTAGGAATTATTTGTGTTCAACTTTTTGTTGTGAAAATTATGTCTATACAGAAATTGACTGAATTAAATCCTGAGAAATATGCAGTAGGTTAAAAAAAAAGTGAAAACTGTTCCAACCTAAATGAAAAACACACTGTAATACACTAGACATTTGCCAATATTAAAATTGCATGTCATGTAGTATAAACATGGTCATATAGTTAGTAAGTAATTACAATATTACTCTTATGAAATTATAGCTGACAGGCACATATAAAGCCCAATATTATTGGCGCTCAGAAATAGAATATACATTTATTACCACCAGCAAGCAGAGGGATAACATATTTGTAAAGGAAATCAGTAAAATAAAAAGTTCATGCCATGAGACTTAAATATTTATCATATATTACAGTATGCAACTTGCAGAGGGAAAGGGTAAGATGTAGGATTCACTCAGAAATTACTTGTGTCCCAGCACTAAGTTTAAGACAATTCGTTAATTTTCATGCTTTCTTAATCTTTTTTTCTTCTTCTCATTTGTAGAATAGGCTATCCTTACCAACTTTTTTGGCCTGCATGAGCCTCTTTCAAACACTGGGTTCCTCATGAGGAGGAGAGGGAGCAACTTGTGACGGAGACTGATTTGGTGCAGTGTTCTGTGTCCCTTCTGTTGGTGTGCAGCATTGACATGGACAGCAGGAATTTTTTTTTGTTTTGTAGCAGTCATAAAGAGCCAGGATAATCACCAAGCTACTGAAGATGCCGATTAAGAAATAACCTGCTATCTGGGAAATAAATAAATAAATAAATAAACTAACAAACTCAGGTGACACATGCAACAGACCTCATTGATTCTCGCACATCAAACAAGCACATTTGAGCTTCCGTTTACCATTGATGTGCTCAATGTGAGTGTGTTGATCAATGATTATATGTAAATAAAAGCCTAAATGAAAGACTTTGATTAAACCGCTCAATTCCTATGGGTTGCTTTTACAGTGTGGCTACTTTTACAGGGCCCATTTTCAGCCCGGGAGCGTTTTAAATCACAGATTCATTGCCAAGTGCAAGGAGGAAGGCACAATCCTGTCTACAAAAAATACGGAACACAAACATTGGTAACACTTTACTTGAAGGGGTGTACATAAGACTGACATGACACCTTCATAATCATGACATGGCAGATGTCATAAATATGAAGGAGGTCTTATGCATGTTTATGACAACTGTCATTAAGTGTCATTCGCTCAATTATGACATTTTTAATGCAAATATGACATTGTTTGAGATGTCTTTGTTATGACAACTTGACATAAACTAATACATCATAACCTGTCAGTGTCTTTGTCATGACAACTTGACATTACCAAGACAACATAAATTGTCATTAACATGACATAGCAGATTAATTATCAAACTTAAGAAACCACTTAGCTTTATGGGTTAACATTTCATTAAACTGTCAGGTGGTTGGTTTTGACATTGGCTGTCATGAGGCCATTATAACTGTGTCATGAATGTTTTTCTTGACCTCAAGTACAGTGGTACAAATTTAATTAGTCATTAAAATGTTATAATGGCTTCATGACAGCCAATGTCAAAACCAACCACATGACAGTTTAATGAAATGTTAACCCATAAAGCTAAGTGGTTTCTTAAGTTTGATAATTCATCTGCTATGTCATGTTTATGACATATTTATGACAGGTTGTGTTGTCTTAGTAATGTCAAGTTGCCATAACAAAGACATGTCATATTTGCATTAAAAATGTCATAATTGAGCGAATGACACTTAATGACAGTTGTCATAAACATGCATAAGACCTCCTTCATATTTATGACATGTGTCATGTCATGATTATGACGGTGTCATGTCAGTCTTATGCACACCCCTTCAAGTAAAGTGTTACCAAAGAACATTCAAAAGTAACATTTCCAAAATGTTTGCAAAATGAAATGTTTCATCAACGTTTGCACGTGTTTTTTGTTTTTGTTTTTTTTTAACGTTTTGTACGTTCAGATGACATTCAGAAATAACGTTTTGATAAGGTTAGGAAAACGTTCTTATATTTTAGAACATATTTTTGTTAGCTGGGGATTGAGCCTGCTCAACTTGACTGAGTGCTTCATTGAGCAAATTGACAAGGTCAGGTCACTTCAACAAACGAATGATAGTTCTGTTATGATAGTTTCTGTTATGATATTATAGATAGAAGTATATTAACATACTTAACTATTTCAGTAATGATAGGATATCAGTAAAAGTTCATACACTATAATATATTTACCTGAGAGCGATGAATATATTTGTTTGTAAAATCTCGTAGGTCTGTCTCATTTCTTGTCCCTTCTGTAGGTTTACACCAAGACCTGTTGAGCTTCTCATCAGAAACATAAACTCCATTCCAGTCCGTCAAGCCGCAATATATTCACCATTAAGTAACAAGATGATAATCCATACGACAGGTGGAATCAGACAAGCTGCATAAAATGCAAGCTGATTATTTGTCTGATTATTAGCATTTGCTCCTCCATGGCAATAACTGCATGCATGTTTAAAAGTCCTAAAAATTATATACATTAAAGCAAAAATGAAAAGAGCAGGTCCAATGAAGATAGATGCCATTAGCAGTGCGATATCCTCAACTTTGCATGGGCATGAAAAGATTTCTTTTTCAATCAGCTTCTCCGCCCCAATTAACAAAAGACTAACTGGAAAAGTCTTAACGCCAATTCCTGACACAATGTCTTGTACATCTTTAAAAAATGCTATTTCCAATGACATCTTCTGAGAGAGAGTTCAATGTGTACAGGGTCCTTCAACAAAAAAGAAAACAATTATTATTCACGTCATCATCATAAAAAAAAAAAAAAACGTATAGTCTCTAATCAATATAAGGACAAAAGAGAATTTAACTGAGTTTATATGAACACAGAAAAAAAGTTACCTCAGGTTTTTAAACCTCTTGAAGGTATAAGGTGTTTTTAGTTTCAGGTATGACTATTTGCCATTGATCCGCTCTGTTAATTTAAATAATGTTTCCTCAACTGAAAGCAGATAGTTAAGGATGATATGTGGAATCAACAGGTTTCACATTTCCATCTAAACAAATTAGGCTATGGCCAACTGCCACCAAGCGTAGCTTGAAATTCTCATAATTTAATAAAATACTTCCTTTTTAGTGCTGTTATAATAACATGTTACTATGTTCAAAACATTTACATTTTTAAAATATGATAGGGTATAACTGAATAAATAAATACAACATAAATACATGTGCACAATTTTAGCCTAAATGTTGTATGTTTTCTATTAGTGCTATAACTGGCGAGGGTGATTCTGCCAAGTAAGACACTATATTCCTGTCAAAAAAACAGGTCCTGATCTGTTAGGGTAAACTTGACATTAAAGGAATAGTTCACCCCACACTGAAAAAATGTTGGAGTAGGATTTACTTGAAAAAAGCTTGCTAAGTATTTTCACTCAGAAAATGCTAGTAAATTTACAAAGTTTGCCAAGTAAAAACCTAAACATATTTATCAGTAGCTTTAATTAGAAATCTGTAAGTTAAATTTACCTGGAATATGGAATTAAGTAAACTTTACTTAACCTAGTTAAGTGAAAGTAACAAAGAAAATAAGTAATTTTAACTTGGCTAGTAAAAGGTTGATTAATATCGATTTAGTTGAAATTTCCTTTGCATTACATTTCACTCAAACAATAATATTGAATTATACCAGTCATTTATAGTATGTGTTTTACTTAGATTATCTAAGTAATTTATACTACATTATGTCAGATGTTAAGCATCATGTGAATGCAAAGACATCAATATTTGGTAGACAATACACAATGACAGTAACATTTGATGGATAATTTTTGTGTTTGAATGTGTCATTTTGAGCAGAAAATTTACTCGAAATGTCACAAAATGGCAAGTTACTAATCCTGACAACAAAAGCAATTATAAAACAGTGTAAATACAGCTGGAAAACAGTGAAAAATGAACCTCATTAGAACCCCAGTATCAGAAAAGTTGAGTAATTTTTACTTAATTTTATTGAGTTGATATTTACGCTTTCATTTCTACTCGCTTGAATTAAGTACTGATATGGAATTTACTTAGTTTTTTAAATTCTTGCCTGAATAACTTTTTCATGTAAATTACATTTTTTTTTCAGTAGTATTTACTTCACCAAAAAATCTTTTTTTACAGTGCAAATTAAAATTCTGTCATCATTTACTCATTTACTTGTTCCAAATCTGTATGAATTTCTTTCTTCTGCTGAAAACAAAAGAAGATATTTTGAAGAATATTGGTAACCTGTCACATTCACCGTCTGTCATCGTCTTGTCTTCACTACAGTTCCCAGAATCCTCCTTGTTTCCACACCTGAACTCACTCCCTTCATTACCCACCTGTTCATCATCATTATCTGCATCATCTGTCTTGTGTTCATCTGTGTGTGTATTTAGTTCCCCTTCTCACTCATGTCTGGGTCGGTTATTGTTTGTGCACCAGCACACTGTTTCATGTTTGTTTTGAGTTACCTCCTGTTAAATAAACCTTTGTTATTTTGGTACTTCGCTTGGCTTGTCTCCTTCCTCACCCGGACCCTGACATAACCAAACCATTTATTTTCTTTTTTTTCCATACAATGTAAGTCAATGGGGTCAATATCTTCTTTTGTGTTCAGTAGAAGGAAAAAAATCAAACAGGTTTGGAACTTGAGATGACAGAATTTAATTCCAGGAAAAGCTTGAAGCTACTACATGGAAATATCTGCTTTGAGGATACACAGGCAAATCATTTCATAAAAGACAAAAGTTTCATAAAATGTAAATTATTTCCCTTAGAAGAGAGACTTTTACAAATGTGCAAATGCAAAATATTAACTTGCACCCTTTTCTTCAAAAATAATTTATAAGAATTTAAGGAATATATCATTTTCAATAAAATAAATTGAAAAGTTTTAATTTAGTTTTCTCTACATATTCTTTTCAAATATTTTCTTTAGTTGAGCCAAAAATGAAAGTCATTCATGTTTAGAATGACACTGGAGCAAAGAGAAAGACAAATGGTGAATCAAAGATTATCACAACTATCTTTTACACAATCTGTAAATACCAATATGTGACCCTGGACCACAAAACCAGTCACATGGGTCAATTTTTTGCAATTTAGATACAGAATATACATCATATGATAACTGAATAAATAATCTTTCCATTGATGTATGGTTTGTTAGAATATGACAATATTTGGCCGAGATACAACTATTTGAAAATCTGGAAGGGGTGCAAAAAAATTGAAACATTGAGAAAATCGCCTTTAAAGTTGTCCATTTATGTTCGCGATATTTATATTATTCACAAAAAAAAAAAAATATATATATATTTATGGTAGGAAATTTACAAAATATATTCATGGAACATGATCTTTACTTAATAAACAAATGATTTTTAGCATAAAAGAAAAAAATATAATTTTGACCCATACAATGTTGGCTATACTGCCACAAATATACCCGTGCGACATGTGACTGGTTTTGTGATCCAGGGTCACATATATAGATGGCGCCAGCCTCGTCTCATTGTTAATACGCATCATCAATACATAACATTTTAAGGTGCAAAATGTGCATTTTGGTACATTGGATAGATGATGAAATGTACACTATGGACATATTGACAACATTTAAATGTAAACATTATTACGTACAGCTAAAAAAATGTAAAAATGTATATATATCTTTTATATCAAAAAGATATTTGTATAATTTGTATAATTATACCATTTTATAGATAAATTGAATATAGAAAGAATATATAAAACGTAACGGACAGATGTGTAGGGAAATTACACTTTAAGTAAAAAGATATTTTGAGCCGCTAATCCCACTCCTACCTCTAATTATTTATATTATTATAATTGTTATTATTTTTAATCTACTTCCCAAAAATATCAGAAAGGAAAAGGATAGTTCAGTTCCCTTATGTATTCCTGTGCTCATAAATCATATAATGTGTTAGCTCACCCAAAATTAAAATTAAGTAACAAGATGATAACCCATATGATTGGTGGAATCAGATAAGCTGCATTGTGGGCTGATTATTATAATTTGCTGCTCTCCAACAGCAGTTGCGTCCATATTTAAAAGCCCTAAAACCGAGATACATTAAAGTAAAAATGAAAACAGCAGGTCCAATGAAGAAAGATGATATAAATGTCCACTTCAATCAACTTCTCCAATCCAATTAACAAAAGACTTGCTGGAAAAGTCTGAACAGCATTTCCTTTCAGAAATTCTTGTACATTGCTTAAAATATCTTCTTGCAAAGACATCTTTTAAGAGAGTTTACAATGTGTGCAGATTCCTTAAACATAAAAAGGAAAACAATTATTATTCATATCATCAAAAATAAAATTCTTGTCTCTAATTAATATAAAGATGAGTTTATATGAACACATATGATCGAAGACGAACAGTTAAGGAATCCTTGAGGTGGGTAGTCAACGGTAGGTATGTGGGTAGAGTCTGTAAGTGTACGTAAGGACGAGACCAGACAAAAAAGTGAAGGAGAAGTGCCTCTTTATAGTGTGTGATGATGATGTGCAGTGAATCAGAATTTGGGGAGAGGGAACGAGTGGGCGGAGCTTGCTGATCTGGTGACTCCCTGACAGTTGTTTTCTCTTTTTCCCAATTTTAGTTTCAGGTGTCATTACTTGCCATTGGCCAGCTCTGTTCATTTAAATGTGTTTCGTAAAAACTAAAAGCAGACAGTTGAGGATGATATGTGGAAACTCAAAGTGATTCTGTTTCTTTCATTTTTCTTTTTTTAAAAAGTGTGCTGAACAATATAAAGATAAAATATTGCATTTAAAAAAAAAAAAACATTTTAGGTAAAAAAATGATGCCTTTTTACATGGAGTGATTGCTACATGGACTTTATTTTGTTACTAGATGAGTCTGGTTCCTCATTAGTTTTTTTTTTTTTCTCCAATACCTCACAACCAATGGAGTTTTTATTACATTTTTTCTTGATTTATTGCTAGATTCCCTGTTCATTAGGACCCTAGACATTATGAAACTGAAACATGCATTTTGTATAAAGCTGCTTTGAAACGATATGTATTATGAAAGCGCTATATTGAACAAATAAACATGACTTGACTTGGTGGCAGCATTGCACAAAAACTGAAGACTAATGTAAAAGGCCAGAAGAGAATGACATTCCCCTCGTTCTGTCTTCTATTATAGTATAAATGAAAGGAAACATTGCTGATGATATGCAGATATTATAAGAAACAGGAGCAGCAGCTTTTTACTTTTACAAATGTTTACAATTTTCCCCACATAATGTCTGAGCTCTGTTAAAACAAAAAGTTATGAATCAAACAATATCTAAACACCAAAACAATATCTGTCAGCTCTTGTGAGAAAGGGAGAAAAGTGAGAATGAACTGGATGTAGTTGAAATAAGGTTTAATGTAGAAAATAAGGTTTAAAAAGGGTACAATATTGTTAAGTCTTTAGGAAGTAACAGCAAAAAACTAATATACAAATACATATACATAAAAAAGAAAAGATGAGAACTCTGGCTAAGGGATAGTTAATAAAAAATGCATAGTTTTATTCACAGAGAAAGAATAAAGTTTAGAATGGTTTATAATGACATTACGTGACATGACAGAATGTCTGAACTATCCATTTAAACACTCAGTTGAGATTCAAGGCATTAAGCACAGGTAAAGGAAACAACAATATAAAATAAATCAAATTCAGAAAAGGTGTATGAATCTGCATTCACTAGACCAGAATGTTGATATTATTAAACCTGAAACCATGCATACTAAAGTTTGAGAGTTTCCGCCTTCTTAAGTAGAACTGTCTGTTCATTCTCAAATATTAATATAACTTGCATATTATTAGATAACTAAAATTTTACATTTGTGATCTTTAATCAAAAGTCCAAAAGGCACTAACTTGATGTCTGTTCAAGAAGGATTAGAAGGATGCTTGGATGGGTTGGAGGACAAATTCAGAGTATGAGTTATATATTTGGCCTTCACTTCACTTCAAACTAACCGTTTATTTGTATAGCACTTTTTTAAAAAGCTCAAAACATACTCTATTTGAATTGATCAATTATCTGGTATCTTGATCTAGTTTACGAGTTTTATGTTTGAATTGAGAAAATAGAGGTGTAGCTTCAAACTATTGAATCTATTTCCAGAAAAAAAAGAAAAAAAAAAACTATTCACAACCAGCATGCAGATATTCTTTGAAATCATGTTGGTATGTATAGTAGGTAGATAGATGTAATTGGTACATACGTTATTCTGCCCATATCTCTGGCAGTGTTTCCATTCCGTGAAATGAGGAAATTAAAGAAACTCACTTGAATAAAACTGAAAGTGAAACATGCTTGATGCATATTTGCATAAGAAATTGTGATGAACAGGTGAATTTATTAATCTATGAATTTGTGAATCGCTTTAAATGTATTACTTTTGAAGTATTTTTTCACAACTCTTTGTATTTTTTCTTTTTTATACAAATAAAATTGTACAAATGTAAAATTGTAAAAATATTGTACCAATGACAAATAAGGGACATGCATTATTTCGAAATTAATTTGATTATTAATTATGTTTTTTTTTATTATTTTTTTTCACTATTGTTTGACCTTACACTAAGCCTTAACCACAGAAAACAGAGACTAGAAATTTATTTATTTATTTATTTATTTATTAAGACATTCTTTTTCAGAATTTCACAAAATGAGTTATTTTACCCTTAAAGGATAGTTTAACATTCTTTAAAAAAATGTGCACATGTGAAATATTTTACTTTTATTTTTGATGAGCTTTTTTTTTTTTTTTTTTTTTTTTAAATGACAGATGGTTTCATAGATTAAACTCTTATTCCTCAGCTGGGATTGTGTAGAGCTCTTTGAAGCTGCACTAAAACTGCAATTTGGACCTTCAACCCGTCGTACCCCATTGAAGTTCACAATTATGGAGAAAAATCCTGGAATGTTTTCCTCAAAAACCTTCATTTCTTTTCGACTGAAGAAAGAAATACATGAATATCTTGGATGACGCTGGGGTGAGTAAATCATCAGGAAATTTTAATTCTGAATTGAACTAATCCTTTAACACAAAAATGATATACTCTGATACAGGCTATGTCGATTAGCTTTGCATTATATATATATATATATATATATATATATATATATATATATATATATATATATATATATCATTCTTACGAAAATATCTGTGATGGCTTGAAGAAGACCAATAAACACAGATCATTGCAATCATATTGTCTTCATGTTTCATTAGTCAAAACGTGTCTATCATGTAGCTATAGCCATATCTGATGTCCATATAAAGGATTTAATATAAGGGCGCCCTCTGGCCTCCAGGATGAATGAACCAGAAATAAAATGAGTGTTTAACGATCCGTATTGTTAACATCACCTCATTTTGGATAAAAATGGAAAAATATAAAGTACTTTGGAACGTAGTAACTTTAGTAGTTTTTCAGTAGTTTTACTCTGACTTGGGTCATATTGTTTTCCAGTACTTCTACTTCTGCTCAATATTTTTTTAATTCTATTGTATCAGATCTCTCTGACCCCTGTTGTCTCAACCTGTTGTCCGGTCTCTCTCCCGTTGGAGCAGAACTCCCTGGCTCAGGCGGTCCCGTTGGAGCAGAACTCCCTGGCTCAGGCGGTCCCGTTGGAGCCGAACTCCCTGGCTCAGGCTGTCCCGTTGGAGCAGAACTCCTTGGCTCAGGCGGTCCCGTTGGAGCAGAACTCCCTGACAGGAAAATAATCGTAAATATTAAAATTGTATTAAATATAGCATAATCATTTCCAGCCATTTCCAGTTCATTGTATTTAAGTTTTAAATTTAGGTTTAACCCTCATAAAGCCTTGTTTATACTTTCGCCTGGCTCTGCAGCGCGAGTCTCCGCACACTGCGCGCACACCTCCCCAAACGGACGAGGCATTTATACTCGACATGCTCGCCGTTGTACTATTCTGTGAAACGACAGAGGGCGACTCAAGTAATTGTCCTCTTAACCATCAGGAATCAATGGTGAGAAGAAGAAAGCTATACACACGTGACAATGTTTATTGAAGTACACCACCACCAATACCACACTACAAAAAGAATCATGTAAAACCCAGTAAACCCTGAGATTATTACTCCTGACAATAAAACAAAATATATGGATATGAGAATGTGTATACAATATAACAAAATTAACAATCTCTTACATATGTTCTAATTTCACTAAACATTTCATTAAGTTTCGTGAACATTTTTATTAAACGTGGACCTTTATGTTCATTAAAAATACTTTTTATGCTATTGTATGCTCATTTTCTAAATGTAAGCAACTAATTTAGACGTGCAAACTGGGTGCCGGTGTGGTGAGAAGTTAGAGCTTGGCCAGATTCGGCTCGAAGTCGTTCATCTTCAGATGCGGAGCCAAAAAAAAAAAAGAAAAGCCGTGCACACCGCCAAGGCGAAATGGGGTCTTGCGCACCCATCGCGCACGACCGCCCACACGGCAATGACGTCATTTTTGTCGCGCGCACCTTCGCGCTCGTGCGGACGCGTCGAGTATAAACCTAGTTTAACAGATTCAGGTCGTTTTTAAAGAGATAAGGTACATAACTTTTCGAAAAAGAAATGCAAGTTTTTTATATATATATTAAGGTAATTTATTAAGATATAACCTTTAAAAAAAGTTACACATTTCATGCTCAGGTCAGTTCGGACTTGGGTACTGTATGTATGGAGTAGCATTAGGTGTCAACCATACTTATTGTCATAAATATATTTATAAAGTTATATTAGTGTAAAAAAAAAAAAAACTTATATTTAAGAAGACTTAAGTTCAAATAACTTAATGGGCTGTTCAGTAGTAAAAAAAAAAAAAAAAAAAAATGTTAATTTGATGATCTTGTAGTATACAAGTTTTTTCTAAAGTTGAATTGTTTTTTTTTTTTTTACCAAAAGTTTAACAAAAATACTTTTGTCCCCATAACATATGGTTTACCAGGACCACACACACATATGCCTTGATGCTACAATTACCAATCACATATTTATCAAATTAACCAGAGCAAGTACACATAAACACCCACAGACATATAGGCTATACTAGTCTTTTTAGACTTAATCCAATAATTCAACAACCTATTTTTTCTACATTCTTATAGCATTGCTTGTGTTACAGCACGTGGGTTATTTTTTTCTTCACTGGGAAGAAGCGATAAAATATTAAAATATTTGTTCATTTCTGTTAAACATAATATCTGTGCCTTGCTAGAAGTAACAGGCTAAGATCGAAGTAGCACAGTGTTTGATTCTCTCCACTGTTCTTGAAATTGTCTCCTACCTTGTCCCTCGTTCTGTTTCACTGCTGTTCGTCCATAGCAGAGTAACAGTCGACTTGGGCAGCAGTCACATTTACCAGTTATGCAGCTGTCATATATAGCCACTACGATAATCCACAAAGCACTCAAGACGCAGATCATGACATAACCTGCGAACTGAAAAAAATAATAATAATCACCCAAAAGTGAACATTAGCCCATGATTTACTCACCCTCAAGTCATCCTAGGTGTGTATGACATTCTTCTTTCAGACGAATACAATTAGAGTTCTATTAAAAAATGCACTGGCTCATACAAGCTTTATAATGGCAGTGAATGACTGTTTCTGTTTTGAAGTCCACAAAAGTGCATCCATCCATCATAAAAGTGCTCCACATGGCTCTGAGGGGCTAATAATTCCTTCTGAAGCGAAGGGATGAGTTAAAACAAATTAAAAATAATATTTAACATGTTACGAAGTAAAATTCTACAAACATACGCAGTCTACTTTTTAAAGTGCAGTCTACCTGACTAAAGCACAACTTATGACGTCGGAAGTAGCATAGTGTGTCATGGTTAGGGTTGGGAATCGTAAGACGTTTTCCGGTTCCGGTTCCGATTCCGGTTCCGCCAAACGATTCCGGTTTCGGTTCCGGTTCCCATTCAATACAAATTGTTAAAACAACTAATAAAAAAAAAAAATTAATTGTAGTAAGGGGAAAATGCACAATCCTTTTTGTGTTTATTTCTTATACTTGTCAAATGAGTTTAACAGACTGGTAATGTCAACAAATTCAACATATTATTTAGCAATTTTTTGCAAACATAATACATTTTTCTGAAGGAAAGCTTTGTAGTAGTAGAAAACCTGTAGTATTTTTGAATTACTGTGCTTTCTACCCTCATATCCCCCTGAGATGAGAGATTAATGTATTTTTTTGTCTGGAAAAAAACCCTCCGATGACGCAAAAATCGTCATTTTGCGTCATTGGAGGATTTTTTGGCCAGAGGCTAAAGACTACAGCCAGTAGTAGGGGCTGTCTCGCATGTTTTCAACCCGCCCATAGAGGGTGGGATCTCACTCACAGAATATACACAGTGTCAGCCGTCTTTCTTTGGAAGCTAAGCTAGCAGACTCTTGTTCTGTGGAGAAAGCTGAGTAATAGGGGTTACCATCCTCTTTTTCCTGGACATGTCCGGCCGTCGAGAACGTCCAAAATGTCCGGGATTCGGCTTTTGCTTTCTGCAGTCGCCATTCATTGTTTACATGCACACCTTTTATTTCAATCTAACTGAATTCATTCTGATTGCTGAATCTGAATGTAGTGTTTACATGAACGCTAAACAAGTGATCGGTTGATGTGCGTTTTAACATTGCTAAGAAAATTCCCGCTCCTCCGTGAGAGATACGAGACCGGTGCGTCTCACAGACTTTGACTGCAGCGCGTCCTGCTCATCGGTAATCACGCCACCGGCCTCTCATCGTTCTCCCACGGCCCTCAGTCTCGTCCTGCTCGCCACAGTAAACATAATGAATGGCGAAAAAGAACGCAAAAGCCGAATCCCGGACATTTTGGGCGATCTCGAAATCCCGGGCAGACTCGAGTCGTCACGGAGACTCACTAGTAGCTAAGCCTTGTTGTTTAACTGCTGCGCTCTCTTACCGGTAGGCGTGGTTTGGGAGTGGCCTCCTAGGGCAGCGAAGCAAGTGCATTCTGGGAGTTGTTGTCTTTCATTCACATCAGCCAAAAATACATTTTCTGGCTTTTCTCAGTCTAGAAAGCTCCAAATTCAAAAATAATTTCACATTTCACATCTTCTACATAAATGACCCATTTTAAATACACATTCATCTTTCCAGAGGTGAAGTATCCCTTTAAATAAACAGAACTGCATGCGTCTTGCGGAAGAACATTGTAGCCGGAGCTACTTCTCTATGTTTATAATTACTCCGCAGCGGTGCTGGCGTAAAGTAGTCTGAGTATAAATGCTTATTACAGGCTTACCGTAGTGATTCAGGGTAAGACAAAAACATGGTTTGAAAAAAAGCATTCATGATGTAGTCGCTCATTATATACATTTAGTAAATTCTGAAGCGAATTTTCGTTATTTGAAGCGACTTTCAAAAGGTGATTTACTCTGTTTTGGTTGCTACCGTAGGCATCAGTGTTTATTCTCGAACTATAAACTTTTATTTCAGTACTTCTGTGATCATTTGAATATTTGTAACACCGAAATACCGATACTGTGTTGTTGAAAAGATTGTGAAAGTAAAGCTGTTTCATATTGACAGCTGCTCTCTCAGCGACAGTGCAAACAGATTTGAATGTTCCAGTGTGAAGTTTTTGTTATTTAGGAATAAGATCGCGTGGGTGTTTAAATCGAGATCCTCTCTCTCTCTCTCTCTCTCAAAACGTATATGAGAAGCGCGAGTGCTTTCATTACTATTTTAATATATAAGCTCCCAGCACTTCGCCCACACATCAGCCCAGAACCGGTTTTAGAAACCAAAACGTAGGAATTTTGCACGGTTCCGGTATTTTTCAAAAAACACTACCGGTTCTGGATAAGAACCCTAGTTCTTATTCGGTTCCCAACCCTAGTCATGGTGTATCGTAAATATGAGCAGTACATAGCATTGCTCACAGAAGTTGCACTTTAGGCTTAAGTTGAATCCTTATGTTTGTTATTTTAACATATGTTTTGTTATTTTGCTAGTTATTTTCCTTTATAAAGTTTTAAATATGAATATTTTTCTTACACAAACGCTTCGCTTCAGAAGGCATTTATTAACCCCCCGGAGCCGTGTGGAGCACTTTTATGATGGATGGATGCACTTTTATGGATTTTTAAGGATCTCAAAACAGAAACAACCATTCACTGCCGTTATAAAGCTTGGAAGAGCCAAGACATTTTTTTTTTTTATATAACTCCGATTGTATACGTCTGAAAGAAGAATGTCATATACACCTTGGATGACTTGATGGTGAGTAAATCATGGGCTAATTTTCATTTTTGGGTGAACTATCCCTTTAAGCAACAATTAAATATTTATATAATACTGTTAGATGTATATATGCCTGTATATATGTCAAAGGCAGTTGCACCCATGAATACTAAGAAAAACTGAACATAACTGTGACAGTACACCCCCCTTCGGCAAGGTGCCGTAACACATGAGGACAAGGGGGAGGGATGGAGGGGGTTTTGGAGGGGGGCGAGGAGATGGCGAAGGGATGGTGAGAGCAGGCAGTGGCGATGGGGTGGTTAGTAGACGACGATCCCCTGGTGGTAAAGGTGGAGATAGTCCGCTGGCACAGACCCAGAGCTCACCAGTGCTGACAGATCCAGCGGAGTCGAGGGAGGGAGGAGCCAAGATGGTGTAGTGGCTGACAACAGCTGAGGAATGATCCATAGGAGACCAGGCAGATGGATCCATGGGCGCATACGGAGAGCTGATGGAAATGAACGACATTGCTGGCACTAGAGACCTCTGCGATGACGCAGCAACGATGGTCAGAGGCGGAGCCAGAATACGTGAGGTCTGAGACGTAGCTGGTTCGACGGAAGACAGAGGCGTTGCCGAGGGGAAGGAAGAACCCGCTGTAGCTGTAGGGGTGAAGGGACGAAGCACAGCAGACAGCCCGTAAGTCCGTAGTGAAAGTAGAGTGACGACTGATCAAGGGGGAGCCGGCAGGACGAGGGAACCCAGTGGAGCTGCAAGGCCGAGGTTCTCCGGTGGAGCCGAAGGTGGGAGGAGACACACCAGAGCTGACAGGTTAAGATGAAGGGAAGAGGTAAGAGGCCGGAGGCGAATCCACAGGATCTTCTCGCATTGGTGCTGCTGGTGGATGCACAGCCTGCGGCTCGACATCACGAGATGGTGCATGGCTGTAGGACTGGCTGAGCTTTGCGGTGATAGTGGCAGGAAGAATCTCGTCAGAATGACACAAACCATGTAGTTTGATGAAAAGAATAGGTCATAGATCACCTAAGATCTCAAGGGTCTTAGACACTTGTGTTGTCTAAAAAAATAGTGATGAAGGTACCAGGTGGGATAGGGTGGGAGTCAATACATCTACTGATTTCGTGGGCTCACACCCCTGGTCAGACTCACTGTGGAGCTCAGCTTCTGGGGTGAGGGCCAGCTCTGTTCTCTTCTCCTCTGGCTCTGGCTGATGCGTCACAGTGGGTGGGAGCTCTCTGTCTGTGGGGGGCACACACGGTTCTTCTGCGGTCGAAGGTGGTGGTTCGAGCTCTGGGTCTGGCTGTGTCTTGGATCAGGGAAGGATGCTCTCCAGATCCATCAATGGGATGGATTACCATCATCTTATTGACCTCCCAGACACCACTGGACTGAACTGGAAATAAGTCATTATCCAGTGGTGTCTCGGAGGTCAATGGGATGATGGTAATTTGCCCCAATCCAGAACAGTAACTTCAGGGTCTTGTCGTTGTAAGGTCAGGTGACAGCAAGACGGCAAAAGCCCTCCGTGAAAAACAAAATATCAGTGCTCTCCTGAGCCAATGCAGTAAAACGCTTCATAATCCATTGTTAAAGGCTCAGTCTTCTGTCACGGGTGGTTGCATGAAGGCAGAAGACGATGAAGAATACATTTCCAGTACGAAGTTTAATGAGGATAATACAAATAATAATCAGATAGGCAGGGCAACACACATTAAATGTAACTTAGACTGAACATTGAAGGACTGTGAGGGAAGAACCTAAATAGTGACACAATTAAAGGTAATTAATGACGTGCACCTGAAAATAATGAACTAATAACAGTAACCATAGAAACAAAGGAGTGGCGGGAATATCAAACAAAGGCGCACATGGGCTGGGTCCGATGTAAGCAGGTGACTTGCTGTCTCGCTGCCCTATCAGGCGATGACTTTGCAGGATTTCGGACAGACTTCTGAGGCAGCGTAATGGTTTAATTATCGATAAAAAAAATCTGCCTTCAAAATTCGATCAGATGAATGTATCTCAGGAGACAGGAAGTGAAACTAACATTGCATTCAGACATGCCTTGATGCCTTCCGACCTTGGAATGTGTCCTCCGAAGGCAGCATTTATCAGTTTTTGGAAGAAGCCATGATGTGAATGAAAACAAACTAAAAGTCCATGGATACTAAGACAAACTGAACATAACTGTGACAATAGGTTTGTTGTGGGTTTAAATGGGTGTAAATAGTACCAGCAACAGAGCTAGCGTCTGCCTTTATGCGATAGTTTATCCAAAAATTACAATTCTGTCATTGTATAGGCTTCTCAACCTTCCTGTCATTTTAAACCTGTATGACTTTTTTTCTTTATTAATTCTAATTTGTCAGGTTTAGATATGGATGTTTTTGTCCATACAGTGGAAGCCAATATACTACAGTGGTTCCCAACATTATTCAAAATAATTTTGTGTTCCACAGAAGAACGTAAGTCATGGAGGTTTGAAACGACATGATGGATGAGTCAATGATAATGATTTTTTGGTAACACTTTACATTAAGTTTCATTAGTTAACATTAGTTAATGTATTAACTAACAATGACCAATACATTTGTTACAGTATTTATTCATCTTTGTTCATGTTAGTTCACGGTGCATCAACTAATGTTAACAAATACAACCTTTGATTTTAATAATGTATTAGTAAATGTTGAAATTAATATTAACTAAGATGAATTAATGCTGTAGAAGTATTGTTCATTCTTAGTTTATGTTAACTAAGGTACAGTAGTTAACTGATTTAACTAATGAACCTTATTGTAAAGTGTTACAGAATTTTCATTTTGGGTGAACTATCCCATTATATGATTTATGAGCACAGGAATACATAAGGGAACTTAACTATCCTTTTCCTTTCTGACATTTATGGTAAGTAGAAAAAACGAATTATACATTATGGCATAACAATATCAAGAACAGCTCATATAGAACAAGATATTTACCTGAGAATCATGAACATATTTTTGAGTCAAATCTCGTAGCTCTGTCTCATTGAACACTTCTGTAGGTTTACACCAAGACCTGTTGAGCTCCGCATCAAAAACATAATCTCCCTTCCATCCAGTCCTGCCACAAGCAACATAATCTCCATCAAGTAACAAGATGAAGATCCACATTACAGGTGGAATCAGACAAGATGCAAAAGCTTTGGGGAAGCTCTGCGGAGCATCAGAGTCCTGCGGAGCATCAGAGTCCTGCGGAGCATCAGAGTCCTGCGGAGCATCAGAGTCCTGCAGAGCATCAGAGTCCTGCGGAGCATCAGAGTTCTGATGAGCATTTGTCGTGTTCTGCGGAGTATCATCATTTGCTACTGCACACCAACTACTGCCTCCACATTTAAAAGGCCTTAAAACAAGATTCATTAAAGCTAAAATAAAAAGAGCAGGTCCAATGAACATGGACACTGTTAGATATATATTCTGCTCATCTTTGCATGGGCATTTAAAAACTAGTTTTTCCATCATCTCCTCAAATCCAATTAACAGTAAGCTCAATGGGAAAGAGCTGAATACTGGAGATTGTTTCAGAAATGTATATGTTTTCCCTAATAGTTCTATTTCCCTCTTCATCTTCTGAGGGAAGTTTGATGATGCTTTAAGCTGCTTCTGTCTCTTGTAGTCTGTGAAAATGTCTGTAGTCCAGGTCACAAGATCTTTAACTGGTGGACAGATGCCCTTTAACAAAGAAGAATATAATGATATTTGCATCAGAAATGAAATCATATAGTTCTGGGTACAAATATATGTTTAAAAAAGAACCTATTTGCACTTTAAAAAATTCTTTAAAAAAAAACAACACAAAAAAAAAACCCTGTACAAAACAGTTTCTGTAAAAAAGAAATGAACTTTTCTCTGACCTAAAGTTGCAAGAAAAAGTTTGTATTCTGTATTTTTCAGACTGCACTGAATGATTGATAACTCAATGGCTTCAATAACAATGTGAAAAGTTAGACTGTTTGTGTTATTAGTTTAGTAAGATGGTGTTTGTCTATTTATTATAGTTAATGACTTACTCTTGTTTCAGCTCGTCTGTTGTGATGTGGTGTTAGAGCATCTTTCTGCCTTTGCATCAACATTTACAGGATAACAGTAAACAGCATAATCAGGAAATAAAGTGGCTTTCTGTGTTTTCAGTTAAAAAGCCATAAGAAATGTGATTAAAAAAACACAAGTGTGCTTTCTTTCTTCCAGTCCGAAATAAAATTCAAATACACACGTCAGTAAAATGTGCACTTTCAGCATTTTATTGGCTATTGCTACTCTGATAGAATAACGACAGTGAAGAGGAAAATAGAATCACGGCCCAGAAACTTGCATTTGATGTCTGTCTTGGCTAAGTTTCATCATCAACCTGCATTGCTGATCAGGGTTTTGAGTATTGATACTTTTCAGTTAGAACAGCATGCAATTATATGCAGATATACAGCCATAAATGTAAGAAAATACAACAAACTATTCAAGTCTTAAAGGAATATTCCAGGTTCAGAAAAGTTAAACTCATTCGACAGTATATGTGCATTTGTGGGACCCAGGAAAAGATTTTTGTCCAATATAGTGGACATTATATTTTAGTGACAAAAGTCTATTTTAGTAAGTCTGGATGTTCTGTAAAGAGCACATTCAGGGCTTTTCAGAGATACCAAATGTTTGGAGGTTTTACTATGAAAACAACTTCTCATTGGTCTTTAAAGATGACTGACATTAATTTAGTGATCAAATGTAGCACTCTTATGGAAATATGATAATATATTGTAACTGTAACTACTCGGACTACGCCACTAAGCCACTCGGACTACTTTTCAAATTGTATTTCATAAATCAACATCTCAGGAAAATGTTATGGGGTTTCAAATCAAAATATGAGGTCACTGATTTCATACGTCCACTGTAGTGGACACCAGGACTTAAATTATGTTTATCGGGCATTTTGGGAGACACAACAAGTGAATAAGGAAAGGAATTTTACATCAATATTCCTATGAGATATTAGATATTATTATTAAAATTTTGACAATTATTACTCCATTATTACACTTCTTTTTTTCATTACATGTTGTCCCAAGAACACATTAATATGCAAATTAGATACAGTGTATAGATAAATTGAAATGAATTGGAATATTAATTTATGGGCATTTTACCCACATATTGCATAAAGTAAAATGGTGTTTCATTATAAATTTTAATTAAAAAAATCCTATTGTTTTTGCCTATACATGTAATTTCATGCCATTTTATTTAAAAAAAAAAAAAACCCCGTTAATAACATTTTCAAAATGAGTGAGTGGAATGTTCCTTTAACGTTCACATTAACCAAGAAAAAACTTTCTTACAGTGGTGGAAAAAGTTATAAAAAATTTTTGGCTACTTTAGTAATAATTTACTTGAGTACAAGTAAGTACTGAATGACTCAAGTAAGAGTAAATAAGTAGTTTGCTTAAAAACTTCTCAAGTATGTTACACTACTTTAGAATTATTTTTCTATTTATACCCAAAATGGGGAGATGATAGTGATATGGCGCGCTAAACACTCACATGTCATCCGTTTCATTCATACTGGAAGCCCAGTACACACTGATTCATACCTCGTGCAGAAAGTCCACAAGTGAGATTCATAGAAGTATTAAATGATGTTTCAGGAGACAAATGAAGACAAACAGGTGCTAGCGATAATATATATGAGTTCATCAAGCAATCTCAGGTATTTTCATAAGAATGATGTATGTCTTTAAAGGGATAGTTCACCCAACAATGAAAATTAGCACATGATTTACTCACCCTCAAGTCATCCTAGGTGTATATGACATTCTTCTTTCAGACGAATACAATCAGAGTTATATTAATAAACACCCTGATGCTTCAGAGCTTTATAATGGCAGTGAATGGCTGGAGAAAATTTGAAGCCCAAAAAAGTGCATCCATCCATGATAAAAGTGCTCCACTTTTACTCTAGGGGGTTAATAAAGGCCTTCTGAAGTGAAGCCATGCATTTGTGTAAGGAAAATACCCATATTTAAAACTTTAGAAACTATAATCACTATATTCCACAAGTCTTCAACGGTGGAAGACTAACCCCAGACCAGACACACAGCGTATGACGCACGTGGAAGCTCTATGAAGGTAAAAGAGTAGCAAAACTCGAGAGCACATATATGTGAATTTGAGAACTTGTACAATAAATACAATGCGGGGGTGTTCAAAGGAGCCATTTTATTGGTTGGTGCCTAGCCAATGAAATGGGACTTCTATTGTACGTGATGATGTCACAAAACCTGTGTCCTCAGGGACGCTCTGAAATGCTAACATTTCTTAATGCATTATACTGATTCACTCCCATAGAGCTTGGAAGAGCCGGGACATTTTTTTATTTAACTCCTATTGTATTCTTCTGAAAGAAGAATGTCATACACCTAGGTATGACACCTAGACTTGAGGGTGAGTTTCATTTTTGGGTGAACTATCCCTTTAGTGCAATGCTAATCAACATAGCCTTAATGATATAATTTAATAAAATAATATATACTCACTTTGTGTTAAGAAGCACCATGAAACCACAGAAGTAATTTCAAACACGACTGACATGTATTGTGATTTTGGAGCAAAACATATTAAACTAGGCTGATCAGACGTCCCGAAAAATTCGGGACAGTCCCGAAATTTAAGCTGTTGTCCCGAATCCGGCCCTAATTGTCCCGAAAATTATACTAAAGCAAAATCTTGAGTAGTTATTGTCTGATAAATCATTAAAAACTGTCCTTGGAGGTTGCGTCGTCCTGCAGCCATCCCTACCGGCTGCTCATTGGCTGCAGCATCTTCTTTTTTTTTTTTTTTTGAAGTTCTATGAAGATACCATATAGGCGCGAATTTAGATATGCATAAGCGAGCGCGTTGCAGCAGCCGTGAGGACAGTGTATGTGAAGGCAGCCAGTCGTAAAGGAGTGATTGATTGGTCGCGGCACTGTGTGCAAAAAATACTTCGGCCTAATGTCTGATGTCGGGTTGCACAAAATAAATTCATCTACACAATAATTTAGTTTTCTTATTTAATGACCGAAAATTCAGTTGTAAAAAAAAAAAAAAATGCCATAAGGCTTTATGCCATACTGCGTTAGGCAATAGCCTGAAAGGTCTGATTTACACACTGTTACAACAGTCATTGTTTTTTTTTTCACAATGTCATTTTTTTCTAATTACATTGTTGTTGTTGTTTTTCTTTTTTTGTTTGTTTGTTTTTTTGGCAGGCTAAAGAATAATGACAGACTGGTGATCTTTGAATAAAATATGTTTGGTTCATGTTTGAAATTTATTATCTTTTATTATAGGCTATGTAGTCTAATATCATAGGCCTAGCCCAGGCCTTTTTTTTTTTTTCAAAATTGTCAAGAGCAATTTTTTTATTACTAATTTTGAAAAGTAAGTCCAGGTAAGATAATTTTAATGTTTTCATTTGAATAATTTCATAATTGAAAGCAAAGAAGGTTAAGTGAGAAGTCCGATAAAAAAAAAAAAAAGATATGACCTATACTTAGCATAAAATGAATGTTTGTCAAATACATTTTAGTACATTTATTTATCAATTGGGTTTGATTCTGGCTGTAAATATATGCTCCAAAAAAAGTTCCACTTGATTGTATTTAACCTTTAGGAACAGTAGACATGACTATCACAGAAATCACCCGAAATCAAAAACTCTGTTTATAATGACATGTTTTGCAATGCCAGGATAGCTTATTCTCGAAAAATAACAGAAGAAACTTACTGCACTTACCTGTAACACAACAATAATCTTGTGAGCTTGAGCTTGATTTGTTCAGCAATGAACAAGTTGTTCAGAGAAAGCACTTTGTTTATTTTTAAGTAGGCTACATCAACTCTAATGCGTAATGGAAAAGTGGTTTTGAATGGTTTTCAGTAAAGATCACAAATGTACACCAAACAACTGGCAAATGTTTGATGCTGCTCCTGTTTGTTATATACGGTGGCCGAGAGAGCTAAACGCGCAGAAGCTGGAGAAAACACATGCAAATAGAAAAAACACATGCAAAAAAAACAAAAAAAACACATGCAAATTAAGAAAACATCTTCATCAGTTTCACAACACACGTGTGCTCCAAATACTCACAACACAACCAAATACAGAAACGCGCTGCAAATAGCATAGGCCACAACAGAAATGTTTCCAGGGGAACCAAATAAGTGACGAACTCAGCTGAGACGTGCTTATTGCTCGTGAGCATCCCTATGCCCTGCTCCCTTCGTAGGGCAGATGGAATTGTTTTTTCCGAAGGGCAGACAGAGCCCTTGAAGTGGGACTTTGGAGTTAGCAGTGCACTAGTGTGTCATTATGTAGCCATTTAGAACGCACTTAATGCGACTTCCTGCTCAGCTACTGTTCGGACGCTCTTGCTTACTGCTCCGCGCTTTGCTCTATCGCTTTTACATTTTATCTCCTATTTTTTCTATATTTTATTTCCTTTTATCACCTAATTTTAACTTCAGCAAATCAGCACAGTGCTCATACGACAAAGTTTGGATTACTACAAAAACTGAGAATTCTTTTACCCGACCAGCTTACATTCCGGGAAAGGAAAACACAACTGCCTACAAGGATAAGAGAAAATGCCTCTTCTGGAATCTACTTGCTGCACTAACTGCCACAGACTTTTACAAAGGATTGCAGTTCTAGAAACAAAGTTACTTACGGGACCACCAAACCAGACGGAGCACACAACAAAGCTTCGTCATGGACACCCTCAGCATACCGGTGAGTCCCATGAAACTAGTACTCCTCGACAGGTAGAGAAACAAGCCGATCGACTTACTAATCGATGGCACAAACAGGGAGCTAAACCCAAAGGCACTCGAGACATCAGATTGTCACGAGCATCACATATTACCGCAGTAGCATCCTCTACCCCAGATACAGCTCTGACAAGGATTGCAAACACTGGTCTGCTACCACTGCCTATACATCTTGAGAACAGATTTGAAGTACTAATGAATGTAAATGAGGAATCCACAAATGTGATGAATGTGATCGAACACAGACTGAATAGGACAGTAGCTAACACCGATGCTAACTGGCGCTCAAAGTCGAGCAGACAGCGGCACTCAGCTCAGAGCGCAGCTGAGCCCAGGACTCTGATAGTGGGGGACTCCATAATCAGAAACATTAGCAGCAGGGATACAACTACGTGCTGCCTTCCACAAGCAACAACTTCTGATATAAACAGGGAACTTCAGAACATTCTGATGAAACATAAGACTGCAAATCGACTCATCATACATGTGGGGAAGAATGATATTCATAAAGAGCAGTCAGAACTCCTTAAGAAGGATTTCAATGAACTTTTTGAAACACTTAAAAGACTGAAAGTTCAAACATTCATCAGTGGACCACTACCAGCAAGAGGAACAAACAGGTTTTCACGGTTGCTTGGGCTTAATACATGGCTGCAAAAAACCTGCAATATAAAAGCAGTGAACTTCATTGACAATTTCAATCTTTTCTGGAGTCAACGACAACTGTTTCATCGGGACGGCCATCACCCAAACAAACTTGGTTCAAGAGTGTTAAAGGACAATATCTACTTCTCCCTAAATCATCCTTCTGCGGTTTGTGCCAATCCACTCAATCTGAACGGCACACACACACCTGGACACAGTATGAATGACCACAGGACTTCACATCAGCAGCAAAATGGACATGATAACACCACTCCGCCACAACAACCTCTGCTCACGGACACAATCTCAGCTGAGCCCTGCACACAGAGCTCACCACAGACAGCCATATCAGAACTGCTTGAAGATTCAGCACCCAAGGACGACTTCCTGGAAAACAGCCAGGGAAGCCAGGACAGCATATTACAGCCTCCTATAACACCAGAGCAACAGCCCCTTTCACCAGACACTTTCTCCCTCTCCCCTGCAATGCCACTACTGTGCTTCTCACAGAAAATGGAAGAACTGGTGCATGCTGGAACCAGACTATCCCACTCTTTTGCTGCAAGCCCCCAGATACCAACTAAAAAAAGACAGGCACCACTACCACCAAAGCCTGCGGGCCCAGCTCGCCCTCCCCCTCCTCCTGTGAGAGCTCTTCGGCCTCTGCCACAACGCCAGGGCCCACACCCTCCTCCTTCTGCTCGAGGTGAACCAAAAACAACTGATACCAGCTCTCAGTGATATGTGTCGGGTCCCCGTTTTGATAACAGTAACTTTCTCAAATGTTTACAAAACAAGCGGGAACCCAGTGTGCCTGTATCTTTCTCTATTGCTGTTCTTTGACATGATAGAAAGTCTAAGGCCTTCAATAGCCGTACAGCAAACCCAACTAATCTGGTGCCTATTACACGTCAAACTAATATTGCTGTGGGGAAAAGTAAGACTGTCAAGTTAGCTCTTTTAAACATTCGCTCACTTAAAAATAAATCACTTCTAGTCAACGACTTAATAACCACAAACAACCTGGATTTTATGCTTCTAAATTAAATCTGGCTAGAAGACAGCTTCAGTGCAACAATCCTCAATGAAGCAGCCCCTCCTAACTTTACTTTTATGAGTGTCTGCAGAGCTGTTAAGAGAGGTGGGGGTCTAGCTGCTCTTTTTAAAGATATTTATCAATGTAAGCAAATATTATTTGGGAATTACTTGTCTTTCCAATATCTGGGTATTGTGTTAAAAGGTGCTCCACGCATTTTACTTTTCATTATTTACAGGCCTCCAAAATACTCTCCAGCCTTTGCTGAGGACTTTACAGAACTGTTATCAACAATTACCTCAGAGTTTGACTGTTTTGCCATTGCTGGAGATTTTAACATCCATATAGATAATGGAGAAAACAATATGGCAAAAGAAATCAAAACTGTTTTAAAAACTTTTGATCTGACTCAGCATGTACATGGACCCACACACAATCGTGGACACACTCTAGATTTACTTATCAGTAAGGGTCTAAACATTTCATCGATTGTTATTAAGGATGTAGCACTGTCTGATCATTTCTGTATTTTCTTTGATATATTGATCTCTCCTGCCACTGAAGCTAGATCTGTGTCTGTCAAGAAGAGATGCTTAAATGAGAACACTGGTGTCCTATTTATGAAGGCTATATCTTTAACACCAAGCATATCTGCTGACTCTGTTGATTTTCTCCTTGATTCTTTTAACTCAAAAGTTAAAGGTGTAATTGATGATATTGCTCCTGTTAAAGTCAGGAAGAAGAGTGGCAGACAAAAGGCACCTTGGAGAAACTCAACAGCAGTGCAAAATATGAAAAGACAATGCAGAAAAGCAGAGCGCATGTGGCGGAAGACAAAACTTGTAGTCCATTATAACATCTACAAAGACAGCCTTCATGCTTTCAATATGGAACTAGGCAAAGCTAGACAGACTTTCTTCTCAAATATTATAAACAGCAATTTAAACAACACACGCACTCTTTTTGCTACTGTAGAGAGACTGACAAACCCCCCAAGCCAGACTCCCAGTGAAATGCTCTCAGACAGCAAGTGCAGTGAGTTTGCTTCTTTCTTCTCTGAGAAAATCAACAATATCAGAAAGGTGATCAGCACATCCTTGACTTGCGCCGGGGTCAGACAGATCAAACCACCTGAGAAAGTAGTTACTATGTCTGATTTCAAAGAAATTGATGGCAAAATTTTGGAAGAAACCGTACAGCACCTTAAAACATCAACCTGCGCTCTTGACACACTTCCCACATCGTTTTTCAAAAGTGTGTTAAACAGTTTAGAAGCAGATCTTCTAGAAGTGGTAAATGCTTCACTTCTCTCTGGGAGTTTTCCAAACTCCCTAAAAACTGCAGTTGTCAAGCCCCTCCTGAAAAAGAGCAATCTGGATAAGACCATATTAAGCAACTATAGACCGATCTCAAATCTTCCTTTCATAGGCAAGATCATTGAAATAGTTGTCTTCAATCAGCTGAACAAATTCTTATGCTCGAATGGATACTTTGACAATTTTCAATCTGGTTTCCGACTGCACCACAGCACAGAGACAGCGCTCATAAAGATAATAAACGATATTCGCTTAAATACTGACTCAGGCAAATTATCAGTGCTGGTACTACTCGACCTCAGTGCTGCATTTGACACTGTCGATCACAACATACTTCTGGACAGGCTGGAAAACTGGGTGGGGCTTTCTGGGATAGTCCTAAAATGGTTCAGGTCATACTTAGATGGGAGAGGTTATTATGTGAGTATAGGAGACCATAAGTCTGAGTGGACATCCATGACATGCGGAGTCCCTCAAGGCTCAATTCTTGCGCCACTCCTGTTCAACCTGTATATGCTCCCAATGAGCCAAATAATGAGAAAGAACCAAATCTCTTACCACAGCTATGCAGACGACACACAGCTCTACTTAGCCCTATCGCCTAACGATTACAGCCCCATTGACTCCCTGTGCCAATGCATTGATGAAGTTAACAGTTGGATGTGTCAAAACTTTCTTCAGTTAAACAAAGACAAAACTGAAGTCATTGCGTTTGGAAACAAAGATGAAGTTCTCAAGGTGAACGCATACCTTCACTCTAGGGGTCAAACAACTAAACATCAAGTCAGGAATCTTGGTGTGACACTAGAGTCAGACCTTAGTTTCAGTAGTCATGTCAAAGCAATAACTAAATCAGCATACTATCATCTGAAAAATATAGCAAGAATAAGATGCTTTGTTTCTGTCACGGTTCATAAATTCATTGCTTCCTTCTTGTCTCGTGTAACTGTTGTTCTGTGTGTGTGTGCGTGTGTGAGTGGGCGTGGCACTCATTCCGGATGATCAGCGATCCAGCTGATCTCATTCAACACTCCAGCTGCAGCTCATTCAACCACCTATAAAACCTCACCGCACTTTTCTCTCATTGTCAGATCGTTGGTTGATGTCTCCCGTGTGTGATCCCAGTTTGTCGACGTTCCTGTTTCATGTTCCCGTTCCTGTTCCTCGTTTCTCGGATTTCGTCTTCACCTGGGTTTCACGGTTTCAGCACTTCACCACGGACATCTCGCTGACCATCCAGTCCTTGTGTCACCAGCTCCTCACTCATCACCGGATCTTCACGTTCATCTTACCAATAAACTGAGTTTACTTGCACTATTGCTTCTGTCGTTTGTTCGCCATGACAGAACGATCTGACCACGTTATGGAAGCAGCAAGTGACCCATCAACTCTCGAGACTTTTGTCAACACAAGTATACAACGTATGGATCAGCAGGAGCAGAATCTCAACGACACAGCTCGGGCAGTTCAAGCGCTGGTGACACAAGTGTCCGAGCTCACCCAGCAATTACAGATCTTGCGAAATCCCACTGCGCCACCCACACCGCCCGTTCCCCCCACACCACCGGAGAGTGCTTCCCAGTCAGAGCCGCGCCTTCCCGTACCTGAGGCTTATGCAGGTGAGCCAAGTTTTTGCAGAGCGTTTTTGACTCGCTGTTCGATGCATTTCTCCCTGCAGCCAAGAACCTTCTCCAGCGAATCGGCCAAGGTGGCCTTCGTTCTCACGCTTTTGACTGGGAAGGCAGCACTCTGGGGAACGGCGGTGTGGGAGAATCAAGATCCATGCTGCACCTCGTTCCAGACACTCTCCGCCGAGATGAAGAGGGTCTTCGACCGCGCCAGCACCGGGAGAGAGGCGGCTCGCATCCTAGCAGAGCTCAAGCAAGGAGAGAGGTCAGTCTCTGATTATTCGATTGAGTTCAGAACCCTGGCGGTAGAGTGTCATTGGAACGAGGAGGCGCAGTGGGACATGTTCCTGCATGGGCTGGCTGACCGCATCCAGAAGGAGATCTACGCCCTGGACCTGCCCACGTCCCTCAATGGGCTTATAGAACTGGCACTTCGAGTAGACGCTCGTTTATCCCGTGTGGAACGACGGAGGTTGCCTGGTCGAATGGCGGAAGGAGCCGAGAGTCAACGGTCCAGCGGCGGGGATGCGGTCAGCCCCGTCTACGATCACGAGCCCATGCAGGTTGGGCGGGCTCGGCTTACTCGGGAGGAGAAGGAAAGGCGGAGATCCCAAGGACTCTGCCTTTACTGCGGAGCAGCAGGACACTTCGCCTTCGGATGTCCGGTAAAAGGGCAAGCCCGGCAGTAATTCTGAGGCTACTGTCGGGTGGGATCTCCGCCGAGAAGACCTCATCAACATCTACGCTCCTCCCAGTAAGACTGAGATGGTCAGCTCACGAGCACGACGGGCAAGCACTGGTGGATTCAGGGGCAGAAGGTAATTTTATGGACTACACGTTTGCACACAGATTTCAAGTTCCCCTCTTACCACTCACCCGCAGGATTGAAGTCCGCGCACTCAATGGCCAGGATCTACCCAACATTTCATTCACCACCGGACCCGTCACACTCATCACATCAGGCAACCATACGGAAACCCTGTCATTCTACATACTGGACTCCCCTCTCGCACCCATAGTCTTAGGACATCCCTGGCTCATCAAACATAATCCCAAAATAGACTGGCAGCAGCGCACGGTGTTGGAATGGAGTACCAAGTGTCATGAGTCTTGTCTTGTCTCTGCCTGTCCGTCTGTTTCTGTCTCTGTGTTTCAGGAGGAGGCAGGGGATTTATCTAACGTGCCCACGGAGTACCTGGACCTGAAGGAAGTGTTCAGTAAGTCTCGGGCTGCTTCTCTTCCTCCGCACCGTCCCTATGACTGTGCGATAGACTTACTGCCAGGTAAATCTCCGCCTAAGGGCAAGTTATATTCGCTTTCTGTTCCAGAGAGGGGGGCCATGGAGAAATATATTTCTGATTCTCTAGCAACCGGGTTCATCCGTCCTTCCTCTTCTCCAGCGGGGGCGGGGTTCTTTTTTGTGGGGAAGAAGGACGGGTCTCTGCGACCTTGCATTGATTACCGAGGGCTGAACAGCATCACGGTAAAGAATACTTATCCTTTGCCGTTGATGTCTTCTGCCTTCGAGAGGTTGCAGGGAGCGTCCGTCTTCACTAAATTGGACTTACGTAATGCTTATCATTTGGTCCGCATCAGGAAGGGGGATGAGTGGAAGACTGCTTTTAACACCCCCAGGGGGCACTTTGAATACTTGGTCATGCCCTTCGGGCTGTCCAACTCCCCAGCAGTCTTCCAAGCACTCGTCAATGACGTGCTGCGAGATATGGTCGACCAGTTTCTATATGTCTACCTGGATGACATATTGATTTTTTCATCTTCTCTCCAGGAACACGTGCAGCACGTCCGACGAGTGCTTCAGAGGTTGTTAGAGAATGGACTTTTTGTCAAGGCGGAGAAATGCGATTTTCATGCACAGTCTGTTTCTTTTCTAGGGTACATTGTGTCGGCTGAGGGAATTCGGATGGATCCGGAGAAGGTTAAGGCTGTGGTGGAATGGCCAACTCCAGATTCCCGTAAGGCCCTACAGCGGTTTCTGGGGTTCGCCAATTTCTACCGGCGGTTCATTCGCAACTTCAGCCAACTAGCCTCGCCTCTGACCGCCTTGACCTCCCCCAGAACTACGTTCAGGTGGTCAGACGCAGCTAAGGCTGCGTTTGCCAAACTCAAGAGTCGCTTTGTTTCGGCTCCCATCTTGATTACCCCTGATCCATCACGTCAGTTCGTGGTGGAGGTTGACGCGTCAGAGGTGGGGGTAGGTGCAGTGATCTCTCAGCGTTCTCCCTCAGACGATAGAATGCACCCATGCGCGTTTTTGTCCCATCGTTTGTCTCCTGCCGAATGCAATTATGACATTGGTAACAGAGAATTGTTGGCGGTCAAGTTAGCATTGGAAGAATGGCGTCACTGGTTAGAAGGGTCGGGGGTACCTTTTATCGTCTGGACAGACCATAAGAATTTGGAATACATTAAAACTGCCAAAAGATTGAACTCCAGGCAGGCTCGGTGGGCACTTTTTTTCGGACGTTTTGATTTTACACTCTCGTACCGCCCGGGTTCCAAGAACATCAAACCCGATTCTTTATCGCGAATTTTTGATCGTTCCGAACGCCCGTCTACTCCCGAGTGCATTTTACCCGAGAATCTATTTGTCTCCACACTCGTATGGGAGGTCGAATCGAAGGTCAAGAGAGCCTTAGAAGGGGTAACGCCCCCGGCCGGTTGCCCACCGAACCGCTTATTTGTACCGGAGGGATTACGGTCCGACGTTATTCAGTGGGGGCATTGTTCCAATGTGGCTTGTCATCCAGGAGTTAATCGAACCAAGTTTTTGGTCAAGCAACGATTCTGGTGGCCTCTCATGGCTCGTGATGTTCACAGTTTTGTTTTGGCTTGCTCAGTTTGCGCCACTGGTAAGACTTCCAATCGTTCCCCAGATGGGTTACTCCAACCGCTGCCTGTCCCTTCGAGACCCTGGTCCCATATTTCGCTAGATTTTATCACCGCCCTCCCACCCTCTCAAGGGTACACGGTAGTTTTGACTGTGGTGGACCGGTTCTCGAAGGCGGCCCATTTCATTCCCTTGCCCAAATTACCCACAGCCAAGGAGACAGCGTTGACCGTCGTTAATCACGTCTTTCGCTTACATGGCCTCCCGACAGACGTGGTTTCCGACAGGGGACCCCAATTTGTGTCCAAATTTTGGCAAGAGTTTTGTAGATTATTGGGGGCGACGGTAAGTCTGTCCTCAGGGTTTCATCCCCAGAGCAATGGGCAAACTGAGAGAGCCAACCAAGATTTGGAGAGAACGTTGCGATGTCTGGTTTCCAAGAATCCTTCCTCGTGGAGTCAGCAATTGTCTATGGTGGAGTACGCACACAATACGTTACCAGTGTCATCTACGGGCCTATCTCCGTTTGAGTGTAGTGTAGGTTACCAGCCACCAATGTTTCCTAGTCTGGAGTCCGAAGTCGCGGTTCCCTCTGCCCACGCATTTGTCCAGAGGTGTCGTCGCACCTGGACTAGAGCCCGTGAGACTCTACTCCAGGTGGGAGCGCGCACCAAGGCCAAAGCCGATCGCCACCGGTCTAGGCCTCCCGTATACGTCGTTGGTCAAAAAGTGTGGCTTTCTACTAAGAACATTCCGCTCCGCTCCGTTTCTAATAAACTTGCTCCTAAATTTATCGGCCCGTTTACTGTCACCAAGATCATTAGTCCGGTGACAGTCCGCCTCAACCTCCCTCCAGTGTACAGGAGGATTCATCCCGTGTTTCATGTATCCAAAATTAAACCCGTGTTTTATTCCCGTATTAATCCGCCAGCCCCGGTTCCCCCACCGCCGCGTCTCGTAGACGGGGAACCAACCTATTCGGTAAATCGTATTCTGGACATGAGGCGGAGGGGACGCGGATTCCAGTACTTGGTGGACTGGGAAGGTTACGGTCCGGAGGCGAGAAGTTGGGTACCTGCCAGAGACATTCTGGATCACTCCCTTATTGATGATTACAATCGACAGGTAAGGGAGCCTAGGGACGCCAGGAGGCGTTCCTAGGGGGGGGGGTACTGTCACGGTTCATAAATTCATTGCTTCCTTCTTGTCTCGTGTAACTGTTGTTCTGTGTGTGTGTGCGTGTGTGAGTGGGCGTGGCACTCATTCCGGATGATCAGCGATCCAGCTGATCTCATTCAACACTCCAGCTGCAGCTCATTCAACCACCTATAAAACCTCACCGCACTTTTCTCTCATTGTCAGATCGTTGGTTGATGTCTCCCGTGTGTGATCCCAGTTTGTCGACGTTCCTGTTTCATGTTCCCGTTCCTGTTCCTCGTTTCTCGGATTTCGTCTTCACCTGGGTTTCACGGTTTCAGCACTTCACCACGGACATCTCGCTGACCATCCAGTCCTTGTGTCACCAGCTCCTCACTCATCACCGGATCTTCACGTTCATCTTACCAATAAACTGAGTTTACTTGCACTATTGCTTCTGTCGTTTGTTCGCCATGACAGTTTCCAGACAAGACTTAGAGAAACTTGTGCATGCTTTCATCACCAGCAGGGTGGATTACTGTAATGGACTCCTCACTGGCCTTCCCAAAAAGACCATAAGACAGTTGCAGCTCATACAGACCGCTGCCGCCAGGATTCTGAGCAGAACCAGAAAATATGAACATATCACACCAGTCCTCAGGTCTTTACACTGGCTCCCAGTTAAATTTAGGATTGATTTTAAAGTATTATTACTGGTATATAAATCATTCAATGGCCTAGGACCTCAATACATTGCAGATTTGCTCACTGAATATAAACCCAACAGATCACTCAGATCATTAGGATCATATCAGCTAGAAATACCAAGGGTTCACTCTAAGCATGGCGAATCTGCTTTTAGCCATTATGCCAGCCGCAGCTGGAACCAGCTTCCAGAGGAGATCAGATGTGCTCCTACAGTAGTCACTTTCAAATCCAGACTCAAAACACATCTGTTTAGCTATGCATTTACTGAATGAGCACTGTGCCAATGTTCGTCCGACTGTTTGTACTGTACTGTATTTTATTTTATTTTTCTAAACTGTTTTAATTATTCTTATTTCTTTTATTATTTTAATTTCTTCTATGTAAAGCACTTTGAATTGCCATTGTGTATGAAATGTGCTATATAAATAAACTTGCCTTGCCTTGCCTTGCCATTATAGATATTTTTGAGCAGCTACTCATTTCTTAATCCAACCCTATAACAGAGCAACAGATGTAACAGAGCAACAAGAGTAATCACAATTTTTAAAAATGCCAACTTATGTCGTAAAACTGGTCGTAACGCATCTTGAGGTGAAAAATAAGATTTTTTAATGAGAATGGGTGAATTTCAGAGTTACAGTCATGAGGATGAAGAGAGATTAAAGCTTGAATTTGTGTCTGTTCCTCACACAAAGCAATCATATGGTTTCTGGAGATTTGGATTACAGCTCACATAGAAAATGTATTACTTGTATGGTCATTTTACGGTGAGATTGTGGTGTATTTTATGGTGAGCTCTCTCTCTTTTTCTTCTTTTTTTTTTTTTTTTTTAGCCACAACACATTCAGAAAAGTATTTTCTGAATTACAAATAAGTTGAATATGGCACCATAATTCACACAGAACAGAATTAAATATTAAGTTTAAATTAAGTGAATGTGTGAACTGCATTAAGGGGTGAATAAACTTTTTGAAATTGAAAATGTCCCATTTTACCTGAATTCACCCCAAATGTCATGGCAATGATAACAATAATTGTCATTTAATAATCAATGAAAATTAATTTAATTGATAATAAATTAAACAACATCAATTGATTAATTCCCTTATTTAAGTGATCATAGGTTCATGAGGTTTTGTAAACATTTGTACACCTTTACGTTATTTGTAAGTTAATTATTTACTTTTTAGATGCTATACGTTAATATACATTTTAATATCCAATTTAAGTGCGATAACCACACTTACTCACCCACTTTAGAATAACACAAGTTTGTATACTGAAGAATAAAGCATGGTCAAAGTTAGCATACATTAGCATGGTCAAATATATAGCATATCTGCCCATACACAAAAGAATTGTATTTGAAATATATTTTCTGGATATGTTTTGGAATATATGCAAATATTTGAAATTGGCCCAATAAATATATTTCATACTTATATTTCATATATTTTTGATATATTTCAGAATATATTTCAATGTATTTGGAATATATGCCACATATATTTTTGACACTTTTGGGGACCCGTACAGAAAAAAATACATTGAAATATATTCTGAAATATAACAAAAATATATGAAATATAAGTATGAAATATATTTATTGGGCCAATTTCAAATATGTGCATATATTCCAAAACATATCCAGAAAATATATTTCTTTTGTGTATGGGTGTACACATTACATTTTTTAATATGTTAATGATTTACATTTTAGATGCTCTTTTATACCAATATACATTTCAATGTCTATCAAAACATAAGTAAATGTACGTATGCTAGAACCACACTGATTTAAAATACACATCTTAATCCATAGGATGCACCCCACATCTGAATGGGACGGGATCTTGCCCCCTACGGACACAATCACTTGAACCAAGAATCTTTAGTGCCATACCTTGCTGCACAGCAGTAACACAAACAATATGCCAGTGTTTCCTTTGCTTTGTGTTTATTCACGGCCAGCAGGAGCTTTCTCAGTCGCAGCAGAAAGACTCACACACCTAAAGAATCACACAAGTTTATATACTGTAAGATAAAGCATGGTCAAAGTTAGCACACATCACCGTGATTGGTTCTACCATTTTCATAAATACAGTAAGTAGTCTCTCTGTTACTTGGCAGATCAAGTTGGATATACAGTTAGCACATCTATTGAATTAGAGGATCTATTGCCTAAGTTATTGCACAAGTATCATAGTTATAAATATAATGCAAGAAACATAGCTCTATCTAGTTTTTGTACCCCTTATTACATCCTCTTTATCAGAACCCCAGAACATCCTTAAATAACCTTAAAAATCGTCTTAAAATAACCCTCACAAAGCAAGTTCTCTTTTCACCAAAACATCTTATACGAGTCAAACTCTGGTCCGGGAGGGTCGGTGTCCTGCAGAGTGTAACTCCAACCAGCTCTATAACACCTGCCTGCAGGTTTAATCCTGAAGACCTTCTGTTACGACCCTATGGTTTGTATTTTGCTGCCTCCCTGTTGTTTTGTCAGTCTCTCACTGTGTCTGTCTAGGAACGTCATCTGATGGATTCCTGCAGGATAATTGGAACGTCATCTGATTGGTTCCTGCACGATGATTGCTGCTCGATCCTGATTGGTGCAGCGTGTTTTAAAAAGACACGTCATCACTTCCTCTAGAGAAAGGAAGGAGTGGGTTTTGTGTTTGAGCAGAGAGCTTGTTATTTGAGTGTAAAGAGTTTTTGAGTGTAAAGAGTATTTGAGTGTTAAGAGTATTGAGACTGTGAGTAGCCTACCGTTTGTTTGTTTGTTTGTTTGTTTGTTTTGAAAGCTGTTTGTACCTAAACATCTCATTGGCCCAGTTGGCACATTTGACCCCTTTGCCTGTTTACTGACACTGATTTGGACTGCCCTTTTCAGTTTGTTTGCCTGGTTGTACATATTGTAAATACTGATTATTTTTGGGAAAGTAGGGAGTTTGACGCCAATCTTTTCTTTATTGTAAACTGTTTAATCTCTGTTTTTGGTTAGGGAGATAGGTTTAGTGATTGTATTTTCATTTTCTTTTCTTTTGGGTTAAGGTTTAGGAAAGAGGTTTAAATTTAAGGTTGTTTTGTTTGTTATTTTGGCTTTGTCAGCTCCTGAATCATATGTCCCAAACTACGAAAATAAATAACTTTGGTTCTAATTCCTTGCACATCGTTGGCTCTTTCATGTTGCCCCTTTTCCCCTAGACGGGGCGTAACACCTTCAGATTCAGGTGTGTTTGATTAGGGTTGAAGCTAAACTCACCAGGATGGTGGTTTGCCAGGAACTGAATTTTAACCACTGTTTTATACAGTTTGGTCTTTACTGGTTGATTTGCTCTCTGTGGGTAATAAGTACAGTGAGTTTTTTAAATATCTTCCATCTTTAATCGCAACTAGGCTCACCACCACCTGGTCAGCTGGTCAGTGAGTCAAACACCCTCTTCACCCCATGATCTTCCTTTCTTTCCCAACTGAAACATGGGACCGGACTGGTGCCTGTGGACAAGAGCAGATTGAGAATGCGTTACTTTAACAGAGAATGACGATAATTCTGAACAACTACAGCAAAGGTTTCAACCAGTGGTTCCTCAACCACTCCTCTTCAAATCATGGCCTGTAAACCATAAAGTACAATGCAAATGGGGTGGGTTTTTTTTTCAATATCTGTAGATAAAGTGAATATGGATCAAATGAAGAAATCAGGGCCCAAATATAAAATCAATTTGGCCATTTTTGTGCAAAAGTCCCTCCTTTTGATAATACTTACACCCTGATGTCTATCTGTCAATTTTAAAGGCTCAGTCAATCTAATGAAAATTGTACGACAGTCAAGACATGTTAAAAATGGACACACAGCAAAAAGACTCGAGTTTTACATCATCGATCCATCACATTTGTTTGAGTTCGGGTTACTGTGAGCTGCATTACATGCGGGATTGAAACGGTGACTAACAAAGAAAAATTAAATGAAGTCTGATTGCAATGTTCATTAATCGGCTGTTGGTAAACATGTCAAACTAGCGATCAAAGACTACAGATTTTGGCCTATAGGATTGTAGGAATCTTTTAGGATTTTCTGTCTCAGACAACCAAATCGTGACCAAAATTGTACAGTGTGAATGGGTCTCTATCGCTATTGTTGAATATTTGACCCCTTTTTCAAGGAAAGGGATGGAATGTCTTTCTACCTGGATTATCATCACTGGATTTAACTTTGGATCATCGGTTAGTTGGGTTGGTTGAGCATCACCCTCTTCATCCTATGCAGTCATCCACTGCTGGTGCCCAAGAGCTTTTGGGATGGAAGGAGATGGATGCAGTTGTCCTTCATTTGGACAGTCTTTAGCCTAATGTCCTATTTGTCCACCTTTGCTACACTTGTCTACTTAGCATTTTTTTGGTCCATGGCCTCAGCCTCTCTCAAAGTGTCAGCCCTTCCCTCGACCCCTGAACCAGATTGGTCAACAGTTCTCTGTACTCTTCTCAATATTCAGATCAGCATGTTTGGTGTGTCGCAACACCAGACCTGCCAACCTCATCGTTCACCAGATTAGTGTTCTTTTTCATCTCAATTATGAAAACACCATCAGGCATATGTCTTCAAACTTTGCATCAAACTAGGAGGAAAAACAGTAGAAGAAATTTGCACTTGCTGTTCCAATAAAACTATATCAAAAAAGGATACAGCAAACTTCTACATTTAAATGATCTCCCTGATAAAAAAAAAAAAAAAAACATTCAGTCTGTAAGAAGTTATAGTAAAATAACAAAATATAAAGAAAAACCAAAAGACGAAAACTTTCTTCACATTTCTTAAAGGGATGGTTCACACCAAACCGAAATCATACAGGTTTATAAAGAGAATAAAGGTTTGGAATGATGTGAGGGTGAGTAAATGATGACATGATTCTAATTTTTTAATCAACTCAGTGTTGATTTAAATGGCTACTATGCATAGGTAAAGGGAATGAAATAAATAATAACACTCTATTTTTTTATTTAAATCTAACAGGGATTCTTGACTTCTTGCAGAAAAAGTGTATAGAAGCTCAGTCAATAGACCAAGGCCCTCATTTATGAAGTGAAGTGACGTCAGTAACTCATACTCTGAATTTGTCTTCTGCATTTTACCCATCCAGTTAGTGCACACACATTAGGAACACACACACACACACACACACACACACACACACATACAGGTAAGCATGACTTACAGTATAAGGACAATTTCTTCGAACCAGAAAAAAAGGTGGTTTAGGGGGTCTATGACTTCCTTTTATGCTAGAGCTTTCAAATAAAAATGGAAATGCTTTTAAAAATCATGGCTTCAAAACTCAAACTCTATTATTTATTTACACCTTATAAAACAAGATACATGGCACCCTGATTTTTTTCTGACTTACAAGGACATGTGTCCTAGAAGACAAAAAACAGGATTATGAGGACAAATGGATTACAAGGACTATGTGATGTCACAATGACATCACAGCTCATTAACATATACAAAGAAACATGACTACACACTGCACTGCAAAGACAGATGGGTTTACTGGGACTATGACTTGTCTTTGACATTAAAGTTAACAATCACTACACAAAAACAAAGCCAGAAAGGTTTGTTTGTAGCTTTAATGTTATTTATATGATACATGTTAAAATTGTTTGGGTTTTATGTATATATTCTGGGTTCAGTCCTTTTTGTTGGGTTGTTTTCACTATGCCGACTAGGTTTTGGGTCACTCACTGCCGAGTTAGCAGTTGGGTTACTTTCACTGATAGTAGTAATAGTGCACCCCCTCACAAACATATCCAGCTAATAGGTCACATAACCCACCACTGGACTGCCAAACCAAATAAAAGAGGCCTCCTGTCCTGAGACGGTCCCTATCAAATCTTTACAGAAAGAAAACTGAAGAAACACAAGAGAATGCACCCATATCAATATCACCAAGTGTAGTGTCATAATGAATGCCTTTAATCAGCTGCCACTGCCACACTTGCTGTGTGGGAATCTTTGTTGATTACACTGGGATTCATGCAGAGTTCAGCTCCAGCTCGCCCCAACACTCCTGCCTGGAGGACTCTAGTATGCCTTGATGACTCTAGTATGCCTTGATTCGCTGATTTAGCTGTGTTTAATAGGGGTTGGAGCTGAACTCTGCAGGACAGTGGCCCTCCAGGACCCACTTTAGACACCCCTGGCTTTTTAGACTTTTCATTTAATTATATATAATATTGGCAGCAATAACATTGCAAACCTTTGCATTCTACCTGTTAAGTTTGTCGTAATATTAAGTTGTATGAAGCGCTATAGAAATAAAGATGACTTGACCCCCCTCCTATGGGTCTAACCAACTTTCCAATAAAATCTACATAGGATTTATGGGGTAACTGTATTTTCCAGACTATCAGATACAGTATAATTTGTTTTGTGTAAATCAAGATTAACCATATCCATCTACTAAACCTTTTCATCAATTTCTCCAAAGTTGAATAAATTACCTCCTCAGTTGATCTGCTATGTTGCCTAATTAAGATTATTTAATATAAAGCACTGACGAGTAGCAGAGAAAATATACCAAATTGACTAGAAACTCAATATAAAATACAGATCTTTTTGTAACAGGAAGAATCCTTATTTTTGATTTGTTCAACTTTAAGTACTAAAATAAGAGGTTACTCTACAATAAAAAAAACAAAAACACAGTGCAAGTCTCATACCTCTAAACAACCTCAAAATGGGCACATTTGAGATGATTCCCTCAACGCGCGCCTTAATTAAAGTGTGGGTGTCTGCAGGCTGGAGTAATGGGTGTGGAGAAAGGTCTTTATGATTCGTCACTAAAGTAGCCTGTCAGGGTGTGGGGTAGGGTTAGGGCTTAGTTTCTGTTGTAGCAATTCACCTTTTGGCACGTCCATTACTCTGACCTTCACCTTAATTTAAAGAGGTTCATACCTGTGCATCAAGCAGGTACAGTTGAACTCTTATGTATGTTCACTGATCAATGTTTGTATGTGAATGAAAGCCTGAATTCAATCGGTTAAGTCATGATGTCTCGTCAGAAGACTGGATTAAACCACTCCATTCATATGGATTTGTTTTACCATTCTTTATAAATGTTTTGAAGCATCAGAGTTTTGGTTGAACAGACTTTTCAATGGAGGGACAGAAATCTCACAGATTTCATTAAAAAGAGCTTCATTTGTGTTCTGAAGATGAATGAAAGTCTTATGGGTTTGGAACAACATGAGGGAGAGTAAATGACAATTTACATTTTTGAACTATACCTGTAGTAGTGGTAAAGTATTAATTGGATTAGGGCTGGTGTCAGAAGCATGAAACTGCCTTCTGATCTTCTTTGCAGGTTTTCAACAACTTAGTTCTGTAAGATTTCAAGGAAACATCCTCGCTGGTAATAAAGAAACAATACCTCCCCTTCATCAAAGAGGCCTCTGAGGGGTGGCAACTAAGCAGTTGAGTAAAAACAAAACAACAAAAAAAACAAGTTTTAACCATGTTAATGTTTTGTATTTAATATTTGAATTCATTTGAAGTGCTTTAAAACAATGTGAACAGTAATACACTTATCTTGCCAACAATGCAGATACAACATTTAAAGGGATAGTTCACCCAAAAATGAAAATTCTGTCATAACTTACTCACTCTCAAGTTGTTCTAAACCTGTATGACTTTCTTTCTTCTGCTGAACACAAAAGAAGATTGAAGAGTGAAGAATGTTGGAAACTAGACAGTTGACGGTAGCCATTGACTTCCATAGTCAGAAAAAAATAATAATATGGAAGTCAATGGCTACTGTCGACTGTTTGACTACCAACATTCTTCACTCTTCAATCTTCTTTTGTGTTCAGCAGAAGAAAGAAACTCATACAGGTTTTTGGGTGAACTATCCCTTTGAAACTAATAATAATAATAATAATAATAATAATAATTTATTGTCAATGAGATTACAGCATCAACCGACAGTGCAATTTCATGGAGTGCAAGAGATCAACAATAGCATATTTTGTAAACAGGGCAAGCGACAAATAACAAACAAGAAAAAAAAAATTGTAAAAGGCAAAGAATCATTAGAAACCAGGAACAATTTGTATAATGGTGTGTGCTGCAGCGATGCAAAGTCCAGTTCACAGATATTGCATTGGTGGAAAATATGAATAATACACTAATTAAGTGAGATCAACAATAGCATACAGTATTTTGTAAACAGGGCACATGGACAAATAACAAACAAGAAAAAAAAATTTATATGAGGTGAAGAATCATTAGAAACCAGGAACAAATGTGTATAATGGTGTGTGCTGCAGCGATGCAAAGTCCAGTTCACAGTTATTGCATTGGTGGAAAACGACAACAAATAACAACAAATTGGAACATCTCATTGGAAACCAGTCACATCAACAAAGAAGTGAAGTGTAAATAATCCAGAACAAGAACAAGACAGCAAGGAGGCAACATTTGAAAATAATAAAATAAGCTAAACCAGTCTTACAAAATGTAAAAGCTTATGGCTGCATTTCATGAACAGCACTCATGCACTTTCATACTGACTTCTCCTTTTGGCTGTTATACCTCTGTTTCTCACAAAATCCCTAATGTTTTGTACTGACCGGTTTTGTAGCACATGTTTTTCAGCAGATTTGCATTGAAGACACTCAGATTTTGTGGTCAAATGGACTTTGGCTATGTGGATTTTAAAATGCCGTATCACAGCAGCAACTTCTGCTTTTGACCATATTCTTTTCTTCCCACGATGTTCAACACTTTCAGTCACTAAAAACAAGAAAGATAAAAACAAGAAAACATTGCAATGTGAAATGTTTTATATTAAAAAATCAGTTACAAGTTACAAACATTTACAATTTAGTTCACAAAATGTTACAAAATGCATGTAACTTTGATAATACATGCATTTCTGACATTTTATGAACAAAAATAGACTAGAATGTAAGGTTTGCTAAGTTGTAAATGGCTAAAATGGCTAAAAAAGGGCTGTAACGATTTGAAACCTCCCAGAGTTATCCTTCCTGTCCAGATCCAATGTTACCACATCTTTAACCCTCTGAGGTCGGCAAACGCGCCGGCGCGGTTTGCCGTATTTTCTTCACATTGTAGCACTATAAACTTACATTTCTCCGTCATTTATGGTCATACAGAAAAAAGAATTTTAAAAAGCAATTTTAACCAGAAAAATCTCAAATTTATTCCCAAAATCGTGCAGGCCTATAGTTTCTCTTGATATCAGTTTGTTCACTTTTTTTTTTTTTTTTTTTTTCAGGGCCCAGATGCCACTCCTGCTAACTTCAACATTCACATGAGTTTGTACATGAACATGGTAAAGTGAAAATCCAAAACCTTGGAAATGAAAGGTATGTACAATGTTTTTAGGAATGGCACAAAGGTCTCTGTCTTTGGAAAATTGTTTTCAATGAGTGCTTTTTTGTCATTTGTTTTGTATCTTTGGATTATGTTGTGTTGTAAATAAATCCAAAAAATCTAAAAGCCATTCTTTTTTAAATCTCCTCATTCTTTGTGCAAGGTTGCTCAGAATGATAGGGGCCTGATAGCTCCTAATAGGGCCGTTAGGGGAGGTTCTTTGTCTTTCTCAGGTGTCAAAAGCTTACATATTAATGAGCTCCCGCATAAAGCTTTTTCACACAAAACACGTCGTAACATTTTTAAATCAATATATTGTCTTATCTGAATGAGCAGTCAGGGTGATTTTCACATGGAGCAAATATTCTAGGCTACGTCATCCAATTTTCAAAAGTCTTGTGAAGAAATAATCAGTATGGGTTTCATGACCTTATTTCAGTGAGTGAAGAATGTTGGAAACTAGACAGTTGACGGTAGCCATTGACTTCCATAGTCAGAAAAAAATAATAATATGGAAGTCAATGGCTACTGTCGACTGTTTGACTACCAACATTCTTCACTCTTCAATCTTCTTTTGTGTTCAGCAGAAGAAAGAAACTCATACAGGTTTGGAACAACTTGAGAGTGAGTAAATTATGACAGAATTTTCATTTTTGGGTGAACTATCCCTTTGAAACTAATAATAATAATAATAATAATAATAATAATAATAATAATAATTTATTGTCAACGAGATTACAGCATCAACCAACTGTGCAATTTCATGGAGTGCAAGAGATCAACAATAGCATATTTTGTAAACAGGGCAAGCGACAAATAACAAACAAGAAAAAAAAAATGTACAAGGCAAAGAATCATTAGAAACCAGGAACAATTTGTATAATGGTGTGTGCTGCAGCGACGCAAAGTCCAGTTCACAGATATTGCATTGGTGGAAAATATGAATAATACACTAATTAAGTGAGATCAACAATAGCATACAGTATTTTGTAAACAGGGCACATGGACAAATAACAAACAAGAAAAAAAAATTTATATGAGGTGAAGAATCATTAGAAACCAGGAAAAATGTGTATAATGGTGTGTGCTGCAGCGATGCAAAGTCCAGTTCACCGTTATTGCATTGGTGGAAAACGACAACAAATAACAACAAATTGGAACATCTCATTGGAAACCAGTCACATCAACAAAGAAGTGAAGTGTAAATAATCCAGAACAAGAACAAGACAGCAAGGAGGCAACATTTGAAAATAATAAAATAAGCTAAACCAGTCTTACAAAATGTAAAAGCTTATGGCTGCATTTCATGAACAGCACTCATGCACTTTCATACTGACTTCTCCTTTTGGCTGTTATACCTCTGTTTCTCACAAAATCCCTAATGTTTTGTACTGACCGGTTTTGTAGCACATGTTTTTCAGCAGATTTGCATTGAAGACACTCAGATTTTGTGGTCAAATGGACTTTGGCTATGAGGATTTTAAAATGCCGTATCACAGCAGCAACTTCTGCTTTTGACCATATTCTTTTCTTCCCACGATGTTCAACACTTTCAGTCACTAAAAACAAGAAAGATAAAAACAAGAAAACATTGCAATGTGAAATGTTTTATATTAAAAAATCAGTTACAAGTTACAAACATTTACAATTTAGTTCACAAAATGTTACAAAATGCATGTAACTTTGATAATACATGCATTTCTGACATTTTATGAACAAAAATAGACTAGAATGTAAGGTTTGCTAAGTTGTAAATGGCTAAAATTAGGGCTGTAACGATTTGAAACCTCCCAGAGTTATCCTTCCTTTCCAGATCCAATGTTACCACATCTTTAACTATACTGTGCCCATTCAACCTGATCAGTTTATTTAGAACCATTCAATAGATAGAGTGATACAACAGGTTACATTAGTTTTAAGTTTTTGTCATTTACTCCTTTGTCGTGTGCTTTATTACAACCTTATGCTGAGTTCACACTGTACAATTTTTACTATCAAGTAGCATTCAGTTGCTGCTGTCTGCACACTGCTCAATAGATCAGTGGCAAGGGGTTTCACATTGCATGACTTTACAATTGGAAGAATCGCTAACAACTCTGTCTGGAAATAATTGTTAGTAAGCTCTAACTTTTTGGGGCAAAAAGATAAGCATTTAATTGTTTAAAACACACTTATCTTTGCAGGAAACACATTGTAATTTTAGTGTGATTTTTTTTTTTTTTTTTTTTAGTTAGATTTTGCAGTTCAGTTTCCTTTTGTCCTTTTAGAAGTTTTGGAAGTCACCATGAACCTACAACTGCATCATTATCAGCACATGCAAGAATGTAAGGAATCAAACTGCTTTATAAGGTGGCAACCTTCGTGACTTACTTTTAAAATGGTTTCACTTTATGAACACTTCTGTAATGTGTAAGTTCTGTTTTGTTCTTTTTTATTATCATGGAGTTTTGGTTCTGTTTTCCCTGTTCCCGTACTTGAGTTTCCCTTTCAAGGGAACTCGAGCTGCGTCGAGACGCGGTGGGAACGCCCTGCGTGATTGCGTCGTGAAGCACGTGTATAATCAGTCCAATGGAAAGACGAGAAGTCATAGGCGGGTGACGTCATCGACCAGGAAGCTATAAAGAACCCCTGAAAACAGACCGCGACAGCTTCTGTGCCTTCAGCAAGCGATCTGTGTATTCTGTCCTTGTCATATTTATTGTTGTCTGTCAAGTTGCAATATATATATATTATGGCAAAAGAGAGCAAGCAAGCATTGTGTTGTTCCCTGCCCGCGTTATATCACGGGTGGGGACACACACTCCAGAGTAAAAGCTTTGTGTTGCTTGTTTGGGAGTGGAGCATGCCAACAGTCAGTTCTCAAGGGGGCTGACTGTGAGCATTGCGAGAAGCTGTCCGTGAGGACGCTCCGCTCCCGCCGGCCGTTCTTCGAGGAGGACGGTTCGGTGCGCGCGCCCCGAGGCGCGGGTCCCGCTGCTGCCGAGGCACGGCGTCGACGCGCATCTTGGGGATCGCAAATGGTTCTTACAAACACCTGTTAGATCCAGTGTTTTATCTCGGGGAGAAGCACGCTCTGCGGTTTCTCCTCCCCGGGATGAGGCATTCATCCTGCGATTTCCAGTTCTGAGGAATTGGTATCGTTAGTGTGTTTTAAAAAAATAATAATAATAAGGCAAGGCAAGGCAAGGCAAGTTTATTTATATAGCACATTTCATACACAATGGCAATTCAAAGTGCTTTACATAGAAGAAATTAAAATAATAAAAAGAAATAAGAATAATTAAAACAGTTTAGAAGAATACAAAATAAAATACAGTACAAACAGTCGGACGAACATTGGCACAGTGCTCATTCAGTAAATGCATAGTTAAACAGATGTGTTTTAAGTCTGGATTTGAATGTGACTACAGTAGGAGCACATCTGATCTCCTCTGGAAGCTGGTTCCAGCTGCGGCTGGCATAATAGCTAAAAGCGGACTCGCCATGCTTAGAGTGAACCCTTGGTATTTCAAGCTGATATGATCCTAATGATCTGAGTGATCTGTTGGGTTTATATTCAGTGAGCATATCTGCAATGTATTGAGGTCCTAGGCCATTGAATGATTTATATACCAGTAATAATACTTTAAAATCAATCCTAAATTTAACTGGGAGCCAGTGTAAAGACCTGAGGACTGGTGTGATATGTTCATATTTTCTGGTTCTGCTCAGAATCCTGGCGGCAGCGTTCTGTATGAGCTGCAACTGTCTTATGGTCTTTTTGGGAAGGCCAGTGAGGAGTCCATTACAATAATCCACCCTGCTGGTGATGAAAGCATGAACAAGTTTCTCTAAGTCTTGTCTGGAAACAAAGCATCTTATTCTTGCTATATTTTTCAGATGATAGTATGCTGATTTAGTTATTGCTTTGACATGACTACTGAAACTAAGGTCTGACTCTAGTGTCACACCAAGATTCCTGACTTGATGTTTAGTTGTTTGACCCCTAGAGTGAAGGTATGCGTTCACCTTGAGAACTTCATCTTTGTTTCCAAACGCAATGACTTCAGTTTTGTCTTTGTTTAACTGAAGAAAGTTTTGACACATCCAACTGTTAACTTCATCAATGCATTGGCACAGGGAGTCAATGGGGCTGTAATCGTTAGGCGATAGGGCTAAGTAGATCTGTGTGTCGTCTGCATAGCTGTGGTAAGCAATTTGGTTCTTTCTCATTATTTGGCTCATTGGGAGCATATACAGGTTGAACAGGAGTGGTGCAAGAATTGAGCCTTGAGGGACTCCGCATGTCATGGATGTCCACTCAGACTTATGGTCTCCTATACTCACATAATAACCTCTCCCATCTAAGTATGACCTGAACCATTTTAGGACTATCCCAGAAAGCCCCACCCACATAAAAGAAAATAAGGCAGATGTTTTTGAGTTTTCATAATAAATAAATATATAAGTGAGCTCATAACTCTGTTGAATAAAGAGGAGCTTATAAAGGAGGTTTTATCCTGTGCTGTTGCTAAGTTAAATATTTCTGGCCAGCCAAACATATATGAGAGTGAAAATATAAGGAAAACTCTATATCTCAGCCTCCTCGTCGGGGAGTGCCGTTTTTTCCCTATCTCCACACTGAGGTGTCGAGATCGTGGAATAAACCGGTTTCTATTTGTGTTTATCCCTAAACTTCTACTATAGTAATGTTATGGGTATAAAGTATCATGGTATGACAGTGCCTCGGGTTAAAGAGACGCTTGCGAGCTATCTCTCTCCCGGGTCGTCATCATAAAACACTCATCATTACCCACCAGCCATCATAAATATTAGATAAATATTATTAGGTAGCACTGGTAGGTAAAGTATATAAGGACATGGATGAATGCGAGGATGTAACAGCACTGACGCTTTTCGAGAATTGCGTCGTGCAACAGATAAACTATACCGGGGAGGGACGGTTTCGAGAAATCGTTTCTTCTTGGCGTCCTCTGGGTGGCGACTCTCTGAGGAGGGTCGCAGCGCTGTCAGTTCGGATGTTTCCTGCTGGTGGCCACGGAGTGATATATATTTATATGTGTATATATATATATATATGTATAGTTTTTTCTGATGGAAAGAGAAATTAAAATATGTCTGTTCTTCTGGACGCTCCGCTTTCAAAAAAACGAAGAAATAACTCTTCAGCGGCGTTCCAGAGGTTTCTTCCTCACCGATCTAATGTTCCTGAGACTGCTGGGCGGGAGCAGTCTCAGCCTACTAAAGCTCCTCGCAGCATAGAGTGCGGCAAAACAGAGATTCGCCATTCGGGTTCATCCACAATCGAAGGTGACTTGGGTGGCGGTCGCAGTCTAGCCAGTTAGAGATATGCAAGATCTGAGGACTGTTTTATCTCTAAAATATCTTGGAAGAAGAAGCCCTGACGCCGAGGCTGCAGGCTTCTGAGGGTGGTCCCCTCCGGGGTAGGGACGGTTTTGAGAAATCGTTTCTTCTTGGCGCCCTCTGGGGTGCGACTCTCTGAGGAGGGTCGCAATGTTGCCAGTCCGGTTTTCCTGCCGGTTCGCCGTTTCAGGATACCGAGGTGTCAGCGTCCCCAAACGATCCTCCGAGGAGGGTCGTAGAGCAGTCATTTCGGTTTCCCTGTCGGTTTGCCGTTTCAGGGCACTGAGGTGCCTGCTTTTTCCAACGATCCTCCGAGGAGGGTCGTAGGAACAAAGCTAGTTAGAGGTAGGCAAGATCTGAGGACTGTCGTTATCTCTAACAAAACTTAGACTAGAAGTCGTGACGCTGAGGCTATCAGGCTTCTGAAGGTTCCTCCGGGGCAGGGACGGTTTTAAGAAATCGTTTCTCCTCGGCACCCTCTGGGGTGCGACTCTCTGAGGAGGGTCGCAGCGCTGCCAGTTCGGTTGTTCCCTGCCGGTTCTCCGTTCAGGGCACCGAGGTGTCAGCGTCCCCATACGATCCTCCGAGGAGGGGCGTAGAGCGGTCAGTTCGGTTGTTCCCTGCCGGTTCGCCGCTTCAGGGCACCAAAGTGACTGTTCAACCAAATCCAGAGGCCAGTCTCGAGAGACTGGTTCCCCTATTAGAATTTCTGGCAGCGTGGAAACTACTGCCACATATTCTCAGTGGGTCCTGCACACTATAGAAAAGGGCTTCAGAATTCAGTTTGGTTCTCGTCCGCCCAGATTTCTAGAGGTCCTCCCCACAGTGGTGGACCCCGAGCAGGCTCTGGTTATGGAGCAGGAAGTACTGACACTTCTGCAAAAGGAGCTATAGAAGGGGTTCCTCCTCCCATCAGACAGTCAGGGTTTTACAGCCATTACTTCATTGTTCCGAAAGAGGATGAGGGGTTGCGTCCTATTCTAGACCTGCATCAATTAAACAACAGGCTTCAGAATCTCAAGTTCAAAGTATGCTTACGCTATATATGATTGTGTCACAGTCTCAGTCCGAGGACTTGTTTGTCACAATAGACTTGAAGGACGTGTACTTCCATGTATCTATCCATCCTCATCACAGGAGGTTCCTGAGGTTTGCTTTCGGGGGCGAAGCATACCAGTATCAGGTTCTTCCCTTCGGCCTAGGTTTATCACCCCGCACCTTTACAAAATGCGTGGATGCAGCTCTGGCTCCTCTGAGACTCCAGGGCATTCACGTATTGAATTATCTCGACGATTGGTTGATTTTAGCTCAGTCCGAGCAGATGGCAGTTTGGCATTGAGATGTCGTTCTGTCTCACTTAAAGAGATTGGGGTTGTGGCTCAACGCCAAGAAGAGTGTGCTCCTCCTAGCTCAGAGGACCACTTTTCCGGGTGTTTTATCTCACAGCCATAAAGGGGGTAAAACTAGGCCAGTCACTCACTGTGAAACAGTTTCAGAGACTGTTGGGGCTCATGGCAGCTGCGTCCAACGTATCTCTTTTGGCCTTCTGTACATGAGACCTCTGCAGTGGTGGCTCAGGACCAAGGGGTTTTCTCCGAGGGGAAATCCGTTTCGCATGATCAAGGTCACGCGGCGATGCCTTCGTGCCTTGGTCATGTGGAAGAAACCTTGGTTCCTCGCCCAGGGCCCAGTGCTGGGGGCTTCTTATCGACGCGTATGCTTTCGACGGATGCTTCCCTCACGGGATGGGGGGCGGTCATGAGTGGCCGCTCGGCGAAAGGTCTTTGGGACCATCAACGTTCTTGGCACATAAATCGGCTAGAAATGATGGCAGTATTTCGAGCTCTCAAATACTTCCTGCCAGACCTGAGAGGTCACCATGTGCTTGTCCTTCTGGACAACGCACTGATGGTCTCGTATATCAGAGCAGATATCCTGTTGAGGCAGGGGCTGAGGCCCGGGGAATGGAGACTTCACCCCGAGGTGGTGGAGCTCCTTTGGGAGAACTTCGGTCAAGACTCAAGTCTACTTTTCGCATCGTTTTATACAACGCATTGCTCTATGTGGTTCTCCCTGACGCGTCCAGCTCTGCTTGAACTGGATGCAACGTATTAGGTGTGGTTGAGGCTTCACCTGTACGCATTTCCCGATATCTTTGCTCCCGGGAGTTACACTCATCTGGAGTTATGGATACTGTGGACTCGGTCTCTGAGGGGGCCCAGCTCATAGATTCAGGTCTCTCGACTGAGGTCGTGGAGACCATACTCCAGTCTAGAGCTCCCTCCACGAGAAGACTGAATATGCATTGAAATGGAAACTGTTCTCTGCCTGGTGCGGAGAACGCCTTCTGAATCTTGCTATCTGCCCTATGGTACAGTACTTGATTTCTGCAATGAATGTTTCTTTGCTGGGTTATCTCTGAGGAGAGATCCTTATTTCATCTTCTCCGTGGTACATGAGGCTGAGGCCTGCACGTACTTGGATTTGCACCTGGTATGGTGGTAGTCTTTCCTCACCCCTTGCCGGGTTGTATTCCTAGGTCCCTATTAAATTTGTGGGTCTTTTGTGCTGCAGGCCTTCTGTCCTCCACCTTAATACCCCAGATCAGGAAAAACTTAATCTGTTATGCCCTGTCCGGGCTTTGGATGCTTATGTCCACAGAGCTCCCTGTGGCGTATATATAAGAGCAATTATTTGTCTACTTCGGGTTACCTAAGTTGGGTTGCCCTGCATCTAAACAGATAATGAGCAAGTGAGTAGTTGAGGCTATCTCACTTGCTTATGAAGCGGCCAGACAGCCTTCACCATTGGCTGTCCCGGCCCCTTCTACCAGGAGTATGGCGGCCTCTAAGGCTTTATTATCAGGAGTTTCACTCTATGACATCTGTAATGCGGCAGGCTGGTCCTCACCGCATACATTTGTTAGATTTATAACTTGGACCTAGGCTCCACTCCAGGGTCTAGGGTGCTTGTTTCCTAGTGTGCGCATGGTCTTCATACAGAACAGGCATTTGTCATATGGCGTCGTGGGTATAGGGTTCCCACCGCGTCTCGACGCAGCTCGAGTTCCCTTGAAAGGGAACGTCTCAGGTTACGTATGTAACCCTGATTCCCTGAGAGGGAACAAGATGCTGCGTCGCCTTGCCATACTCCTTGCATGCCTGTGATCAACTTGCTTCGGCTTTTCAGAAGCTGTCGCGGTCTGTTTTCAGGGGTGCTTTATAGCTTCCTGGTCGATGACGTCACCCGCCTATGACGTCTCGTCTTTCCATTGGACTGATTATACACGTGCTTCACGACGCAATCACGCAGGGCGTTCCCACCGCGTCTCGACGCAGCGTCTCGTTCCCTCTCAGGGAACCAGGGTTACATACGTAACCTGAGACGTTTCCTCTGTTCTCTGTTCCCTTTGCTTTTTTAGTTTCCATGGCTCTAAATTAGTCAACAGTGGTTTCTGTTCCTGTTAATTGTCTGTGTTTGAACCTGTGAGTATTTCTGAGTTGGATTTAAGATTAGTTTTAGGTTTTTGTCATTTACTCCTTTGTCATGTGCTTTATTACAACCTTATGCTGAGTTCACACGGTACAATTTTCACTATTGGGTGCTGTCTGCACACTGCACAATGGATCAGTGGCAAGGGGTTTCACATTGCATGACTTTACAATAGGAAGAATCATCAACAACTCTGTCTGGTCCTCAAACTACATTTCACAACCAAACACACGTGAGAAGTGATGACGAAATAACTCAAAATGCGCCGTGCGTGAAACCGAAATTGTTATTAAAAATGATAGCCGCAAGAAGCTTGCTCACTGAAAATGAGAAAAAAATATATATAATATGGAGGAGGAAATGATTGGGGAGACGCGGGGAGCAAGGATTGTGTGTTCTGCAAAGAAAGTTGGAGGTATAATTTTGTAATGTGCTGCTGTTTCGGCTGGTTAAGCAAATGTTTGTGCTTTGTTTCTGTTTGATATAATTGTAAATATATCCATTAAAATACTGATATTCTGGTCTATAACTCCTCCCCGAACATCCCGCTGCCATGTATCTTGTTCTCTCATTGGCTGCAAGTCATCACCGATGTAGTTTTCAGTCAGAACACATTTCACACAGCAGGATTTTCACCTCCATCTCTGGGTGGCCCGGGAGATAGGGGAGTTTAGGAATAGATTTTTGCCAGGTTCAGCCAGAGATGGTATTCCTGGACTACCAGAGTAGAAATTGTCTGACCCAGGGACTGCGCAGTGACTTTCGTTCCCCTTAGAGCGAGGTCCGTCGCTGTGCGCAGTTCCTGCGTAACCCCTGGGTTGAAACTGCCCTTGTGCAATTCCATGAGCGCTTTGGCCTGGTACACCTGCAGGAGCGCCATGTATGCTCTCGCATGCAAGGCTTACAGAGCCTGTAGAGAGGCTGCTTCCGCTCTGCATGCCTCTCCACAGGCTCTGTAAGCCTTGCCTGTGAAAGCATACGCAGCTAGCATAGCTGCATAGCAGCTAGCTCTGAGTCTGACTCTGACAATGCTATGGTCCCCGAAAGGGGTAACACAGCCAAATCTTCATCCCCAGAGGAGTCCAGCTCACCCTCTGATGCAGCGATCGACATACTGTCATCCAGTGGAGCCCCAAAGGTAACGACTTGTAACCCCTGGGAGGGGCCAGCGCACTCCCTTGGAATCTCCAATGGCTGCGGTGCACAAGAGGAGTGAGGGGCCCGAGAAGGTGGTCTTATCGGGGAAGCCATCACTGTTAATCAGATCACCAGTGCAATTAGCCGAAATAGACCGGATCTGGTGGCCACCAGATCCAGAATTAGATCGGGGAAAAGGCAAAGGGACTCCGCTTAGAGAGACATATTTGAGTCTCGATCTCAACACCGCAATGACGCAATGAGAACATGATGCATCTACGAATGTTGCCTCACTGTGTTTAAATCCCAGACACGAGAGACCGTGATCATGACCATCAGCTGGAGCCAGATGACTACCACATCCAGAAACACACGGGCGGAATGACATCTTTAAAAAGACGCAAAATCACACCCGTGTTTGCTCTTTCAGGAATTTGCTCTCTTTGGTGCTGAAGCTACCAAACAGGTTAATAAGTAGCATTTATTATTATTATTATTATTATTATGCAAAATGGTATCTAATCATTGCTTATGATAGATAAACAAATTAAATTTTGTTTGTAAATATTACAAGGGACTACAGATGAAAATTAGCTCTCTAGCTAACTCTGGCGCATTTACATTTTGAGTGTAAACAAAATGTGCATTGTCCCTTTTAAATAAACAAAAAAAAAAAAATTGAAAACTTCGTTTTAAAAAATAAAACTGTATACGTAAAGATGCATCACTTTGATAATCAAGACTAGTTAAAAAATATTAGCCAGTTAAAATCAACAAAAACAATCAATGACTTAAAACATATAGCGGAAGAGAAATTTTATGGAACCATAAACCTGAAATTATAATTTTTTTCATTTTATACATTTTGCAATCTCTCTCTCAGTTTCAGATTTCGGATTTTCGAAGTTCTCTCAACTATCTTTATGATTGGCTTAAGTAATACTGTTTTGACAGTTTGAATGGTTTAATCACACACTTTGATCAATAATTCAGCAAATAAATTTGTCACGGCAACAACAAATTTCTTGGTCTGCAAATTTTTCATTAATCAATTGATCTATCATTTTGGTAGCCATACGTATAGTTTTATAGGACAGTTAAAATGTGAAATGAACTGATTCTGAAGGAGCAATAATCCTACAAAACAAAGACTCTTAACATCACAACACAGCAAGTAACTAACAGAAATAGCAAAGCAACAATAAATGTTTAACTAAAATGAGCAAAAAAACAAAACAAACCTGTAATCATGTTAATTATCAATCAATCATAGTCTGGTGCATGATAGTAACTCATCAGTTCTTAATATTTCAGCACTATTGTTCAATATGAATTTTTTTGTTTTGACAACTGTGTTTGATAGTTGGGAGAGGGACAACTAGTAATTCAACATATAATCAACAATAATTTACATTTCTAATATCTGTCACTAAAAATAAACTGGAAATAAACTGAAAATATAGTTGTTGTTTTGTTTTTTTAAAGTCATGTCTCTTTACAACTCTAATGGCAGAAGACAAAAACGTACTCGGTTACTAACGTAACCTCGGTTCTCTCTAGAAGAGGGAACGAGTACTGCGTTTTTGTAAAAACGCTACGGGAAAAGTCTCTTTTCACGAAATACTGAAGCAAAAAATTATCCTTAATTTTCATACATGTAAAGCGCGTTGCGGCAGTGCTTAGCTATGGCGAGACGGCTTGCTCGCTCATTGGCTGCTCTGCAGCAACTGCATAAGCCTATCGAGCGAGGCCTGAGGTGACGTCAGGCCAATGAGGACGCTTCGCGCCCTCCTAGCCATTTCCCGCCGAGACGGGTGTGGCTAACCTCTATATAAGGAGCTCGAGAAGGCTGATTCACTTGATTTTCATCGCCGAAGCGAACCAGAGTGAACCGTACGCACGGCAGAGAACGCAGTACTCGTTCCCTCTTCTAGAGAGAACCGAGGTTACGTTAGTAACCGAGTACGTTCTCTTACGAGAGTCCTCTCGTACTGCGTTTTTGTAAAAACGCTACGGGAACCCCTTGTAAAACGCCGTGCGTGCTGGGATAAAGACACCGATCACTGGAAGCTAACCAGGTGTACAGTGCATAATCACCAGATAGACTCACAAAGAGCCTGGGATTAAGGGAGGGGAACCTTAATTCCCTATATTGTAACGTCCGCAGACGTAAAACATGACCTCACAGAGAGAGTCTAGAGACAAGAGGGGATTCCTCTGTCCTTATATGGTTGCGTCAGCAGACGCGAATATGACATCACATAGACAGGGTGGGGGAACCTGAACTAAATGTGGGAAATGTGGGTCTTACACAGTTCTGCCCATAAGACAGTCGGCAGCGCGTTGCGCATGCGATTTCAGTGTTCTAGTTAGACAGCTGAATCGGCTATACCGATAGTAGCTTAGCCTGCAAGGCGGGAACCTCTAGGTTGTAAAACCTGATAAATGTAGACGGCGAGGCCCAGCCCGCCGCCGTACATATATCCTGTAAGGAAATCCCGCTGGACCAAGCCCACGAGGAGGCAACGCCCCTCGTGGAGTGCGCTCTAACTCCCAATGGGCACTGGAGGCCCTTGGCAGTATAAGCCAGCGCTATGGCGTCAACTATCCATCTGGATAAGCTCTGTTTCGACACAGCCATTCCCTTGGAACGTCCACTGAACGAGACAAAGAGCTGCTCAGTCTGTCTGAAGACAGCAGAGCGGGACACGTAAGCTCTTAAAGCCCTAATGGGGCAAAGAAAACTTGAGTCCCCTTCCTCACTTGATCCCGGCAGGGCAGACAGGGAGATAACCTGAGCCCGAAATGGTGTGTTGAGGGACTTTGGCACATAGCCATGCTTAGGTTTGAGTATGACCTTAGAGTCGTTGGGTCCAAACTCTAAGCACGCTGGGCTCACAGAGAGCGCGTGCAGGTCGCCTATGCGCTTCACCGAAGCGAGAGCCATCAAGAACACTGTTTTGAAAGACAAATGTTTGAGGCTAATAGATTGGATAGGCTCGAAAGGGGCACCTTTCATGGCCGCCAAAACCGTAGAAAGGTCCCACATAGGGACTGAAGGAGGTCTGGGAGGATTTAGCCTCCTAGCTCCCCTGAGGAAGCGGATGACTAAATCGTTCCTTCCTAGAGACTGCCCCAGCGTTGTTCCAGAAAACGCTGTAATAGCCGCCACATAAACTTTGAGCGTGGAAGGGGATCTGCCCTTATCCAACAGCTCCTGTAGGAAGGAGAGAACCTCCGTCACCTCACAATCGAGAGGTGATAGGCTCCGAGCTGTACACCAGCCGGAGAAAACCGACCACTTCGAGGCATAAAGCCGCCGAGTTGACGGCGCCCTGGCCTGAGTGATGGTATTTATCACTCCCTCTGCGAGGTCAACGGATAACCGTTGAGCGCCCACACGTGAAGGGACCACAGCTCCGGGTGTGGGTGCCAAATCAAGCCCCTGGCCTGCGAGAGGAGATCTCTCCTTTAATGGCACTGGCCATGGAGCGATGTCTGCTAGCTGCATCAGGACTGGGAACCATGCTTGGTTCTTCCAGAACGGTGCTACAAGCAGCACTGAGCATTTCGTTTCCTTGACCCGCTCTAACACCTGTGGCAGGAGGGAGACGGGGGGAAAGGCATAAAGCGGGCAGCGCGGCCACATGTGGGACAGCGCGCTGTCGTTCTTGGAAAAGAACACGGGGCAATGAGCGTTTTCGCGGGACGCGAATAGGTCCACCTCCGCTCTGCCGAATCTTTCCCACAACAGCCGGACTGTTTGCGGGTGTAGAGACCATTCGCCCAGGGGAATGTTGTTCCTGGACAGCCTGTCTGGGCCCACATTCTGGAGCCCAGGCACATGCACTGCTCTCAGCGAGCGCAAATTGTGCTGAGCCCATATTAGGAGGCGTTGCGCCAGCCTGTACAGGGATGTGGATCTCAGACCGCCCTGGCGATTTATATAGGACACCACGGCCGTGTTGTCCGAACGGACTACGACGTGTTGGTCCTTGATTCGGGGACAAAAACGTGTCAGCGCATTGTGCACTGCCAGCATCTCCAGGCAGTTGATGTGTTGGAGCTTTTCTCGTTTCGACCACAGGCCGAAGAACGGTCTGCCCTCGAGCAGCGCTCCCCATCCCGAGGTGGATGCGTCTGTCGACACCATCCTCACTCCCGAGGAAGTCCCCAGGCTTACACCTGATCGGTACCAGTCGCCCGCCAACCAAGGTATTAGGGCTGTCACACAGCTCTGATTGACCTTGAGACGTAACCGGCCGGACACCCACGCTCCGCGCGGTACTCGCGCTTTCAACCAGAACTGCAGAGGGCGCATGCGGAGCAAGCCCAGCTGAAGAACCGGTGATGCTGAGGCCATGAGACCTAGCATCCTTTGAAACGTCCTGAGCGGGGTAGTCGCGCTGCAGCGGAAAGATCTCGCTGCGCGCTGAATGTGCAGCACGCGCTGTGGCGACAGCCGCGCTGTCATAGACTGTGAGTCCAGAATGGTACCCAGAAACGAAATCGTTTGACTGGGGTTCAGTGAACTCTACGTCCAATTGACTGTGATACCAAGATTCTCGAGGTGATCGAGTAAAATGGTTCTGTGCTCCACGAGCTGTGATCGTGATTGAGCTAGGATCAGCCAGTCGTCCAAATAGTTCAGCACTCGCATGCCTCTGAGTCTGAGAGGAGCGAGCGCTGCGTCCATGCATTTCGTAAATGTACGAGGTGCCAGGGACAAGCCGAACGGCAGGACTGTATACTGGTATGTCTGACCCTCGAAGGCGAATCTCAAGTATCGCCTGTGATGTGACGCTATTTGTATTTGAAAATACGCGTCCTTCAGATCTATCGACATGAACCAGTCTCCTCGGTGAACATGCGCAAGGATTTTCCTGGTCGTGAGCATTTTGAAACTGCGTTTCACTAATGCTTTGTTCAGCCGTCTTAGATCCAGTATGGGTCTGATACCACCGTCCTTTTTGGGAACTAGAAAGTATCTGCTGTATAGCCCCCCTTCGCTTTGAGCTAGGGGTACATGCTCTATCGCCCCTTTGCTTATCAGTTTTGATATTTCGGCGCGAAGTAGGTGTGCTACTTCTAAATTCACCGAAGTTTCGACGCGCGCTGTGAAGCGGGGAGGGCGTCGACAAAACTGTAGCGAGAAGCCTCTCTTTATAATGCCTAGCACCCAGTCCGAAACCCCTGGAAGCGCTGCCCATGCTTCTGCATGGCTGGCTAAGGGCTGGATGCGAAGCGCGCTCTGTTCGTCGTGTGACAGAGGTGCTTCGGGGTGCGATAACATAGGCGTTATGCCTGTGGCATTCGAGGCGGGGGGCGCGCTTATTACAGCGGGCAGAACGCTCATCCTCGACCTTACTACAGTGCTTAACTGAGTGAGGGAGGGCTGAGCGAGTCTCGCGGGACTCATGTCTGCGAGTAAATGTGGGCGGGAAGCGGGCACATTCACTGCTTTGGACGCGCTGTCTGCCTGAGCAGAGCGAGCGCGCACAGGTCTCGTTTTTACAGAGAGCCTGTGGTCTGTGAGACATAGTGTATGTGGGCACTGGGAAGTGGGCACTTTCACTATATTTGAAGCGCAATCGATCTGAGTCGATTTTATGTGCGCGAGCCCTAAGTGTAGGGCTGTGCTTATGTGTAGGGATGGGCACTGAGGAGTGGGCATCGACACTACATTTATAGCACCATCGGCCGTGGCCGGGACACCAGAAAATACACTCTTTTCGGGATATATCTGGGTAGCCGTGAAAACGGCTTTTGTGTGCAGGCAAGCGGGCAACTGTGCGGGCTTGCGTCTTGCAGAAAACGCTGGAACAGTCGCAAGTCTTGGGACTGAAACAGCGGCGCGCTTGGGTGAGAGACCGGCCGCAACGGGACTCACACACCTGCGCTTTCCTAGGAGTGCTAGGACTTCTTCGGGGCTTCCGGCTTTACCACAATCCTCGGCCGCGGCCCGCGCTGAGCGGGGTGTCGGCTGGTAGAGCGAGAGCGGGACCTAGAGCTGTGCTGCTGTCGCTGCTGTCGCTTCTGTCGCTGCTGTGAAGATGTGGCAGAAGGCGGGGGCTGAGGCTGAGAACTCCGCGGAGTCTGTTTTTCACGACTCGCTGCAGAACCGGAGCGCTTCGGGAGGAAGTGCTTGAAGGCTTGAGACGCTTTCTGGGCTTCGGTAAATCTCTCCACGAACTCGGAGAGAGAAGAACCGAAAAGGCCAGCGGAAGACAGCGGGGCGTCGAGAAACGCGTTGCGCTCGGAATCAGCCATCTCCGTGAGCGTAAGCCATAGGTGTCTCTCAGCAACAGTGGCGGAAGCCATACATCTTCCCATGGCTTGTGCAGCAGACTTGGTAGCGCGGAGTGTTAGATCCGAAGCGCTCCTCAAATCCGCGATGCAGATAGCTTCAGGTCCCATCTCATCCAACTTACGGAGGAGATCACCCTGGAATATCTGCAGCGTAGCCATGGTGTGTAGCGCTGACGCAGCCTGCCCAGCGGCGGAGAAAATTCGCGCGAGCAGCGTCGACGTCATGCGGCAGGCTTTAGAAGGCAACACCGGTTTAGTCCGCCGTCCAGCAGAGGGCGGGCAAAGGTGGGTCGCTATCGCCTGTTCCACCGGCGGAAGTGAAAGGTAGCCTCGGTCTTTTGCATTATCCAAGGAGGAAAATGCTGGCGACACAGACGAGCGCGTTCGCGCAGAGTAGGGCGCATTCCAAGCCTTCGCCACTTCTTCATGAAGCTCAGGAAGAAAGGGGGCGGGCTTAGATTCCGGAGAAGTGCGCTCACCAGGGAGGAAGCTACCATCCAGCCGGGTACGAGAGGGGAGTTCCGGTGCAGACCACTCGAGGCCGAGGCTCGCCGCGGCCAGCGCGAGTACTCGCATGAGCTCCTTCTCGATGTTGGCTCTCGTAGTGGGCTTGCGGGCAGGAGGCGCGAGGTCCTCAGAGCTCGCCCAGTCCTCGCTGCCTGAAACTAGCAGAGAGCAGGAATCCTTCTCCCCCGACGCGGCCTCGGAAACGACTTCCTCTGATGAAGCGGCGGCAGACTGCGGGCGTTGAGCATCAGGAAGTGAAACAGGAGGAGCCGGTGAAGCAGGCGGGCGAACCGGCGAGCTTGGTCGGGCTGGAGCGGGTTCCGGGACCCGCTGCGAGCGGCGCTTCTTGCGGCGCGGCAGCGCGGCGGGGAATGCAGACTCTGAGAAGGATGCCAGGCGAGTCCGCAGAGTCACCATCGGCAAAAGCTCGCAGTGAGGGCAGCCGCCGTCAGCGAGCGCGAGCGCTGCATGGTCCTCTCCCAAACAGGAAACACAGATGACGTGGCGGTCTCCCTGGGAGAGTGGGGCTCGGCACGAGCCACACGAAGGCATCTTTAAAAAGACGCAGCTCTTTTAGGGGGTGAGTGTCGCGGGGCGAACACACACACACACACACAAGAACAGAGTAATGAAAGGATATAGCGTCGGAAAGCGCAGCAGGTACGGCTGTAGAAGGCGGCGTTGCCAGCAGCTTCGAGTGGCTCGTCCCGCTGAAGTGCTTGCCTCAAACGACGCTTGCTTCCTCGTGATCCAGCGATGTGAGAGCTTCGCTGAAGAGATGAAAAATCAAGTGAATCAGCCTTCTCGAGCTCCTTATATAGAGGTTAGCCACACCCGTCTCGGCGGGAAATGGCTAGGAGGGCGCTAAGCGTCCTCATTGGCCTGACGTCACCTCAGGTCTCGCTCGATAGGCTTATGCAGTTGCTGCAGAGCAGCCAATGAGCGAGCAAGCCGTCTCGCCATAGCTAAGCACTGCCGCAACGCGCTTTACATGTATGAAAATTAAGGATAATTTTTTGCTTCAGTATTTCGTGAAAAGAGACTTTTCCCGTAGCGTTTTTACAAAAACGCAGTACGAGAGGACTCTCGTAAGAGAACCAGGCCATTACCAACCACCTTAAAATTTAAATAAATAAGTATATTAGGACCCTAATTAAACATCTATTTGTTGTAAATTGTGTGTATGTTAATTTGATTTAATGCAAATAGTTCATGAGTACAGGAGAAAGGCATTATTTTTTTGTTAAAAATAGTGACATTTAACTGTTTAATTTTTTTTTGGCAAATGTCCCGCAGTAGTTGAACTCCCTAAATCTTGCTGTCCTGCACCCATTGTGGCAGAATTCTCTGATCATTGCTGATCCTGGTCCGCTGTAGAAGAACTCTCCGACCCTTGCTTTTCCTGTCTGGTCGTAGAAGAACTCTCCGACTCTTGCTTTTCCTGTCCGGTCGTAGAAGAACTCTCCGACCCTTGCTTTTCCTGTCCCACTGTAGAAGAACTCTCCGACCCTTGCTTTTCCTGTCCGGTTGTAGACGATCTCCCTGAACCTTGCTTTTCCTGTCCCGCTGTAGAAGAACTCTCCGACCCTTGCTTTTCCTGTCCGGTCGTAGAAGAACTCTCCGACCCTTGCTTTTCCTGTCCCACTGTAGAAGAACTCTCCGACCCTTGCTTTTCCTGTCCGGTTGTAGACGATCTCCCTGAACCTTGCTTTTCCTGTCCCGCTGTAGAAGAACTCTCCGACTCTTGCTTTTCCTGTCCGGTCGTAGAAGAACTCTCCGACCCTTGCTTTTCCTGTCCCACTGTAGATGAACTCTCCGACCCTTGCTTTTCCTGTCCCACTGTAGAAGAACTCTCCGACCCTTGCTTTTCCTGTCCGGTTGTAGACGATCTCCCTGAACCTTGCTTTTCCTGTCCCACTGTAGAAGAACTCTCCGATCCTTGCTTTTCCTGTCCGGTCGTAGAAGAACTCTCCGACCCTTGCTTTTCCTGTCCGGTTGTAGAATAAATTGTTACTCTTCTCATCTTGAATCCACTGGACATACGTATGCAGGAAATTCATAAAACTAGGCAAAAAAAATAAGCAGTACAGAATTTGATGCCTCACTCTGTTCTTGAGCTGGTTTCTTATCTCATTCTGTGTCTTTGGTGTTCGTCCAGAGCCGGATAACATTTTATTTGGGCAGTGGTCACATTTATCATTTTTGCAGCAGTCACAAGTAATTAAAAGAGTGAACAAAATGACACTGCCGAAAAAGATCAGGCTATAACCTCCTGTCTGGAAAAACACCCAACACATTAAGTACAACTTTTCATATGTATTCAAATACTTTTAAATAAGTTTTTTTTTTTTTGTGTGTGTGTGGTTGTGCAAATACTGTATTAAATACATTTGCTCACCTTCATGTCATTCTTAAACTGTATGACTTACTTTTTTTCTGTGAAACATAGAATAAGATAATTGGAGAAAATCTAATTGTGTTTAATTTTTTTTTTGTCCATACAATGGAAGTCAGTGGACTCCATTTGTTCCCAAAATTATTCAAATACATTTTGTGTTCCACAGAAGAAAGAAAGTCCTGCAGATTTGAAACAACATGAACAAGAATTATTCCTTTAAATTATTTATAAGCATGCACGTACACACACACACACACGCACGCACGCACGCACACACACACACACACACACACACAGGTTTGCTTTATAAACTTGTTTACTCATGGGGACCTCAATTTAGTCCCCATGAGTCAGTGTGCATTCAGGTTGAAGTCCCCACCGGGATAGAAAAACATGCGCGCACACACACACACACACACACACTGACACTCACACTCATAGAGAGAAAACTTATTATACTACATTATGACATTAAGATAAGAGGAAAAGCTCATATAATAGGCTACATGATATTTACCTGAGATTGGTGAATATATTTGCGGGTCCAGTCTCGCAGCTCTGTCTCATTTTCTAAATCTTCAGTAGGTTTACACCACAACCTATTGAGCTCCTCATCAAACACATAAACTCCCTTCTAGTATGTCTGACCACAAGCAATATAATCTCCATTGAGTAACAAGATGATGATCCAAATTACAGTTGGAATCAGACACAATATGAAAACTTTAAGACAGTTCTGCTGAGTATCGTCATTTGTTCCTGCAGAACTACAATTGCATCCATGTCTAGAAAGCCTTAAAAGGAAATACATTAAAGTCAAAATAAAAAAAAGCAGGTCCACTGAAGATGAACACTATTAAAATGCGATACAGCTCAGCATTGCACGGGCATGAAAAGAGGGTTTTAATCAACACCTCCACTCCAATTAACAAAAGGCTAAATGAAAAAGAGGTAAAAACGTCTCGGTTACGTATGGTAACCCTCGTTCCCCGGAGACGCCTTGTCGGGGGAGTTCCCCTGACGAATTGGGATCACGCTAGGGAGACCAATTGCCTTCGAGTGAATTAAAACGAGCCATGCAACATTTGCATTCCGCAGCCCGCCTACTAGTGCGGGTATAAAGGCGGAAGCAAGCACATACACAAATGCTTTTCGCTGAGGAGCCGGACGGTGTCCAGTCCTCCGCGAAGGTACAGCAGCATGGCGACGGGACGAGGCGTCTCCGTTCCCTGGACTCAGGGAACGAGGGTTACCATACGTAACCGAGACGTTCCCTTTCGTCATCAGGGAACTCCGACGCCTCGTCGGGGGAGTTCCCCTGACGAATTGGGATCCCTACCAAAACGCCATGGTGCTGGCCCCTTCCAGCGCCCAGCTAAGCTACAGCCCTGCAGCAGTTTCCAGAAATTTTGCGGGAGCTAGCTAGGGAATCACACTGCTGTTCCGCAAGACCCAATCAGTGGATATTGGATAACACTGGGAAAGCGTGCCCGACCCCAAGGAAAATAATAAGGGGGGGGGGGGGGGGGGAATGCTGCGGAAGCTGAGGCAGCCTAGAGGAAGGCCCTCAAATACACACATGTACTAACCACGTAGGGTAGTGAAACATATGGCAGTCCTTGAAGGTAGTCCCAGTCCGGAGGAGTGAGGAGCGTACTCAACAGGGATGACAGAATGAGTCTGTCAAGGGGAAGACACGGCTGAACTGCACGTGGCAATCATGGGTCGCCGCAGGGACCACTGGAAAAGGCACTCAGTCTACTAGCAACTCCTTACTGAAGGTAGCAGACCTGGTGCCGGGCGGTCCGCAACGCCTGGCACCGGAGGGGGTGATGGAGGAACTCACGAGGTTAGCCGTTTGTTGGGTAACCAACGGAGCAAAAAGACGCACGTATCCGCTCACGGAATGGCGTCGCAAGCCGACACACCTATTCCCTCTAATTACTGGCCGTAGCAAGTACTCGGGAGGAAACAGGTTCCACACGTAGGCTATAAAACCTAGCGAACGTGTTCGGTGTCGCCCAGTCCGCAGCTCTACAAATGTCTGTTAGCGAGGCGCCTTGTGCCAGAGCCCAGGAAGCAGCAACACTCCTAGTGGAGTGAGTCCGCAACCTGGGTGGGCAGGGCTCACCCTGGGACTCATAAGCCCTGGTGATAGCATCCACTAGCCAGTGGGCTAACCTCTGCTTGGAGACAGCCTTCCCCTTCCGCTGGCCTCCATAACAAACAAAGAGCTGATCTGAGGTCCTGAAGCTTTGCGTTCTGTCTATATAAACCCGGAGGGCCCGGACGGGACAGAGAAAAGCTAGGGCTGGGTCTGCCTCCTCCAGGGGCAGCGCTTGCAGGTTCACTACCTGGTCCACGAAGGGAGTGGTAGGAACCTTGGGCACATATCCGAGCCGGGGTCTCAATAAAACATGAGAAAGGCCAGGCCCGAACTCTAGGCACGATTCGTCGACCGAAATGCCTGCAGATCCCCTATCCTCTTGAAGAAAGCCAATGCTAACAGGAGCGCTGTCTTAATGGACAGAAAATTAAGCTCTACTGTTGGCAAAGGCTCAAAAGGAGGACTTTGGAGCGCTCTAAGCACTAAAGTTAAGTCCCAAGAGGGTACAGGGTGCAAATCGCGAGGTGGATTTAGCCTCCTAGCACCCTTGAGGAATCTGATGACCAAGTCATGCTTCCCCACGGACTTACCTTCAACTACATGATGTGATCAGGGGGGAAGGAATTCGACCGGAAGTTGAAGTCGGCCGCGTGCCGCCATCTTGTAGCAGAACTTCACCTGCAGTTAGCATCCCATTGACTCCCATTCATTTTGGCGTCACTTTGACAGCGAATAACTTTACATCTGAGGCGTTTAAAGACTCCATTTGTCCATTATTTATTTCTAAAGAAACACGACAATGTATAAAATGCTCCATTACCTTGTAGCTTATGTTATGGCCCCGTAGAAGCAGTTTTTGTAAAAGTAGGCTAACGATTGCGTCATAACCACGCGACTCTCAGTCGCACAGTAGAGAGATTACCGTATGGACGGGAGGAGAAGCTCGCGGGCAATCGGGGGGACGTGGAGGCAAAATGACAATATAATTAATCAGAATACCTAGCAAAAGTTGCTCCTGCTCCAAGCTCATGGACAGCTCCTACTCACACTCTCCGTCTCTGCAAGATTCGGAAGGGAATGATTCCGATTTCTCTTGGCACAGCTACTAGAAGACAGACGGGATGCTCACGTGGTCCGTGTAACGCTTTGCACGGTTTGAGTCTGCGCGTCAGGAAAGGAAGTGCTAAGAAATCGCTAAAAATGGGCTTCACTTGTCTCAATTGAGTTCCAATGGGGTCGCTGTGTCCATTTCTTTTACTGTCTATGGATGTGATGTGCAGCTATTGTGGCAACATACACTTTAAGGGTGGAGGGAGACAGCCTTCGCTCCAACCCCTCTTGTAGGAAGGAGAGCACGACTCTGATCGGGCAAGTTCGTGGGTTCTCCCCGTGGGAAGAACACCAGTCGACGAACAGGTTCCACTTCAGAGCGTAGAGGCGCCTCGTGGAGGGGGCTCTAGCTCAAGAGATGGTATCTACCACTGCCTGTGGCAGGCCATCTAGAACCTCCGCGTCCCATCCAGGGACCAGACATGGAGTTTCCAGAGGTCTGGACGCGGGTGCCATAGAGTGCCCCGTCTCTGAGAAAGTAGGTCCTTCCTCAGAGGAATCGGCCAAGGAGGGGCTGTCGCGAGGAGCATGAGTTCTGGGAACCAAGTCCAGGTTGGCCAATACGGGGCCACCAAAAGGACCTGCTCCTCGTCCTCCCTGACCTTGCACAGGGTCTGTGCAAGAAGGCTCACTGGGGGACACGCATATTTGCACAAGTCCCGGGGCCAGCTGTGCGCCAGGGCATCCGTGCCGAGAGTTCCTTCGGTCATGGAGTAATACCACTGGCAATGGGTCGTGTCCGGAGAGGCAAACAGGTCTATCTGTGCGGCTCCGAAAATTCGCCAAATCAGCTGGACCACCTGGGGATGGAGTCGCCATTCTCCTGGCAGGGGAGGCAGCCGTGAGAGCTCGTCTGCCACACGGTTGAGCTCCCCGGGGACATGAATGGCACGAAGCGACCTCAGATGCTTCTGACTCCATAGGAGGAGGAGGTGGGAGGCGAGTCGCAACATACGACAGGAGCGTAGACCACCTTGTCGGTTGATGTACGCAACGGTCACAATGCTGTCCGAACAGACCAGTACGTGCTTGTGTTTGAGAAGCCCCTTGAGGCGATACAAGGCCAAGCGTACTGCTTGCAACTCTAGGCAGTTGATGTGCCAATGCACCAAACCCGTCCACAGACCCGAGACCCTTTGTACGTGGCCCCCCAGCCCTTGGCAGAAGCATCTGTGAACACCACAGCATTTCTGGAAACCTGGACTATGGGCACTCCGGCCCGTAGAAACGCAGGGTCCGACCAAGGGGTGAAGGTTTGGCGACAGTGCGGGGTGACTTTGACCCGGAACGTGCCGCTCTGCCACACCCACCTTGGGACTCGATCGTGAAGCCAGTGCTGGAGCGGTCTCATATGCAACAGACCGAGCGGCTTTACTGCGGCTGCGGCTGCCATATGCCCCAGGAGCCTCTGAAACTGTTTCAGTGGGACCACTGACTTGCCTCGAAAAGACTAGAGGCAGTTGAGCACCGACTGGACGTGTTACTCCGTGAGGTGCGCAGTCTGGGCGACCGAGTCCAGTTCCATACCGAGATAAGAGATCCTCTGCACGGGGCAGAGTTTGCTCTTGTCCCAGTTGACCTGAAGCCCCAACTGACTGAGGTGCCAGAGCACCATGTCCCTGTGATCGCACAACACATCTCACGAGTGTGCCAGAATGAGCCAGTCGTCGAGATAGTTGAGAATGTGAACTCCTGTTCTCTCATGGGAACAATGGCCGCCTCCGCGACTTTCGTGAAGACACGGGGCGACAGGGCCAGCCCGAAGGGTAGGACCTTGTACTGATATGGTCGACCCTCAAAAGCAAACCGAAGAAATGGTCTGTGTCGGGGAAGAATCGAGACATGAAAGTACGCGTCTGTCAGGTCGATCGCTGCAAACCAATCCCGGGGACGGATGCATTAGAAAATTGCTTGTGCAGGGCCCGATTCAATACTCGCAGATCCAGGATTGGCCGTAACCCACCGCCTTTCTTGGGTACGATGAAGTAAGGGCTGTAGAACCCTGACCTCATATCGGCTGGAGGGACCGGCTCGATCACGTCCTTCGCCAGCAGGGCGTTGATCTCTTTCCGCAAGACAGGAGCATCCACCGGACGCACGTGGGTGAAGTGGATGCCCCGAACTTGGGAGGCCGGCGTGCAAACTGAATTGCGTAGCCGAGCCGGATGGTGCGGATGAGCCAGTGCAACAGTCTCAGGAGCGCTAACCAGGCTCCGAGAAACCGCCGCAACGAGCCCACCCACACCAGCGGCGTACCCGCGGAGGGGCAGCGAGGTGGAAGGCAGGGACACGGCTCCGGTGGCATTGTAGCGGCCGAGAGCAGGGTCTGGGTGTGTACTTGGACAACACCTACCTGCTTCCACCGGGGGACAGACGGCAGAGAAGACCCGAGAGTGTTCTGCTGCGGGCTGTCGCCTGGCGAGGGAAGGGGAGGAGACAAGGAGCGAGGCCCAAGGGCGGCTGCTGGTCTCCACGCCTTCCCGCCCAGCGGCAGACAGGAGCGGCGTGACCGAGGTGGCGCCACTGCTATCTGAGAGCTGGGGAGAGGGGGACAGACGGCAGCGAAGACCCGAGAGTGTTCTGCTGCGGGCTGTCACCTGGCGAGGGAAGGGGAGGAGACAAGGAGCGAGGCCCGAGGGCGGCTGCTGGTCTCCACGCCTTCCCGCCCAGCGGCAGACAGGAGTGGCGTGACCGAGGTGGCGCCACTGCTATCTGAGAGCTGGGGAGAGGGGACTGAGAGTGGCGAGACCCAAGGGTGGCACACACTGCCGTCCCACTCTCAAGCGGGAGAGACTGCTTGTTCGGCAGTCCCAACCGTGAATGACCCAGAGGAGGACGAACTGCTCTTTTAATGAGGTTTTGGGTACCACCGACTGACTGGTCGGCGGCGGAACAGAAAGAATTCACCAACAAAGGATTCTCCACCCGGCCCTCCTCCGGGGGAAGGAGTGGTGATGACACGCACTCCCGAAGAGCAGACATCACAAACTCTGGGTCGCTCCTCTCAGAGTCGTTTCCCTTCCCTTTGCTGGGGGGAAACGAACTCTGAGCGGGCTGGTTTTGAAGCGCTTCTGGACCACCAGTGTGGACATCGTCTGACCGAGGGCCAGCGCTGTGACTTATCACGGTCAGTCACTAAGCGCAGCTCCACCCCGAATCAGAACTACCCACGTGCACTGAATGTGCAGGGGTAGTGAGAGAGAAAAAACTTTTGCAGATTTAGGCATGTTTGGCTTGCCATATTGGCACCAAAATGCTTCTATACTGCCAAAGTTTTTCACACCCACCCAGGCACTTCAGACCCAGGAAGTGTGGCTGTCAAGTCTGAATCTTCAGCACGAGAACACACCATTATAGTAGGAACTCAGCATCATTTTCAGAGTATAACAGCCCTCTCTCCAATGTAGCAATCGACATCTGTACTCCCCTGGAGCCCCGAATGAAATGCTTGGTCCCTCATGAGAAGGACCAGAACCCCATCCGAAAGCCTCGACGGCACACGGCACGCTGAGCGGCTCAAGCCCTTACGCGAAGGGGAGACGAACAACGTGCCGACGTGGTCATGCACTCATGAGAGAACATGAACCACCCACGAACGCAGTCTCAACACACTGATTAAGCATGTGAAACAGTGATTGTGGCCGCCAGCCAGGCATGCAAGACAGTGAACGTGGCCATCACCTCGATGTCACACGGCACGCCGGGCGCTCAAGCCTTCAGGCAAGGCGAACAACGTGCCGACGTGGTCATGCTCTCATAAGAAAGCATAAACCACCCAAGAACACAGTCTCAGCATGTTTGCGATGCGCTAGAGGAGTGGGAAGCTCGTGAGGGTCTTTCACCTGGCGAGACGTTCCACACTGTAACCCCCAGATCACCAAATGCTCATTAGCCAAAGTAGTCCTCTCCTTTTTAGAAAAGGAACTAGATTGGGGAACAAGCAAAAGGACTCAACCTCGTAGAGGTACGAGTCTCGATCTCGCATCTAGAGCGCAGAATGACGCGCGCTGGGTTGCCGTGACAACCCGCGCTGTCAGCCGGCGCTTGACGGCACACGGCATGCTGAGCGGCTCGAGCCTTTAAAAAGGGGAGACGAACAACGTGCCGACGTGGTCATGCACTCCTGAGAGAACATGAACCACCCACGAACGTAGTCTCACACACTGATTAGGCATGTGAAACAATGAACGTGGCCGTCAAATGAGGACAGGAAACGATCGCATCCAGAAACACACGCGTGAAATGTCATCCTGAAAAGGATGCGATCTTCACTCGTATTGCTCTTTCAGGAAAAAAGTACTCTCTTTATTGTGCTGAAGCACACAGGGACCCAACGCGGCAACACAGCGGGGAAACTGCAAGCCCGCTGTGCGCACTCAACCGTTTACCAGCTGTGAAAACAGCTTTTGAATTAACAGTGTGTAGACGCAGCCGGCAGACAGGAAATCGCGCGGTCGCTGAAATGCCGTCTCACCAACACAGAGAGATCCCTTCCCGAAACAGCAAACTCGTAGAGCGTAAGATAGATACAATCTTAAAGCTCATTCACTCAGAGAGGACACACCAGTCGGCTCCGAAGCTAAAAGCATTTGTGTATGCGCTTGCTTCCGCCTTTATACCCACACTAGTAGGCGGGCTGCGGAATGCAAATGTTGCATGACAATGTTCATTGGCTCGTTTTAATTCACTCGAAGGCAATTGGTCTCCCGTGATCCCAATTCGTCAGGGGAACTCCCAGATGAGGCGTCGGAGTTCCCTGATGACGAAAGGGAACAGCAGTTTCTATCAGAAATGAATGTATTTTCTTTAAAATATCTTGCAAAGGCATTGAGTTTGATGATTCATTTGGTGGCATCTCTCTCTCCCTGGAAACTGCTTCGGTCTGCATGGTGTATGATATCTTCATATGGTGGTCAGATCCCCTTCAACAAAGGAAATTGTTTATTAATTTAAGTGCTTAGCATAAGTGAACACATGCTAAAGTTGACTAAAAAGAAAAATCATCTTTTGGAAATTGATCTTAATGCCTTAATTTAAAAAAAAGAGGAAAACTCCAACCTTTAAGGAAACCAATTTTCTTTGTGAATGAATAATGTATCATAAATAAATAAATGTTCTTCCTTAAAATACAGGGTGCATAAGTCAGGACTAAATTCCCATAGAGGCAGGCAGAGTTTTATTTTTAAAGGCCAGTTATTTCATGGATCCAGGATACTATGCATCCTGATAAAGTTCCCTTGGCCTTTGGAATTAAAATAGCCCCACATCATCACAAACCCCTTCACCATACCTTTCAATGTAGATTGGCATGGTTTTATTTCAGTTAGCCTAATAGCTGGTTTGATTTGCATTGAGAGACGATCTTATGGAAAGTACCCCATGCCAATCTCTAGGTATGGTGAAAGGGATGTGATGATGTGGGGCTATTTTAATAGTTTTATGTGTTTATTTTAATAGTTTAATATTTTAATAATTTGGAGTTTTCCTCATTTTTTAAATTAAAGTTGACTATTTTAAAACTATAGTACATTTTTTAGTTTATGAAAGTACACTTTTAAGTATACTCAGTAAACTAGTTTTGTAGTTTTACACTGCTATTCTTGTAAGTTTCCATTAAGTGAGCATAACATCATACTTGCAGTTTACTATTTATATATTATTTCTGCACTTTAAGTATACTACTACTGTATGTTCCTATTTAGGTATACATTTTTATACTTGAAATTTACATTTAACTGTACTTTAATTTTACAAACATTTTATTGTAGCTTCATGCATCCTTTTTATAAACACTTGAATGTGGGAACATTTTATTGAAAAAGGCAACATTTTAAACAAAAAGCTGAGAAAATTGCATTTTTGTCAAAGTCTTCACCCCGATGGTATTCAGAATGATGATCAAAACACAGCTGAAGGAAATTGATCCATCAACACCCCCAAAACTCCACAGTCCTATATAGCTCGTCCTGGGTTGACATTTCATTCAGTAACATTACGCAGTTTTGATTTATATGCTGTTTAATGTTTGATGATCGTGTTATTTTACAATTGTTTCTGCTTCTTCTTCTTCTTCGTGTTTTGTTAAGGGTATTCTATACTATTTCAGAAGATGTGTAATAGCGAACCCTACAGTATAACAGTTAACACATGAATAGGCGGAAAATTCAGTGGGGAAAGTAGATTTGAAGTAAATTATATGTACACTACCAGTGGACTAGCCTACACAAAAACCAGATAATCAGAATTAGGAACATATCTGTTTTCTTTATGAATCAATGTTTTCAAACAATGTAAGTTTATAAGACTGTATGTAAAACTATGTGAAAAAAAAATATATTTAATAAGCTACTCACAAAAGTAAACACAACTACAAGCCAAGTACACTTAGAATACTCAATTATACTTTTAAGTATATCACGATCAAAAGATTGAATTATAGGCCAAATATACTTAGACTTTTTGTCAGTAAAGTCAAATACTTAAGTGCAATTTCTAAGTACATTTCTTAGAAATACATAAAGTATACTTCTGAGAAATATATAAAAAGTAGACTGAAAGGATACTTTCTTATTTTTAGCTAAAAGCACACTTGAATAAATGTATTTTTCGTAAGGTACTTACTATCTTATAAGGTATAATGTTTTCATAAGGTTTTTAGACTTACTCTTGTGTTCGTCCTTCTTGCCTGTTGTGATGTGTTGTTTGTGTATCATTAATTCCTGCTTCTGCATTAACATTTGAAGGCATCTGCACCACACATTTTGACCAGAAAGAGAAGTGGTTTCTCAGAAAGAACTGAGGAAGACATCGGTGGGGAGAGGCAGTTATTTATTGGTTTCATCCGTCGTTAGTGTTATGCAACGACAAGAAGCACCCAACACTGGGCCTTGGGCGAGGAACCAAGGTTTGTTCCACATGACTAAGGCATGTAGGCATCGCCGCGTGACCTTGATCATGTGAAACAGATTTCCCCTCAGAGAAAACCCCTTGGTCCTGAGCCACCACTGCAGGGGTCTCATGTACAGGAGGCCAAAAGTTATTACGTTGGACGACGCTGCCATGAGACCCAACAGTCTCTGAAACTGTTTCACAGTGAGTGACTGGCCTAGTTTTACCCCATTTATGGCTGAGAGAATCAAAGTAAGACATGCAGGTGACAGTTGTGTCCGCATCGTTGTTGAATCCCATACCACACCTAGAAAAGTGGTCTTCTGAGATGGGAGGAGCACACTCTTCTTGGCATTGAGCCTCAACCCCAGCATCTTGATGTGGGACAGAAAGACATCTCGATGCCAAACTGCCATCTGCTCAGACTGAGCTTAAATCAACCAATCGTCGATGTAATTCAACACACGCCCTGGAGTCTTAGGGGAGCCAGAGCTGCATCCACGCATTTTGTGAAAGTGCGGGGTGATAAACCTTGGCCGAACAGAAGAACCCGATATTGGTGCGCTTCGCCCCCGAAAGCAAACCTCGGGAACCTCCTGTGATGGGGATGGATAGATACATGGAAGTAAGTGTCCTTCAAGTCTATTGAGACAAACCAGTCCTCGGACTGAATCTGTGACACAATCTGTTTGAGTGTAAGCATCTTGAACTTGAGTTTCTGAACCCTGCTGTTTAGTTGGCGCAGATCTAGAATAGGACGCAACCCTCCATCCTTTTTTGGAACAATGAAGTACAAGTTGTAAAACGCTGACTCCCTGCTGGGAGGAAGAACCCTTTCTATAGCCCCCTTTCGTAGTAGAGTCTGTACTTCCTGCTCCATAATCAGAGCCTGCTCAGGGTAAACCACCATAGGGAGGACCCCTAGAAAACTGGGCGGACGAGAACCAAACTGAATTCTGTAACCCTTTTCTATTGTATGCGGGACCCAATGAGATATATTTGGCAGTAGCTTCCACACTGCCAGAAAATCTACTACTCTCGAGACTGGCCTCTGGATTTGGTCGAACAGTCACTTCGGTGCCCTGATGCGGTGTACCGGCTGGGAACAATATTAACAAATAATACCGGCAGGGAATGCCGCGGCTGAAAACGATCGTCATTAGAATAACACGCCCCTTTATATTCAAGTCTTCGCTTCCCCCACGCCCTCATTTTACGCCATGGACACACGGAAGACGGCAAAGAAGAGAAACTTGGATGAGCAAATGACCTATCACAATGCATTATTTTACAGCACGTGTTTTGAAACAATTAGCATTTAATTTCGTATCACGTCACATGTATTGGGGTGTACAATAGTGATGATGATGTGATGTGGAGTACCATTCATTCACATTAATAATTGCATGACAATTTGTAATATTATTATTATTATTATGATTTTATTATTATTATTTTAATATTATTATTAATGACGCTTACTGTTATTTAGAAGAAGAATGTCGTTATTATTATTATTTGTATTATTATTATTATTATTTAAAAGAAGAAGAATGTCATTTTTATTATTTTGTCAGTCTGAATGATTCTTTGGTCATTGAAAGCCTTTCATTACTGAACCCAGTCCGTGCGCACCTGCCGGGCCTAACCCTGAAACGTCAGGTAAAGCGCACAGGCTCGCAACTGAAGGAATACATATGCCTACAAATCAAATGCTTTCGTAAAGTCACACAAATTAAACATTGAAGTCCATGTTGCACAAAAATAAACACTGAAGTTTATAATTACTATGTTGTTGTTTTTTTACAGTGGGTCATAATATATCATATCTTTTAGTTTGTCAGTGCGTTTTGTGGTGTTAGGAATTGTTTTTCTGCGCATTTCCGCACTAACTCAAAATGTGCGTACACCACCTCCTGAGCTGGCGTAGGATACGAGCATGCCGTATACGCCAACGTCCATATTGATAAATCTCAAAGTCACCGTGGTTTTGGGTGTACGCTGGAAATTTGGTGTACGCACTTTTGATAAATGAGGGCCAATAAGATTTGGAGTCAAATTACAAAAATAAACAGGACATTGTGATTTTTAGTAAATGTCAGATTGGGGCAAGTTGTAACATGCTTTAAATTTTATATCTTTTTTTAATTACAATGTTTGTTAAGCAAAACAATGGTTTATTATTTTTACTCTGAAATGACTTATAATAATAACTAAATTCAATTGTGGCAACAATATTGGTCCCTTGCAGTAGCTCTGCTACTAGATTTATTTATGGAGAAGAGAAAAAAAAAAACCCTGCTGTGTTTGGGTGTTCCTCCATCTTTGCTGAGATTTCAAGGTTGTTACGGAAAAGGCGAAGCTGATTGGTTGGTTCTTGTCACATCACCTGATTCTGAAAAGTTGAGATTTTTTCATCTTGCTGCAGAAAAAAAGCATTATATTGTTTAGTTTTTTTAACAGCTGTGTGTGTTTGTCTTTCTTGGTGAAACCATCTGATTCAGAAAACCACAGGTTTAATCAGGTAATAATTGAGGTTGTAAAGATAACAAAAAAAAAACTAAAAAAAACTAAAAGGCATTATTTTAACAGCTGTGTGTGTTTTGTTTGTCTTTCTTGGCAAACCATCTGATTCAGAAAGCCAGCGGTAATTGAGGTAGTAGACGTTTAAATTGTAAAAAAAAAAAAAAAAAAGATAACCATTTCATTGCATTTACCTTTCTTTACAGGAATAATATTGTCATGCAATGCACTGTCTCATTGTATCATGGCCTTTTACCTTTAAAAAACAAACTCAGATCTTGGAATCAAAGGAATAATGAATGAAAGGAATCAAAGTACTATATAAAGCGTTGACTTAAATAAAAAAATGGTTTCACTTCATGAACACTTCATGATTGCAATGTCAGCATTTTTGTAGTGTATGTGGCATCTTGGTTTATGATTCTAACATATTGTTTCATTTCTCATTGGTTCATTTCTCAAAAAACTGTTTCTCAAAACTAAAACCACAGAATTATCATTTTTATAAACAAAATCAATACTAATCTTTCTTTGAAGTCATTGTGAGTTTCAAATAAGTTAATGCAATGAATGAACCTGCAATTGGTCACTCTAACTAATAATTCAATTAATCAAACAGAAAATACAACCTACTACACAAATCCTTGCCACCATTTTAAAGTGTGTTCAACTTCGTCAAGTGGGTGAGGGAAGTTTATTTTGACAGACCCTCAACCCCTCAATTTTGACAGAGGGAGCGAGTCTACTCGATATGTACACTTCAGGCAGATCCATAGACCACAATTCAACATAATTGTGATGTCACAGCAGGTCACGCTTAATTAACGCCCACCCCACACAACTGTAGTATATGATATTAAGTGATTTTGACATTTAACCATATACTAGTTGTAGCTATATCTGGTGTGCATTTTATAATTGTTCTTGCTATTTGGGATAAGTAGGACCTAATAAGTATAATAACTAAAATTTGTTTTTGTACAGGAAGTAGTTTTTGCAGAAAATTATGTCCTCATGTGAGGACAGTGGGTCTATGATTTACCATATGATGTCCTCATATGAGGACATAGTACTAGCAATCAAAAAACAAACTTAAATGGTTGTAATTCAAGAATGCTTTGGAATATAGACATATGGTTGGTCTTGTTTTTAAGAAGACATTTGCCAGATTATTGTAGAAGTGAAATAAATTATGAAAGTGAAACAGAAAAAACGTTATATAAGTTTGAGTTTATGAAAATAGAGAATGTAAAAATATAATTATTTATATTTTATATAAAATATATATATTATACAATATATTTTACTCTAAAACTGCTAGAAAATTAAAGCCAAAAATCGAAACAAGTTGTGTTCCAAATTTTAGGTTGATATCTCAAAAAATGAGCTTTCAGTAAGATTTTATTTGGGCGCAGTACCAAACTTTTTCACTAGATGGACAGCCAGCTTCCTTACTGACCATATAAGGGCGTCTTCATTTTCATATATGTTTTGAGTGATCTGAACCATGTCTTTCCATGATTTCATACAATTTATGAAGTATACATCCTATTCAGAAATAGTATGGGTGTTTTGGCAGTATTTGATTTGATTTCAACCTCTAATAAACATAAAAAGAGCACATGTGTGCGTTATAGCTCACTGCCGCATCACAAATCGAGAATCCATAATATTTTTCTTTATATTCTAAACATTTTCAGACCTTTTTTTCTCATAACATTTAATTAGTGTTATCTTTTGAATTCTTGGCATGAAAACAAACTGAGGTTTCTACCAATCTTTCATGATTTTTCATGTTTATTTCTATTTCAAAATAAAGGCCTAAACACGCCTAATGAATATGAAATATTCTTGTTGCAAATTGATAAATTACTGCTCTTCTGTATTTTTTTTTTTTTTTTTTTAAACAGCCACCAAATATGACAACTAGAGATTGTAAGCTTTCAAATGATATATAGTTTGTCAATATTACTTTAGGTTTTTACTAAGATATTATTGTTCTAAATATATATGGGCAAACGTCCCACCTGTGGGACGGTGACAGTTAAGGGGCTAACGTAATATAGTCCCAATGTCCTCAAACGAGTGCTTCACATTTACTGATGTCCTAGAGTGCTACTATTACTAAAATATGTCAAATTTTAATCCCCATATGATGATAGAGACAGTGTTGTGTACATAAATACATTTGTTTCATTCATATAATTTGAATAGATTTTTTACCTGGGTCATTTTTCTTTCGGGAACTGGTGTAGAAGTGTTTTGCTGATATTCCAGCCATTTTCTTCTCCCTGACATTGGTGTAATGTTGTGATATCACCACAAGATGGTGTGGGCAGTGTCACTAAATGTGGCCAACAGGTCTAAGATTTACAAATTTGACTATCATTGTGTCAAGAGGCAAAAATGTAATGTCCTCATATGAGGACGCAGGGTCTCAGGAGGTTAAGCTGTCTGGTATAGTTTATTGAATTGTTATTTTTGTTTGTGTCATTTTTATATTTTCAAGGGCTTAGGGCGTTCCATTTAAACACATTGAAAGGGTTCCACCAGTAGTAGGCACTTGTGCAACATAAACAATGACGCACATCAGAGTGTAGCAAATTAGCTCAAAAGGGATAGTCAAGCCAAGTCAAGTCACCTTTATTTATAGCATTTTAAACAATACAGATGATTTCAAAGCAGCTTTTCAGTGATAACAGGAAAATAATGCAACAAAGTTTGTTTCGGCTGTGCAGCAGATCTAGAAGAAAATAGTGTCAGAGTCAAGCTTAATAGGGAAGTATATCCAGGGAAACATTTACAAAAGAAACACACAAAAACAAATGCATATCTCTTTGTAGTCTTGGCGAAGCTGTTTTATCAGCAGCATCCACAACAACAACAAATGTTGAACTTGAAAAATGTGTTTGCGCAAGTGCACTTGCTAAATGAAGGCAGATTGTATGAAATGGATCAATCAAAAAACGTTGTTTATTAACGAGCTGTAGTCATGCACTGGCAGAAATGCAGTTCAAGCTTAGCGCCATGGTTCATAAGATGCACTGTATACTGAATCTGGTCCTCCAATTTCAGTACATAAGGTGTTTTTCCACAGTTTTAGAGTGTCCCCAACACACCTTGCTTCACAGCGAGCTGCCGACTTCTCCAAGTGACTCCTGCATGTCGAGCGCGAGGGAGAGACAGCAGTGCACAGATCGCGACGCGTGTCCCTCTATATGAAGTAGCCTAAATGGGAGCGGGAATTCACCGCATTATGAGCTCGGCACTTTAGGGAGTGAACACTGGATGCAATACCCCCAACCTCACACCAAATGTCAGGCCCTGTAGATATGCCTATGGAATTCCAAAGCTGCCCATATTAAAAATAAATAAATACATAAATAAATATACAAATAAATGTAAAAAAAAAAAAATATATATATATATATACATAGAAAAGCAAAAAAAAAACGAAAATAAATAATTATTTATACATTTATTTCCTTATTTATGTATATATTTATTTTTTTTATTTATTTATTTATTCTTTTATTTATTTATACATTTATTCATTTCTACATTTATTTATTTCTACATTTATGTATTTCTACATTTATTTATTTATTCATTTATTTCTTCCTACATTTCTTCCTGTGTAGGGTAATGAGGAGGGCGTGGTTTACCTCAGACATAGCAATCGAGCTCAGAGTAAGCGAAGGCGAACGGTTGAGGCCACAGTGACACCCTGTGGCAAAATACAATAAGTATAGCTCACTGACGTTGATACGGTCTGTGACTGCGAGGTATATGGTCAAAATCCTAAATCTTACTGTGTGACATGGATAGGCACATCCATGGATCATAATATATTATGATAGTATAAATGGTAGCCATACTATACTGCCAGTTAGTGTAACGGGTTGATTCACATTTGAATGCGAATCTGCAACCGCTCATGTCCAAACGTATCACGCTATCTGCTTCCTTTCCGTGAGTTCTGACCGAAAAATTGAAAATATCAAGCGCTTCCGTTTCAGAGTCCCTGTTTCATGTTTGTTAGCCCAGGACATTTTACAAATCCAGACCAAACGATGTTCTACGGCCATGTCCGGAATAAAGAGTAATGTCACACAGTAAGATTTAGGATTTTGACCATATACCTCGCAGTCACAGACCATATCAACGTCAGTGAGCTATACTTATTGTATTTCGCCACAGGGTGTCACTGTGGCCTCAACCCTTTGCCTTCGCTTACTCTGAGCTCGATTGCTATGTCTTAGGTAAACCACGCCCTCCTCATTACCCTATGCAGGAAGAAATAAATGAATAAATAAATAAATGTAGAAATACATAAATGTAGAAATAAATAAATGTAAAAATAAATAAATGCATAAATAAATAAATGTAGAAATTAATAATGTATAAATAAATAAAATAATAAATAAATAAATACGGGGAAAAAAATATATACATAAGGAAATAAATGTATAAATAATTATGTATTTTCGTTTTTTTTTGCTTTGCTATGTATGTTTCTTTATTTCTTTTTTTCTTTTCTACATTTATTTGTATATTTATTTATGTATTTATTTATTTTTAATATTGGCAGCTTTGGAATTCCATATTATGGAAGACGCTGATATCTCGATTGAATTGATGCTTGAAGAATGCACTTCCACAGCAGCCACGAGTGTTACAGGTAAGGCTAGCGGTTAAAGTTTTGTATGCATAATTTGATTTGACGACGATCACGAGACCAATTACTCGATCCAATCACGTTGATGGATAAAAATAAAATGTTAAAACAAGCATGTAATGAGTAAGGACCACACACAGAAGTGCAATGTAAAAAAAGTTTTATAAAAAAATTAAAAATAACAGCAGCAGAAATCATTCTAGATACTTTGTCTGCACATAGGAATTTTTTAACAAGATTGAAGTTTACACATGCAAGACAAAACATATATGGCATCAGAATATATGACATGCATTTAGACGTATTTATATGTATATCAGTATATAATGAAGGCAGATTTAAACAGAAAGTTTGAACTGTGTTCTCATGAAAAAGTAGAAGATATTATGTATGAAGTCTATATTGTCCATTTCTGAAAAAATAAATCATTTGACTAACTATTAACTGTAATACCGCATGCTAACTCTGTGACAAAGTAACTCTTCCACGATAGATTTCAAATTAGTTTAAAGAAATGTATGAGACTAATACATAGAAATCATGTATATTATGAGTGAAACTGTATAGAGACCAAAGAAATTAATCAAAAGTCTGGCTATATGCAAGACTACATGTTAAAAAGAAAAGTTAAAGAAAGCTTTACAACCATCACAGTTACTAGAACTAAGCAAGTTAGCCATCTGTTGATGTAAGATTTGATTTGCTTTATACAATCATTTATACAATAAGACTTGAGCAGATTATTTCATGCTTTTGTACTCACAACATCAGAAAGCACAGGCAAAAGCATTGTTACAGCCAAAAATGCAATGACATCAACAATTTACAAACATCACCAAACATTTAGCATCTACTTAGCAGTTTTGGCTGCAACAATGTTTTTTAATCACTGTTAAAATAAATTTTTATTAAGTTTTTATTGAAATTCCTGACAATATGCTCTGAGATGTTATTTGAGCAGTGTGTTTACATAGCCATAAAGGTTTTCATAAAGATTTCATACACTGCACTTTGCTTGTTGAGGAACTTGTTTTACACTTCTTTGCTCCTGTGTTAGGTGTCCGTTTCGGGTATTCTTTGCGGAAGAAACCAAACAACACAACAGCAAATGCTATAAGGCTGGAGATTAATGCCAAAACGTAACCTATAAGCTAGATAGAAAGGGGAAAAATAAAAACAATAAATCAATACATTGCAAACAAATGCAGCAAATAGCAAAGGGTTTTGAATTCGCTTAATGTATTATTAAACTGTATTATAATTGTTATGTACTTACATTTTAAAATGTTTTTGTAAATTATTCAATAGGGCAAAATCCTAAACCATACCTTTGATATATTAATCCAGTGTTGTGTCTCTTCAAGTAGTTCACTCTCTGATCGATTCTCACCCTTATTTGGTTTGCACCAATTCAGACATTCAGGGCGCAGCTCTCTATAACAGGCATACTGTCCATTCCAGTCGCTCATTAAACAAGCTAAATAATCACCATTTAGAAACGACATAGTTAACCATATTACAGCTGGAATGAAAGAAATCAAGATAGTTTTGAGGCGATAATATTTAACACATGGAGGGTTTTCAGAACTTTTAAAAAGTTGAAATAATATTATCATTGCACCAAAAACAAAGAAAGAAGGTACAATTAAGGCAAAAGATGATAAAATGCGATTCCAATTTTTTTGGCATGGACATGAAAAATTTATATTCATCAACACCTGCAACGCAACTGCTATACTAAACATTATAGACGATATAAATATATCATTTTTTCCCAGAGGGCTGAGAAAAACGTTATCAAAAAATGTGTTCAACATCTTAGGTCTGAAAACTACACAAACAAAAAATTGGAATGTTTGATAGAAGGTCTATAGATATCTGTTGCCCAGTCCACAAGATTCAAGTGAAATGATTGAAATGATGGACGGATCTCCTGCAAAGACCAAAATAATAATCAGTATTCATATCAATATACTTGTGATTAATTATTTAATCATGATTTCATTGAAGAATTATTATATTTACTTTTACACATTTTAACAGCAATGCATTTGCAAATAAATTTTACAAGCAACACATTATAAAAACAATATAAAAAAGATAACAATGAAGAAAAAGGCGAATAGATAGACAGGCACTTCACATACTAGCTTATTAACTGAAATGATATTACTGTAGCATTTTGAACAGTATGTGCAAAACACATGCACAATATTCACAATTTTTTTATATTGATACTATTTTATTTATTTATTACTAATTCCAAAAAATGGCAAAAGAAGTACAAAAGCATAGTTCAAACAACAATGTGCCCTATTAGAAGTGTTCTCGTGTGGTATATAGTTTCTATCCACCCTGTGAAGGTGCTTTTATTTTATCCTGGCACACAAAAATAAGCATTTGACATCATTGTTATATGAATTTTTAAATGAGCACAGGATTTGATTGTTACAGTCATGAGGATTGAAAAGTACATCGCTGAACATAGAGTTCAGTTTGGGTTTGTTCCTCACACAAAGTTTGTTTAAAATTGTGGAATCCTTTGAAACAAGTTGTATATAAACATGGCACCATAGAACAGAATGTAATGTTAATTTAAAATAAATAAATGAACTGATTTAAAAACTTTGATGGCACTGAAAACATAAATAATAGTATTGATTATAAATACAATATAATTAACTGATTATCAACTGATTAATTTATTGTGCTAAAAATAGATTCATGAGGATTTTTAAATATTTGTACACATTAAAGTTTTTTTCATATGTTAATGATTTACATTTTAGATGCTTTCTTATACCAAAATACATTTCAATGTCTGTCAAAACACAAGTAAATGTACATCTGCTAGAACCACACTGATTTAAAATACCTATCTTAATCCATAGGATGAACCCCACATCTGAGCGGGACAGTATCTTGCCCCCTATCACTTGAACAAAGAATCTTTAGTGCCCTACCTTGCTGCACAGCAGTAGCACAAACAGATCCCAGTGTTTCCTTTGTGTTATTCAGGAGCTTTCTCAGTCACAGCAGATAAACTCACCCACCTAAAGAATCATACAAGTTTAGATACTGAAGACGCTATTGAAACATGCCTGTGCCCAGAACAGAACCATACCGCCAATCCGAACTGTATGCTAATTGTCAATCGTATTTGATGATAATGGTCCTGACAGAACTACCCATCACAGAAAATTTCCTGCATGTTTACATTTAAAAAAAAAAAAAAAAGAAAGAAAGAAAAAAAAGAGCTACATGGGGACCAATAATTTTCCCCACAAGGACAAGGATTTCATCCTTGAGGTTGACATTTTGTCCCCATAACGTATGGTTTGCAGGGCACACACACATGTTGTTTTTTCATGTTTTATGGGGACCTTCCATATACATAATGATTTTTTTTTTTTATACTGTTTAAAAAAAAAAATCACATTTATAAGCTCCTCATAGGGGCAAAAATGTCCTCTCAAAGGCAACTATTTTAGATATTGCTATTCCCATAACACGCACACACACACACACACACACACATTTTCCAGAGTCATATACTACATACATTGGTAACAGTGCCAGAGCTCGTTTGGTGTCATTTGCAGACCAAAACCATTTAGAATGGAACATATTGATTCAATTTATTGAATCGCAAGCTCTTTACTTTCTAGATGAAGAAGATGATAATTATTCATATCAGCCAATTTTTTTTAACATATCAACGGCGCAAAGAACATTTCACTCACTTTTAGAAATAAAGTTTTTTTCCTTCCACATCCTTCCTCCAACATTCCCTTTTCTTTTTATAACTCACTTTATTCATTTTATTGTTTTGTTAGGTTGAATTATTTGAGTTATAGCATGTAATATAAATGTCCAATTGTTAGTTTAAACAAATGTAAATTTTCACCACCCTCAGTGAGCATAAAAAACACATGAAAATGTTTCATGGTCAACCAAATATCTGTGGCACAAATAAAGACAAAATGACTTGCTGAATTTTGTACTTTCCTTGAATCACACCATAAAATAAGGAAAAATGGCCTACCTGCAACCAATTTGATTTCCCTTCGATGTGAGCAACTTTCTGAGTCTGCAGCACAGAGCTTTATACATGTTCTTTTTTTTCTTTTTTTTACTTAAAGTTAAGAAGTATACTTAAAGTTAATTTTATGAAGTATACTTAAGTAATGTTCAAGTATATTTTTAAGTATACATTATGTAGTAAGTATACTAATGTCAATATGTACTAGTAGTAAACTTGTAAGTGTACTATTTTAATACCGCTTGGGACTAAATTGGCCCACTTTTAGTAGCCTATATAAAAGTATATGTTTAAGTGTACTATAAGTGTAACAGTAGTAAACTTTAAGTGCACAACTAGTTCATAATTATGTTTCTCATTTGTACTGCTAGTGAACTTATGGGTATAGTAGTTTACTATTTTAATACTTGTAGCAACTTTCTCAGTAAACTACTAGTTTAATAGTTTTATACTACAAGTTTTCTTTAAGTGAACTTAACATCATACTTATAGTTTACTATTTATATATTATTTTTTCTCTTTTAGTGTACTCTCAGTAAACTACTAGTTTAGTAGTTTTATACTACAAGTTTTCTTTAAGTGAACTTAACATTATACTTGTAGTTACTATTTATATATAAGTTTTGCACTTACAGTAGGCCTATACTACTATGTTCAAATGTTATTTTTTATACTTGAAAAATACCTTTAACTGTACTTTAATTTTAAAAACATTTGATTAGCTTCATGCATGCTTTTTTATCAGCACTTGAATATTGGTAAGTTTCATAAATAAAGGCAACACTTTAAACAAAAAAGATGAGAAAATCTCATTTTTGTCAAAGGCTACGCCTTGATCAGATTCAGAAACGTGATCAAACACAGATGGAGTAAATCGAGTCCAACAGCTTCAGTCGTTTTCTCTTAATGGGTTACGCTTCATTTGGAAACATTAAGCAATTTTGATTTACAAGCTGTTTAATGTTTGATGATCACATTATTTTACATTTGAGTGAGCAATCTTCTATCACTTGTTTCAGCTTCTTCTTCTCCTGTGTTTTGATTCGGAGATTCTGTACTAGAAGATGTGTCATAGCGCCTCCTACCGTATAACAGTGAAAACATGGATAGCTGGAAAATTCAGTCAATGGTGTGGAAAGAGTAAAGTAGAATTAAAGTAAATTCCTATGTACACTACCATTGGACTAGCGTACCCAAAAATTCAGATACGCAGAATTAGAAACATATCTGTTTTATATCAATGTTTTAATCAATATTTTCAAACAATGTAAGTTTCATAACCCTTACGAAAAAGTTTATTCAAGTGTGCTATTAGTATACTTTTTTTAAACTAAAAAATAAGAAAGTATACTTTCAGTCTACTTTTTATGTACTTCACAGAAATATACTTCAAATTCCACTTAAGTATACTTGACTTATACTGACAGAAAAGTCTAAGTATATTTGGCCTATACTTGTTGATCGAGATATACTTAAAAGTATAATTAAGTATTCTAAGTATTCTTGGCTTGTACTTGTGTTTACTATTTTGATCGAGTAGCTTATTAAATACTTTTTTAAAAACATAATATTATACACTGTCTTGAAAACTAACATGTACAAGTTTATATAGTAACAAGCTTTCGGGTGGAATAGCTTATAAAATAAGCATGGAACTGAACCTGATCTTGTACACAGCGATAATAATTCCCTTACGAAAAATACGTTTATTCAAGTGTTCTATTAGTATACTTCTTTTCAACTAAAAAGAAGAAAGCATACTTTCAGTCTACATTATATATACTTCTCAAAAATATACTTTATGTACTTCTCAGAAATATACTTAATTACACTTAAGTGTACTTGACTTATACTGAGTTGCGAGGAGATCACCTTTCTTTGTATGTCAGTTCTCTTAAAAACCTTATTACCTTTTGTTTTACTTATTTGGAAATGAGACATTTGTACCAGTCGCACTGTGACATTTTAAATGATACCAAACATGAAAAATACTCTGTGATAATCATTCACATTAAACTATACAATTTCTTGGGTGAATTCAGGTGATCTGAGCCTGAAAGAGAGGGGGCGAGGGGAGAGGGAATGAAATGTAGATTAGGATGACTTGGAGGTGAGACTTTCGTCTTGATAGTGCACGAGGGCTAGTTCAAATGTTAATTTCCAGAGAGGTCCTTTGTCCTTTCGGGGTCTGGTCGCTCAACCAGACTGTCCGGCATTTCCTAATTTCTCAATTCTTACAATATTACGTATTTATTTATGTTAATATCTGCGCAATTACTGTGTATTTAGCCTGCCTCTGCCATCCAGCACCCCCCATAACCCCCGTCCCACCCACGCTCAGGTCTTCCGTATTTTTGTAGCCAAATGTTGACAGGTATGAGACTAAGACTAAATAAAAAATACCTGCCAAAATTAACACTGCCTCAACGTGAGCAACTTTCTGAGTCTGCAGCACAGAGCTTTATACATGTTTTTTTTTTTTTTTTGAAAACAAGAAACCACATTGAATTCCTTTCAAACTGCTCATATGCAGCTACTTTTTAATGTACTTCTCAGAAATAAACTTATGGAATTTCCTGGACAGAACTCTTAATCATTGCTTTCTGAAACAGGTAGCCTTCTGTAATGAACTCAGTGCTGTGCTGTCTGAGTTTGGGACTTGTGGTTTTGCAATTGAGACGGTGGTATTAAAAGACCAAACTCAACACCATATAGCCAACTAATAAAGCATACAGAAAAGCAAATGAGAACAGAATATGAACGCAACACGTTTAATAGTGGCCTACGTTAAGCATTTTCCTCCCAATTGTTCACTTTTGTGAACAATTGCAAACGCATTTTTTCAGGAATGCGCTCACTTGTCTATCAGACCATATGGAAGAGGATACAATTCAGTCCATAATTTCAAAGTCGGCTGGAAAGATGAAGTTGACGATGCTGACTCGCCATCTTCGCAGTAGTAGGCTAAACGTGCCTATAGAGAGAAATGCACATTTCATAGGGATTACATAAGCAGAGAGCAGTCTGTTTTGTTTTGAATTGTTTTGTTTAAAAGTAGACATTTCAAGCGTTATATATATATATTCGTTTTGTTCGAAACCCGTAAGACCTTCGTTCATCTTCGGAACACAAATTAAGATATGTTTTGGTTTCTGAACCACCTATAACCATAGATACAAATGAGCGACGGGAAACAGAACAAAGAAGACATGTAACTAATGAAAACAAGACTCAGACAGAACACAACTGTGACAGAAATGATTATTCCTAATTGGCATAATTTATAAGTGGTCTAGGGAATTCTGTGTAAAATGTCTTGACTGGATGTCGATTGTCAGACAATAATAGCCAGAACATAACCTGTAATGTATATGTATATACACATATATACACATATTAATAAATATAAATGAATAAAGAACATTTAAATAAGCAACTATTTCTATGCAGTTATTTCAGGTACATATGTTGAGTATATTTGCAGGAGATGTAATAAATTAGATTCATAAAGCTTGAAGTTTGTGAAGTTCTTGTGGTTTAAGTGGTGTGTTGAGGGTTTTTAATTTGATTTTATGTAATTATAATTTTTTTTGGACATGACAAAGGACTACTGTGATCTGGTTTACTTTTTCTATGACAGTAAAGCATTATTGCACCAGTGACATAAACTCTGTGTCTGGACAAATGCCTGTTATAACACAATACTTATTACCACAAAAATGAATCTCAACTTTCCCTCTAAATTTAAAAAGGGGTGGTATAATGCCCTTTTCACAAGATGTAAAATAAATATCTGATGTCCCCAGAGTGTGTATGTGAAGTTTTAGCTCAAAATACCCCACAGATATTTATATATAGCATGTTAAAAAAAAATTTTTTATATAAATTATAATATTACTTTTTGAGGGTGAGCAAAAACGCACTGTTTTTCTGTCCCTTTAAAATAAAATATCTCCCTTTGCTTTGAACTTCAAGCATTGTAACTTTGCAGATGTTGTTTATGCTCAAACAGCAATATCGATTTTTCTTTTATGCCAAAAATCATTAGGATATTAGGTACAGATCATGTTCAATGAAGATATTTAGTAAATTTCCTACCATAAATATGTAACAAAATTATTTTTGTGAGTGGATGCAGCAAAATCGTAAACATAAATGGACAACTTTAAAGGCGATTTTCTTAATGTTTACATTTTTTGCACCCTCAGATTCCAGATTTTGCCAAATATTGTCCTATCCTAACAAAAACCATACATCAATGGAAACCTTATTTAATCAGCTTTCATATAATGTATAAATCTCAATAAAAAAATAAATAAAAAGAACCTTGTAACTGTTTTTGTGGTCCAGGGTCACATGTATGGTCATGTGACCAAGCAAATAGCCTACTCATGATTAATTTTAGAGCTAGATGGCGGGAGAGTTCGAGTTAACTTACAAACAGCAATTCAAGATGTTTTGTTTTGTATGTGAAATATTTCACACATTTTGTCAAACAAAATATTTTCTTGTTTCAAATACTAATACATGTATGAATTTCTATTGTAACAACAAACTTAATTTGAGGCCTTCAGTATTTTGTTTTGTCCTCTGGTTTCTTTTGTTAATGCTTCACTGTCTTTCTTTTCTTTTTTGTAAATGCTCTTTTTCCATAACTCTTCATATCTGTTTGGGTCTTTTCTCATTACCCCTCAAGTTACAAGGGTAACTTTAATTTAAGGATAATCTTGTATCATCAAGGGTTGCAAAAATAACATGTTTATATTTAGTTTACAATATTTAATATTTGCAATATACACTGATCAGCCACAACATTAAAACCACCTGCCTAATATCATGTACTTATGCTGCCAAAACAGCTCTGATATGTCAAGGCAAGGACTCCAGAAGACCTCAGTATGTGTGCTGTGGTATCAGGTTGTGAGGTGGTGCCTCCATGGATCAGATTTGTTCATCAAGCACATCCCATAGATGCTCAATCGGATTGAGATATGGGGAATTTTGAAGCCAAGGCAACACCTAGAACTCAACGTCATGTCCCTCAAACCCTTTCTGAATGATTTTTGTATTGTGGCAGGGTGCATTATCCTGCTGAAACAGGCCACTGCCATCAGGGAACACCATTGCCACGGTCTGCAACAATCTTAGGTAGGTGATACGTGCTCCCGCCTGGAGCAGCCTTTCCTCGGCTAGTCGTTCTGAGGTTTGCCACTAATGCCGCGGACTCTGGCGTCTCTGTAGTGGTTAAACATGAGATATAATTCGTCTTGTGTATATCTAATGGGTGATTTTTGGTCTCGTGAATCTATAATTTTTTCCCTGGGCAATCGTTTTGGCTGAGGGGAAGTTTCATAACTTTATAAGCTATTTAACTTTACCGATGTATGGTTAGACTAGAGCGCTGACTTTGTATGTTTGACTGAATTGTTTGCTTTATTTGTATAGCTTCTTATACCTTTTACTTATACTTTTATAATGGCTAATATTGATAAAACTGAAATTTAACAAAAAGAGACTGGGTTGAGTTTTGTCATTTTAATACAACGAAGATGATCTGTAATGTTGTTTACTGCAAAATCTGTTGTTTAGTACAAATGCACATATTGCCTGGACCATAAAATGTTTAATATTTTTATATTATATTTAAAATGAAAAGAGGCAGGTTTGTGTTTTATATTTTGTTTTTTCATAAATAGGCAAACGTTATGTGCAGTTGAATATAATCAATATGCGTTGCCTGAACCACATTTGTGTGGCTATAATGTTTAAGATTTCTTTAAATGAAAACGAAAAGAGTTAGTATGGTGTTTTATAACATATTTCATTGCCTAAAATATACACAGAGAAAACCGGAGTAGCAGAGCGAGCTGAGTGACGCGCGCTGCATTAGAAGGTGGGCGGGGTTAGGATTTCCCAAGATTTTCCAAGATAGCGCCGCCCATACCCCCCATAAACGGCTTCAAACCCGTTCTTCAGAAAGTCTATGGGTGACGTCACAGACGCTTTGTCCATATTTTTTACAGTCTATGGTTCTAACACCTTTTTATCATGGGCAGCATTCATTTTTTCAGCAATTTTTTGAGCTACAGTAGCTCTTTTGTGTGACCGGACCAGGCAGGCGAGCCTTTGCTCCCCATGTGCATGTGTGAGTCTTGGGCGTCCATGACCCTGTTCACTGGTTGTCCTTCCTTGCAACTCTTTTGGTAGGTATTAACCACTACAGACCGTAAACAGCCCACAAGACCTGCTGTTTTGGAGATGCTCATCCAGTTGTCTTGCCATCACCATTTGGCCTTTGTCACTCAGATCTTTTCACTTACTCTTTTCTCTGCTTCCAACTTATGAAATTCAAGAACTGACTGTTCAGTTGTTGCCTAATATATCCTCTTGACAGGTGCCACTGTACTGATATAATAAATTATATTCACCACATCAATCAGTGGTTTAAATGTTGTGGCTGATCAATGTAATATACAGTATAAACCTTGAATTTGTCTCTACCGCAACACAAAGTCTTTACCGCAACACCTAAAAATGCTGTGGTAAAAGACGTGCTGTGGAAATGACATTTTTGCTAATATTGCAGAAAACTGGCAGCTAGCAAGATCTGATACATCAGTTTTGACTTTTAGCAACATATATATATATGCATTCAACAGTAATATAAATTATTTTTTAAAATGTGATTCAAAATACACAATTACTAAGCTGAATGGTAAGGACGCACAATAAATACAAAGAAGAAAAGATGATCTTTATCTTATTTTTTCTGGATCTTGTGAGTGACCTAATGGAGGTGGACCAATCTCTCAGACATGTGCTCACATGCTAATTTCTAAGTGCAACACGTACCTGCTTCCGTCGAAGGGCAGAGTGAGTGTGCGGAGGCGACAGTGCGTCCAGAACACAGACACTGCTGCCCGCTGGCGATGAAAGAGGGGCTTGGGGGTGACAAGGCATAGCGTCGTAGACCGCCAAGCGCCCCCTCTTGGGACCCAGAGGTTTCAGAAATTACTCTTTTGTTGAAAATGTGGGTCAGTGTCAGAAAATAAAGAAAAGGAAACAAAAGATTCTCCGCCCGGCCCTCCACTGGGGGAAGGATTGGCGCTTTCACCATCTCCTGAAGAGCAACTTGATCCACCTCTGGGTCGCCCGTCTCAGGGTCGTTTGCACCGTCGCTTGCCTCCTGGTATGGCAGCGACCTGGACGTGGATTACCCCGCCAAGAGGAGGCGGACGCTGGACACAGCTGCATCGCAACAGCCCGCTCCACTGGGGGGATATCCACATACCCCTTAGCTGCCCCGCCGTCGAGGGTGATGTGGGGAGAGGAGCCACTAGGACGGCTTCTGGCACTAAACAGTGCCGTCCACGTCCTAGAAAGCTCCTCATGCACCTCCGGAAAGAAAGGTAACGGGGCGGTGCACTGAGAACCAGCGCAGCCCACCCCGAGAAACCAATCATCCAACCGGGAAGGTTCGGGACGTGGTGGAGGGTTCCACACAAGCCCGACCTTCTCGCCGGCCCGGGAAAGCATAGCCGCCCATTTTGGATCGGTCTCGGGCAACTCTACACGCCCCGAGGGGGGTAACGCAGCTGAGTCTTCATCTCCAGAGGACTGAAGCTCCCCCTCAGATGCTGCGATCGACATCTGATCGTCAGCTGGAGCCTCAAATGAAAACGATTGGTCATCCAGAAGAAGGACCAAGACGTTCACTAAGGGGCTCCGACGGCAGCAGCGCTTGTGAGGCGTGAGGGGCCCGCAGAGGTTGTCTCGGCGGGGAAGGCCTCACTGTAATCCTCAGATCACCCTGGTCATGCGCAGAAGTAGGTTTATTCTGCGGGGCAGAATAGACGCTAGGTCGGGACATAGGCGAGGGACTGCACCTCCCCTGAGGAAGGCGAGTCTTGATCTCAGCACTGTGATAGTCATATTCCCGCAGTGGGAACATGAACTTTCCACAAAAGCTGCCTCAGCGTGCTGAATGCCCAAACACGAGAGGCAACTACTGTGGCTGTCTGCTGGCGCCAGGGAATGACGGTATCCAGAAACGCACAAGCGGAATGACATCCTGAAAAGGACGCAGGGTCACGCTTGTGTTGCTCTTTAGTAAAATAAGGGCCCTTTCACACCTGAAAGTCCGCACCAAGGTCCGAACCAAAGTTCATGTTTTGATACATTGTATACATTTGGTTAGTTTTGGTTTGGTTTCACATTGCAATTATGCGAGCGCACTAAAGAACTTTTCATGACGTACTTGCGTCCTGTCGTCATCATCTACATGGCTGCATATTGACATTGATTGGTTTGTAAACGGATGTGCGTCTGACGTCAGCGTGTTGTCAATTCGGCGGGTAACTTTGACAAGAATGAATGAACAGACCCATATTATCGTTGCCACTATGCTGTTATTATTACGCCATTACTCCCTCCAGCACCAACTATACTCGACGCTAGTTCAAATTCGCCAAATGAACGTCCTCGTTGTGCAAACAAATCATCGCCGGTAGGACGCAGGACAAATGTGTGCGTGTGTGTGTGCGCGCGCGCGCGAATCAGCTGGAAGAAACGCTGTGGGCAGGACTGACAGATCTGCACATAAATATTCTTCTTCAGTTGTTTATGCTACGCGGGAACCACCGGAACTTCCTGTAAATGGTCCGAAAGTCCGAACCATACAGACAATGCTTTCACACTAGAAACGAACCAAACCTTTGAACAGTTTGATCCGGACCGAGACCACCTCTTTTCGTCGGACCAAATTTCGTCTGTTTGGTCCGGACCGTGGTCCGGGGGAGGTTTCACACCTGTAATTTTGATTCGGACCAAACTGAAAAGTCCGAAAGTCCGGACCAAACAAGGTAGGTGTGAAAGGGCCCTAAAAAACAGAAAAAACTATCTTTGTGCTGAGGCACCCAGGGGTAGCCGTGTTGTGTAATATACACGGAAGGAACACCCACCGAACGCCCACTGCTGATTGCATCATCACACCAACACAAGACAGGGTCTTCTTAGAAGAGTTTTCGGTAGTCTTGTAGAACTCTGAAGTCCACCAGAAGCTCGGCTCCAAAGTGAAAGACAATGTGTGCGTGCGCCCGCTTCCTGTTTATACTCGCGCTGTGGGGCGGGGCGCGTGACGCGTTTCACGCACGCCAACGTTCATTGGCTCGTTCTGTAGACACTCGAAGATGATAGGGCTCCCTGAAGTGATCACAATTACGTCGTCACATCGACGTTACGTCAAACGTGAGCGACTGAAAGGGAACTCTGCTTAAAAAAAATGGTCTTGATCCTGCAGATCTTGCTAATTTCAGACCTATCTCCAAACTATAGACCAAGACCACAATATCCTCAAAGTTTTCCAGTCCGGTTTTAAATCTCTACACAGAACAGAATTGTCTCTTTTAACCCTCTGGGGACCAAAAACGCGCCCGCGCGTTTTGCTCGTTTTTTTTTTTAGCAATGAAAAATAAACACAAAATGCTCTGTTAATTTTGATCTTTCATTTTCGTGTAATACATCAATCGATCCTGTTCAGTTTCTATTTTTTTTTCTGTATACTCACAATAAAAATAAAGTGTTTTGCTTTTTGACAAATAAAGAAAAACTAACATGATGCTATTTCTGCCTTCTCTCTGTCAGTAAACTCCCATTTGAAACGCGTTCGAAAATGATCTATAACTCCGCGAAAATTCAGTCAAACAGGGAAACAGACCCACGGGCATAAAGCTTGAGATCGCAGCTTTTAAATGAAGTAATTTATATAAAAAACAAATATTATCAGCTTCTGTAATCTGTATAAAAAGAGAGCGACTCCAGTCGAGCTCATTACGAGATGATTCACAGTAATTTGACCACGCCCCGGAGAGCGCGTGCTATTCAAACGCAAATTCTGAGAACCATTTCAGTCTGTGAAACGCCCACATCAACTGTAAACAAAGAGGCATAATATAGCCTACCTTATGGAGAAAATTTTCCGTGCTGATATGAGGAGCAGATCCCGCTGAGGAGTGAGGTAGGCTAAGTTATCCTTTCTCAAGTGTTAATGTGGAATAACGTTATGGAATAACGTTAGTGTAGGCCTATGTAAACAAAAAGATGAATCGCGTTTCTATAATATGAATCGCGTTTCTGTGAGATGAATGAAGGGTACATATTTGTAAAGACTGTTTAGCCTAAATATGAATCGCGTTTCTGTGAGATGAATGAAGGGTACATATTTGTAAAGACTGTTTACCCTAAATATGAATCGCGTTTCTGTGAGATGAATGAAGGGTACATATTTGTAAAGACTGTTTAGCCTAAATATGAATCGCGTTTCTGTGAGATGAATGAAGGGTACATATTTGTAAAGACTGTTTAGCCTAAATATGAATCGCGTTTCTGTGAGATGAATGAAGGGTACATATTTGTAAAGACTGTTTAGCCTAAATATGAATCGCGCGTCTGTGTGTGAATAAACTGCTTTGCTAGAGCCTACTGAGATGAGTAAAAATCGACTGAAATATGTTGAAATAAAATGTATTTGTATAAGCAACGTATTAAACTGCAAATTAACATTTATAGGCTATGCCCTAATATTTCATAAAAACAAAGTTACAGTCAGGCGAAGTATGAAAGACAATATTTTGTTGACTAGATTTGGGTACAGTTTTTACTGTAGAATATACTGTCACATCAAATAAGCTTTTCTGCTCATATATATAAAATACTATTTTGTCAAAAATAAAGTCATAGACTAAGATGTTCCAATGTTGGCTATATTCAAACTAATGAATACATATGATAAAATGTAGGCCTATAATCTTTTTTTTTTTTTTACAAAGAAAGAGTACTTTTTTTGCAGAAATATTGCTGAAATTGTAATTATTGTTGTAATTGTAACCTTTTTAATAAAATAGCAAAACATATTTACAAGATAGATGTAAGCAAAATCTTAAATGGTCAATATAAGTCTTCTTCTAAATATATAGGCTATTTTGTCCTTGCATTGTGGCTCAGTCAGTGTCACACCTGAATGAATGGCTAATTATGCAGAGTCATTATGCAGAGTGGGTGGGACTGGGTAATCTAAGGTGTAAACTACTCCTCCCCCTCGCATATTGGCTTTCCAAGCAAAACCTGTTTTACACCATTTAAATCAATGTATTTTTTTTTGTGAACGATAAAGCAAGACTATTTTCACATAATTTTGAAGCTAGAACTCGAAGAGAAAACATCCATTAGTCAAAAGTCTTGTGGGCACATATTTTGTATGAGTTTTGTGGTCTTATTTCAGCAACTTTCATTTTTATTTTTTTAAATAACCACGCATAAACATTATTCTCTTAAAAATACAAACATCTACATACATGTTGCTCGCATATTATGGTAGGCCTGTTTGTGTTATATAGAGTGAATTTACACCTTTGCCATTAACATGTTTATAAATAACTGAAAAAAGCACAAATGTCAGAGCATGTCAGAACATCTCAAGGGCCCCAAAAACAGCTTGGTCCCCAGAGGGTTAAAAGTTTTAACGATATCTATTTAGCTACCCATTCTGGTGACTATGTTGTTCTTGTGCTTCTTGATTTAACTGCTGCATTTGATACTGTGGACCATGAAATTCTGATTTCTCGTTTGGAGCATTGGGTAGGCATAAAGGGCATAGCACTTGAATGGTTCAGGTCATATTTGGAAGGTCGGAATCTCTGTGTCAGCTGTGGGAACTCTGAGTCTTCTTCTGCACCTCTCTCGTGTGGGGTCCCTCAGGGGTCAGTTTTGGGCCCTCTTCTTTTTTCTCTTTATTTGCTGCCGCTTGGCTTAATAATTAGGAAGCATGGCATGTCATTCCACTGTTATGTGGATGATAGCCAGATTTACATGCCTCTTAAAAAGAATGACACTGTCAGACTGTTAATAGAGTGTCTTGATGATATAAAAGCCTGGATGGCTATTCTTTTTTTTAAGTTTTAATGCGAATAAAACAGAAGTGATGATTTTTGGTGGCACCACTGGGACCCATTCTGTTGAGTTGGGTGCTTTGGCCCAGTACACTAAGCCAATAATCACTAACCTAGTGGTTAAAATCGACTCTGACCTTAAGCTAGACAGTCAGATTAGAGCAGTAGTTAAAACAAGTTTTTTTCCAGTTGAGGTAGCTGGCCCAAATAAAGCCTTTTTTTACAAAGACAACAATTTGAGACAGTAATCCATGCCTTTGTTACTACCCTGCTGGATTACTGTAATGCACTGTATGTGGGGGTTAGTGGTTCTTCTTTAGCTCATCTTCAAATGGTTCAAAAAACGGCAGCGCGTCTTTTAACAGGAACGCGTAAACATGAGCACATTTCCCCCATCTTAGCCTTGCTTCACTGGCTGCCTGTACAGTTCAGGATTAATTTTAAAATTATTTTATTTGTTTTTAAATCGCTTAATGATCTTGCCCCTCCCTACATTTCTGAGCTACTTCATCTTTATACACCCACTCGTTCTCTCATGTCAGCTGATCAACTGCTCCTGTATGTGCCCAAAACAAGTCGTAAGCTCAGAGGGGACCGTGCCTTTTCTGTGGCAGCTCCGAAATTGTGGAATGATCTGCCTCAGTTTATTAGACAGGCCTCTTCAATGTCTCGTTTTAAATCTCTTCTAAAAACCCATCTTTTTTCTTTGGCCTTTCACACCAGAAGTTAACATTTTGTTTTATTTTTATTGTTTTTATGGTGTTTGTCATATGTTTTGTCTCTTAATCTGATCTGAATTAGATCATGGTTTGGTCTTCAGTGTTGTCAACAGTAATCATGCATCATAAACAGTGTTGGTCAAGTTACTTGGAAATAGTAATTAGTTACTGATTGATTACTGATTACTTCTCCAAGAAAGTAATCCAGTTACTTTACTGATTACTTATTTTCAAAAGTAATTAGTTACTTTACTAGTTACTTTACTAAGTTACTTTTCAAAAACATGATGCACGACCTGAATACGCTATAAAGCAACAGACCTTTCAGCCTAATTCTATTCTTTCTGCATATTACATCATCTAAAATTGAATCAAATGAAACATTCTCTTTTTTAAAACTTTTATTAGTTTCAATATTTTAACTTTATGCACATTGCATCAAGCAAAAATTAAATTAAATGCAACAGTCTCAGACTTGAAGAAAATTGTTGAACATTTAAACCTATTTTCTGCACTTTCCACCATATTTTAATGAAATAAAGAAAGTCCTTCTTCTGTTAACTTATATTTCTGCATATTCCAGCATATATAAAAAAAAAATTTTTGTAAAATCCTTCATTCGAATAGTATAGATGTAAATAAAATACAGCAATAAAATAAAGTCTCTCCTGACTGTATTCCAAATTATTAACATTTACGTCTTTTAACAGTAAAGTGCAGAGAGGAGTAAAAATGAGTTTACCAAAACAAAAAATGCTGTTGCATGCCACATTTAGGCTGTTAGTCCAGTCTCATTTTATGGCTACCCTGACAAGGCCCTATGTTTTTTTTGTTTTTTTTTTTGGAGTGAAACAGTGGTTCCCTTTCGTTGTCACTCCGAGTTACGTCGGATGACGACGAATGGGGTTTCGCTTAGAAATCCTATCATCTTCGAGTATGAAAACACGAGCCAATGGCAATGAAATGCCATGGGTCTGCGGAATTTGCATAGCGTAACTCCGCCCCACGCAGGGGGTATATAAGGAAGTGCGCGAGCAACATGCAGACTATGTTTTCGCTTCGGAGCCAAGTTCAGTACTTCACTCCACAAGCTTTTTGAGTGTCATCTCAAATCTCTTCGAGACGAGCGGCTCTTCAGTGTGTTGGTGTGACGGCGCTTCCAGCGAGATCGCATTTCCTGCTGCTGATTTGTGCAGTAATCTGCCGACAGTGAGTGTGTTTTTATCCCTGGGTGCTTCAGCACTCTGCTGAGCTTTTCCACTCTCTAAAAAGAGCTGCACGCGGCACGTCTTTTTCAAGACGGTTCGCCCGTGTATTTTCTGGATGTGTGTGCGTCAGTCATCTGCCTAACGGTCGCGAGCGCTGTTTTGCGTGTTGGGCTTTATCACGCTTGGCAGCGCTCGTTGATGAGTCATGTTTTCATTGCGGGAACATGACCATCGCGATGTTTATAGATCAAGACTCAATGATCTCCATGTGAGTAGAGTCCCCTCTGCCACACCCCAATTTATCTCTTCCTCGAGAAGGGATACTTTGGCTGGTGGCCAGGGTGATCTGAGGGGTTGGTGTGGCACAACAACCGACGATTCAATTCCTCGGGCCACACCCCCCTCCACATCGCAGACCATGCACTCACAGCATCACAAGGCGGGCTTGATTCCTCTGGAAATGAAGTTTCGACTGCGTTGCCTCCCACGGGAGTGCCATCGTTGCCGGGACCGATCCAGAGCTGTCAGCCATGCTTTCCCGGGCAGCTGAAAGCATCGGCTGGAGTGGCCCCGCCCTCCCCCCGAGCGCTGTAAGCTTCTCCCGGACGTGCATCAGGACGCCTGCGCTGCGCGAGACTCCACGTGACTTTCGCGGCCAGCGGGTGTCCTCCGCCTTCGCTGCTTTCGATCGCACGGCGATCATGGTCTGTATGTTCCCTGTCACTATAGTGGCACGGTCATGCAGTGCTGTGTGTCGCCTGCGCCTTCGATGCAGTGCTGTCCCGGGAGTTCTGTCGAACCGGCCGCAGTGGAACGCTAGTCCTTCCCTGGCCAACCCTGGCAGAACGCGGAAATTCTTACCACGCCCCTATGCTGGGACGCTATGCCTCCCATGCCCGGCCTGGTTGTTCCGCCACGCACACTACTGACCTCGCTCTCGGGCGACATCGGTACCTGCGTGATCCTGGGTCAGGTGATGTCCACTATGTGGTCCAGACATGGGCTTAGCCAGGTTGATGTGGCAGGGTCTGAGAATTCATTTTCTCAGCTCCCCCATGTCCCAGGCTGAGCTCTTTGGCGGTGTGGCTTCGACCACCTGAAGCAGACTCGGGTCCGGCACCGATGGTCATCCATCCGTGCGGCCTCCTCAGTCTGCTTCCCGCCAAGCCCCCCTCCATGCGGCTGCTCCCCTCTGGCCTGCAAACGGACCTGAGCAGGAGGAAGCCGCAGGAGGGCGGCGCTGCCCGTCTCCGCCCCTTAGACTGCCACACCAGCCTAAGCAGCACCTTGAGGCGGGCAGCCTGGTCGGCGGGGTGGTTGAGGACTGCGCCCAACAGTCTTCGATCAATCCACAAGCAGACTGAGGCTTCTGCACTGACGGTCATCCGTCGGTGTGGTCTGCTTAGTCTGCTTCCCACCGACGCCGCCTCCTTGCGGCTCCTCCCCTCGAGCCTTCACTGGCCTGAGCACAAGGGGGTCGCTGGAGGCTGGCACCGCCTGTCTCTGCCCCTTAGCCGGCTAACACCTGGCTGAGCAGCACAAACCTGAGACAGGCAGCTTGGAGTTAGGGCTCAGTTCTTCAGGAGCTGGTAGCAGGACCACTCCTTCCCCCGCTTGAGGGCTGGGTGAAGATCTCTACAAAAGAACTAATGCTCTTTCTCTGAGCCCCAAGAGGCTGTGGATGACAGCACGCGCCACCCACGGGCCACGCTCCTCTCATCCCCCTCTGTCGCCAGACCCCTGCCAGAGCACGCCCCCGTGGGACGCTGGTCCTCCCCTGGCCTCCTCTGGCAGGACGCGGTTTATGGCCGTGCCCCCGCACCGGGCCACTATGCCACCCACGCCTGGGCCGGTCATTCCGCCTCGCTGCACCCCCGACAGTACGTCTGTGGTTCGAATAACCCCGCTGGCGCAGTTTCTGGAGGCCTGGCTAGAGCTTTCCGGACTGTCCCGCCGGGTCGGAGAACCATCAGGCTCGGCTACGTGATTCAGTTCGCGTGGTCTCCTCCCCGCCTCAGGGGAATCCGCTCACTATGGCCGGTGGCAATGCCCCTGTCATGAGAGCGGAGGTCGCTACCCTACTGGCGAAGGGTGCGATCGAGACTGTCCCTCCAGCCGAAATGAAGTCTGGGTTTTACAGCCCCTACTTTATTGTACCGAAGAATCCGGTGGGTTACGACCAATCCTGGACCTGCGCGTCTTGAACCGCTCCCTTCATAAAAGGAGGACGCCGTTCAAGATGCTCACGGCCAAACGCATTTTTGAATGCGTGCGGCCGCAGGATTGGTTTGCAGCGATCGACCTGAAGGACGCCTACTCCCGTGTCTCCATTTTTCCTCGACACAGACCGTTTCTACAGTTTGCTTTCGAGGGACAGGCATACAGTACGCGGTTCTCCCTTTCGGGTTAGCCCTGTCTCCTCGCGTCTTCACGAAGGTTGTCGAGGCAGCCCTTGTTCCCCTACGCGAACACGGGGTTCGCATCCTGAACTATCTCGACGACTGGCTGATCCTAGCTCACTCTCGAGACCAGGTTTGCGAACACAGGGACCTTGTGCTCCGGCACCTAGCTCGTCTGGGCCTTCGGGTCAACTGGGAGAAGAGCAAACTCTGCCCCGTGCAGAGGATCTCTTTTCTCGGTATGGAGATCGACTCGGTCGCCATGTGCGCGCAGCTTACGAGCGAGCGCGCGTAGTCACTGCTGACTTGTCTTCGCCAATTCAAGGGCAACAATGCGGTTCCACTGAAACTATTTCAGAGGCTCCTGGGGCATATGGCATCCGCAGCCGCAGTAACGCCGCTCGGATTGCTTCATATGAGACCGCTTCAGCTTTGGCTTCACGATCGAGTCCCGAGGTGGGCATGGCAACACGGCACGCTCCGAGTCCCAGTGACTCCGACCTGCCGTCAGACCTTCACCCCGTGGTCGAACCTCAATTTTCTACGGGCTAGAGTGCCCTTAGAACGAGCTTCCAGGCATGTTGTTGTCTCCACAGATGCCTCCACCACGGGCTGGGGTGCCATGTGCAATGGACATGCTGCTGCAGGTTCCTGGACAGGTCCTCAGCGCCTTTTGCATGTCAATTGCCTCGAGTTGCTGGCCGTACGCCTTGCCCTGCACCGCTTCCGAGCGTTGCTCAAGGGTCAACACGTACTAGTCCGATCAGACAATACCGCCACAGTAGCGTACATCAACCATCAAGGTGGTCTACGCTCCCGCCGTATGTCGCAACTCGCCCGCCACCTCCTCATATGGAGTCAGAAGCATCTGAGGTCGCTTCGAGCCATTTATATCCCGGGACACCTGAACCAGGCGGCCGACGAGCTGTCTCGAGTTCGGCCTCTCGCTGGAGAATGGCGACTCCATCCCCAGTCGGTCCAGCTGATTTGGGATCAGTTCGGAGACGCACAGGTAGATCTGTTTGCCTCCCAAGACTCGTCCCACTGCGACCTGTTTTATTCCCTGTCCGAGGGCACGCTCGGCACGGATGCACTGGCGCACAGCTGGCCGCGGGGCCTACGCAAGTATGCGTTTCCCCCAGTGAGCCTCCTTGCGCAGACTTTGCGCAAGATCAGGGAGGATGAGGAGCAGGTAATATTGGTTGCCCCGTTTTGGCACAACCGCACCTGGTTCCCAGAACTAGTTCTCCTCGCGACAGCACCTCCCTGGCCAATTCCTCTGAGGAAGGACCTGCTTTCTCAGGGACGGGGCACCCTTTGGCACCCTCGTCCCGATCTTTGGAACCTCCACGTGTGGCTCCTGGACGGGAGGAGGTAGGTTTGAGTACCCTACCACCAGCGGTGGTGGCTACCATCACTTCCGCTAGAGCATCGTCCACGAGACATGCCTATGCGTTGAAGTGGAACCTCTTCGTCAACTGGTGTTCTTCTAAACAGCAAGAACCCACGAAATGCCCGATCAGTGTCGTGCTTTCCTTCCTGCAAGAAGGGTTGGAGCGAAGGCTGTCTCCCTCCACCCTGAAAGTGTATGTTGCCGCTATTGCCGCACATCACGATGCAGTTGAAGGTAAGTCTCTGGGGAAGCACGACCTGATCATCAGGTTCCTGAGAGGAGCGAGGAGACTAAATCCTCCTCGCTCTCCTCTCGTTCCCTCTTGGGACCTCTCAGTGGTTCTAACTGCCCTGCAGAGTGCTCCCTTTGAGCTTCTGCAATCAGTGGAGCTTAAGTTCCTGTCTATGAAGACAGCGCTCCTGGTTGCATTGGCCTCCATCAAGAGGGTAGGGGACCTGCAGGCATTCTCGGTTGACGAAGCGTGCCTGGAATTCGGGCCGGCTATCTCTCACGTGATCCTGAGACCCCGGCCTGGATATGTGCCCAAGGTTCCCACCACACCCTTTCGAGACCAGGTGGTGAACCTGCAAGCGCTGCCCTTGGAGGAGGCAGACCCAGCCTTGGCACTGCTCTGTCCAGTACGCGCCCTCCGTGCTTACGTAGACAGAACGCAGTGTTTCAGGACCTCAGACCAGCTCTTTGTCTGTCATGGTGGGAAGCTGAAGGGAAAGGCTCTCTCGAAGCAAAGGTTGTCTCACTGGATAGTGGACGCCATTGCTTTGGCTTACCAGCAGCAAGGTCGACCGTGCCCCCTTGGTGTGACGGCCCACTCCACCCGGAGTGTGGCATCCTCTTGGGTTCTAGCGCATGGCGCCTCGCTAACAGACATCTGCAGAGCTGCAGGCTGGGCGACACCTAATACTTCGCGAGATTCTACAATCTCCGAGTTGAGCCAGTTTCTTCTCATGTACTCGCTTCAACTAGCCGGTGCTAGATTCTGCTCAGGTGTCTTCGCTTGCTCGCCATTCCTCTCCACGGACGGGATACGTGCGATATTTCCTCAGGTGAGCCTCATAAGCCCTGAGTCTCCTCCAGCACTGTTGACGTCAACGCCAGAGTTATGCCACCGGCAGCTTTCGCGCTTGGCTAGGTGCCTCCATGTGCATGGTTCCCCCTCCGGGCGACCCCCACATGTGTATTCCACTGTAAGCCTCTTTGAGCATGTGTCTTTCCCTTGGCAAGCCACCTTGCCACCCCTGGGTTTGAAATATTCCACCTGCGGCTGGACACCCCAGTGACTCCGTATGCAGCCCTTCGGGGTCATATGTGTATTCCAAGTCCCCCCCTTCGGGTTGGGCATGATTGCATATTTCCACTGAGATATGCTTCCCAGTGTACCTTGGTATTCCTGTGTTAAGTAGGAGTCCTTCGTCCGTGCCAGTCTCACGACAGGGAGCTCAGACTTACGCAGGGCACTGGAAGACAGTCGAGAGGTGGCGTGATTACACTGGGAACCCCATTCGTCGTCATCCGACGTAACTCGGAGTGACAACGAAAGGGAACGTCTCGGTTACGTATGTAACCCTCGTTCCCTGAGTAGGGAACAGAGACGTTACGTCTCCCTGCCACTTCCGCTGTACCGCTGGAACGCCTGAGTTCAGTCTCGGCTCCTCAGCGAAGACATAGTCTGCATGTTGCTCGCGCACTTCCTTATATACCCCCTGCGTGGGGCGGAGTTACGCTATGCAAATTCCGCAGACCCATGGCATTTCATTGCCATTGGCTCGTGTTTTAATACTCGAAGATGATAGGATTTCTAAGCGAAACCCCATTCGTCGTCATCCGGCGTAACGTCTCCGTTCCCTACTCAGGGAACGAGGGTTACATACGTAACCGAGACGTTATATCGCATCAGCAGAAGCTTCTCAAACCTCCTATCACACAGTCTGTTCCTTTTCTATTTTGTGGGCTCTACTGACCTAAACCATCTTATGTGCTATCAATACTGAATGAGATTTAATTTTGGTTGAGGCTGTTTTGACCTCTTTATTTCAATCTTCTATTGATGTTAAGATTAATATTCATGATTAATGATGATCAATATCCCTGATATTGAACAGGGGATGAATAATTGATATTTTATTATATTCTATCATTTTAATAATTGTACTCACTGCTTAAAACAAACAAAGTGTAAGATCTGCCCACCATGAATGATATAATAAATTCAACAAATCCACCCAAATCAATTATCAAATAATAATCTTACCTTTACAATAACATCTGGAAGGCTGGCTGTCATTCTAGAGAGGTCATCTTTCAGGGCAAGTGTCTTTGACATCAGGCTTGTGAGTGTTGGTAGTAAAGCCCCATAGGTGCACTCATCCCCTTGTAAGATGTCTAGCGCTACGGTCAGGGGCTTCATCACGGTGCAGTACTCTTGTAAAAATAGGTACTCCCTTTCATTAAGGCACTTGATTCCCAGTTTTACACACAGGGGATTCAGCTCATTCATCGGAATTGTGATGATTCTGGAAATGGCCTCATACAGGGAATTCCACCTTGTGGATGTGGGTACCATTAATTTCCTGCGGCTGACTTCCTCCACCTGTTCAGAGGCTAATGTTGATCGACTTGCTTTAGTCCAAAGAGCAGAGCATTTTGCAATACTACTCCTATATACAGCCTTGGTGTCTGCTCAGGAATTTAGATGTTTGTCAACATCGCTTGTTGAAATTAAGTTAATTGTGTGTGATGCACACCTGTAGTGTGGAGGGAGGCTGAACTGTCCATCACCAGATGCGGTTGAAAGAGCTTCTATGACATCTGTAAAAGTCGGTTCCTCATCCTCACCTTCTTCTTCATTTTCAGATTCAGACTCCAAATTACAGGGCTGACACACTCTGAATGCTTTGGCAAAATTAGATGCATTATCAGTTACAGTGGCAACAACTTTGCCATGCAGTCCATATGATGAATGGATTTCTTCAATCTCTGCTCCAATTACATCATAGGTGTGCCTGCCTCTAATTCTCTTACATGCATCATAGGGTGGCCTTGTTGCGCTGTAAAGTGGAATTAATCCAGTGAACTGTTACACCCATAAAACTTTTGTTATTCACCGTCCAGATGTCAGCAGTGGTGGAAACAAAGTCTACATCTCCGAGTGCAGCCTTCAAATTAGCGTCCATTATGTCATATTCTCTCTCAAGGTATCCTGCAAATGACTTTCTCTGCGGCAGCTTGACTCCGTGTTTGGTCGGTATTTTTTCTACAATGCGTCGGAACGATTCAGAGTCAACAGTGGAAATTGGCAGCATGTTTTCGACAATATAGCCAGCGACGAGCTTATTCAGTTCAGCGGCACTAAGTGCTGTCGCACTCGCTTTTAAGTCTATTTTCACCTGTTTAGCAGGAGAGGGGCCCACGGAGGTTCGCCTGGTGGAATTGGATGTAGCCGCAGCGGTCATGTCAGTTGGGGGTTCAGGGTTTTTTTCAGTAAGTTTCACATTCCTGTGCCGGCTTGCTAGGTGCTTGCTCAGATTTGAGGTGGAATTTTTCGCTGTAGATAAAAGTTTTCTTCCCACGCAGAGTGTACAGCGGACGCTGATGTTTTTGTCACCTTTAACCGAGTCAAACTCAAAGTAATGTCGGTACTTCCAAGCATTAAACGCTGCATGGTCTTGCTCTCTTCCACGCTCCATGTTGTCTCTTCTTGTTCAACACTACACTGACTGACGGCGCGGGCGCGGGCGCGGCGCTCATACGTCATTGTCACTCACGACTCACGTCACGACACGAGACAGTCTCACGAAACAAAATCAAGGTTAAATAACGCAGTAACACAGCCTGCTTACGGGGAAGTAACAGTAATCTAATTACTGTTTTTGCAATTGTAATCCCTTACTTTACTCGTTACTTGAAAAAAGTAATCGGATTACAGTAACGCGTTACTTCTAACGCGTTACTGCCCATCAGTGATCATAAATATAGTTAATCAGAAACAGTTTAAACTAGTATTAATATTCACTCGACTAAACTGCAAACTTAAATGATTGAGCATGTTTCTAAGATTTCAGCCATTTTGAAACTGATGTCAGATGTTCAGTAGGTGACCTTTATATTGCATGAGAAACATTTCAACATTTGAGAAGCCACAAAATTTTGATTTTAAGTTAATCAATGTATCAATGTTAATCAACATACATTTACATTGAGCCAAATAGATGCTCACAAACAGAAGTCATATTAGCCGTAGGAAGTAACCAACAACAGTTTTCTGCTTAAACACTTATAGGTATATAATTATATAACTCACAGGATATATAATTTAATTTTTAAATATTCATAAGAGCTGTAATGTTTGCAGTGATTAGCTTAGAGCCTAAAAACATTCTCTTATTGTTTAGAGGTTATGGGCTTAGATTTTAGTTGAAAACAAATGAGGGTTGCTACTGTTTTATAACTTTTCTTGTGGTTATTTTTAACTGTCTAATAATTATAGTCGGACAACTGGATGAAGCAGCTCAAATATTAAACCCCACTGAACGTCTGAAAAATATTTAGAGTTTTATAAATGGTCATGTGGGCATTTCTTCTTTTTGTCAGTGTGTTGGTCATCATTGTATAACATGATGTGTGGTTTTCTAAGCTTTTCTAATCTTTCTTATCACGCTTTTTGTAATGAGATGCTGTTTCTTCGTAATTAGTTGTGAAATGTACTTGCAACTTGCAAGTGACATTTTTTCTACATCAAATAAAATGTTTTGAGTCTAATCACTTCCATCTTCACTGTCTCTATTCAATACAAATGTGGAAAATCCCAGAAAATGATGAAAGTACAGAAGAAGTTTACATTTTTATGCAGCATGCGTGTTTGTATACTCTTTTGGACTGCAGGAGGGAGAACATGGCAGTTGTACAGTTGTAGACGTGATGTGGTTTCACACATTTTCTAATGGCCCTTGTTTGTTGAGAACTTAATTTGATGAGCACGTCCTGTCTCTTTCCTGTTGAGACGTGCAGGACAGACACCTTTAAATGTTGATGAACAACACAGAGCCACAAAAGGGCTCAAAAACCCGTTTCACACGTGCGTATGTGGTACAGGAGCAGCACGTACGCGCTATAGTGCTTTCACATATGCTGCGTTTGTAGTGCACAACTGGTCCGCGGCTGTACCACAAACACATTTACTCATTTGTATTTCAAATCCAGAAGTTATCAGCAAAAAAAAAAGTTTTGTCAGCATTGCAATTCTCTTTATACACATACACTCTTTCATAGATGTATTCACGTTTAAACAACTTAACGTATTATTCAATGCATTACTCCTATATAGATTATATATTAAGTTGATCAAGCAAGTGGTAAAATATTTAACAATGTACTTATATTAAAAATCGCATATATTTTAAATTACAACTTAAAATTGACAAAAACAGCAGATTCATATCTTTTCTTTTGCATAATTTAAATCTATATACAATAAATCTTGCATGTCACAAATAACTTGTCTCCACGAATGAGACGAGTGACGTTCATGATGTCGCCTTGTTGAAGTAAATTGTAGTTTTCCTTGCTTTAATCCGGTCTTAAAATAAAAAGATGACTGTGAAAAATAGTAGTATTTAATTAAATGCATTCATGATGAAATTACTACATTTTCATATCAACCTGAGTTCATTTTGACCACGAAACATGCGCTGTCACTTTAATTCAGCATTTGCAGCACAGCAAAAATAGACTTTGTCAGGAAACGATCGCTGACTGCTATTATACACACCGCATCGCCGGACCGCATCCGCGCGTGCAGTGTGAAAGCTCTAACCCCTAATTTCCACCAACTGCAACAGGATCTGCTCCGGAATGGCGGCGGAGTCAATAGGTTTTCATTAAAGTCAATGTGTGTATTTTCACTAACTGCGGAACGGCTGCGTTGCGACTCCGGCCCTCCGGAGCAGATACGCAGAGCTTCTATTTTTGCCGGATGCCGGAGAGCTCCGCAGCAATTCAGCACTTCGCGCGATCATACGTGAATTTGCGAGATCTCGTGGGTCCTCGTGACTTCAGCTGTGTCAGTAATGGCCGCAGCAGCTCCGCAACAAATCCGGACCTAGTGGGTATTGAAGGACGGCGGAGCACGGAGCCGATCCGCAGCCGTTCCACAGTTGGTGGAAATCCGGGGTAACCTGTTAACATGGGTGGGAAAAAAATACGCACTGCATACGCAATCCAAACGGAGTATGTGAAACGGAAATAATATTTATTATTCATTTCCTGTTTCAATTGCCCTAAAAATGTGTTACCAGAACTGATCAAATGTTAAAATATGAATAATGTGTATCATTTTGTTCATTGCAGGTCTTCTGTCCATGTCCTTTTTCAGGATCTTGTGAACCAAACTACACATATTTTAAGCACATGAGACCAAACATCACGCATATGACAAGCTGATATTTGACATCTGAACCTATGATGCTGTCTTCAGTACCAAAATTGACTTCTAGTACCTCACCACCAATGTTTTTTTTTTTTTTTTTTTTTTTTTTACAGTCACCTCTGGCTGATATTTAGGTATATTGATTTATTGTTAGATATGTAGGTTTTGAAATAAACACGACTTGACTGAAAAGTCAGGGGATGTGCTATGAAATACCAGATATGAATGACACTCCCCAAAAGGACACGTCAGTCAATGCTCATCATATGCAGATATTATAACAAACAGGAGCAGCATCAAACAGTTGCCAGTTGTTTGGTGTACATTACTGATCTTTACTGAAAACCATTCTAAAACGCGTTTCCATTACGCATTCTGTTGATATAGCCTACTAATGAATACACAAAGTGCTTTCTCTGAATAACTTTCAGTTTGAACTCCTTGCATTGCCAAACAAAGCAAGCTCAAGCTCACAAGATTGTTATGTCACAGGTAAGTGCAATAAGTTTGTTCTGTTATTTTCAGAGAATAAGCTATTTTTGGCATTGCAAAACAGGTCGTTATAGACACAGTTTTTGATTTGGGGTGATTTTTGTGATAGTCATGTCTAATGTTCCTAAAGGTTTTATACAATCTGCATATATTTACAGCCAGAAGCATACCCAAGTGATAAATAAATATATTTGACATACATTTATTTTATGCTAAGTATACTACAAAAGCATTTACATATTTAAGTACTTAAAGTAACACACCACCGTTTTTTGAAATAGGGGTTATTCACCATCTCCCTAGTCTCGCGTAGCCAGACCTTCAGACTGACGGCTGAAGGTCTGGAATTCATAGCAGCTTTCTTTGGCCAAGGCCCGCCCATAAGGCCGTTTGACCGACATGTCAAACAACCAATTACAGTTCGTTTTGTTCAGCGTCACGTTTCGGGGCGTGGAAATGTCCCCACAACAACAGACCGGCGTGCAACAAGTCAGTCAGCATAGAAAATCAAAGAAGGAGAAGAAAACAAGCAGTAAGTCATTGATCTGTTCGTGCACGTATAACAACAATGGCGTCTTTTTGTCTCCACTAAGTGCCTCAAACAAAACTCCTGGACATCTCTTAAAGAGTCTATGCCGTGAACCTCGCATACTTTTGAGAATCCTACGTTTAGCTGATCTTGATAAATGCTCATTGTCACTCATGTAAACACAACAGTTTTTCTTCCGCAATCACACGTCTGCGCTTTGTTTCCCGGCGGACCGAAAATAAACGCGACACTCGCGCCCCCCCCGGAAATCCGATAAAATTCAACCAATCAGATGACGACTTCGACATTCCTGAAGTGTTTCCAGTTAAGTGTACCATATGCATCAGACGTTTAGCCAACGTTCCGTGGGCGTGACGTCTGAGGCTGAGACTACCATCTCCCCTACCTTTAGATAGGTGGGCAAACGCATTTTTGTCTCAGTGCATGCATTGTCTTAGGCTACGTTTACACGTGGCCGGTTATTTTCATAAACGGACATTTCACCCTCTCCGTTTTCAGAAGTGTTCGTTTACACAAACCCGTGTATATGCCGTCAAGAGCATGCCAAACCTGTAGGTGGCAGTGTAACGAGAAGCTCAAGCCCATGTTAGCCAATCAGAATCCCGAAAATATAGGTCACACCTTTGACGCAGTGCAAGTTCTGTCGCATACTGTGACGTCGACTGCCTAAAACTCAATTTTTCTCAGTTTACATGGAAACGTGCAAACAGTGTTTTCCAAAATCTCCACTCTGGCCGGAGTTTTTAGAAAGAATCGTTTTCAGAGGCGAATTCTCCATTTGCATGTAAACGATTACTCTACAAATTATTCAGAATGCTTCAGCTCGTCTTGTCTTCAACGAGCCCAAGAGGGCCCACGTCACTCTGTTCATCTCTCTGCACTGGCTACCTTTCGCTGCTCGCATCAAGTTCAAGGCATTGACGCTTGCTTACAGATCTATCACAGGCTCAGCTCCCTCCTACTTTCACTCACTCCTACGAGTCTACATCCCTACCAGAAGCCTACGATCGGTCAAAGAGCGACGTCTCGTGGTTCCATCACAGAAAGCCACAAAATCACTTTCCAGAACATTCTCATTCACAGTTCCATGCTGGTGGAACGCTCTCCCCACCCTCATCCAGAATTCAGAATCCCTGACAACATTCAAAAGACAGCTGAAAACCCATCTCTTCCGTGAGCACTTAACCTCATAAAAAAATGAGTTTTTTTTTTATGAGGTCCCTTTCCTGAAAGCATCTGCTAAATGACTAAATGTAAATGTAAATGAGGGGCACAACCGAAGGGAAATGTCTCAGTTTTTCAAAATAACCATGTACATGTAAACGGGACCTTAGTCTAGCAGCGCCGCCGCTAGCTTAGCATAATGAATGGAATCCTTTGTTGCCGGATAGCATGTCGTCAGTAAAAGTGATAAAAAAAATAAATAAAATAAAACTAATTACTTTTTGTGGCCTATGTATTCTCAACGAGTAAAAATAGCAATGCAGATTAAGACTAGGCAATTTCCTAGGCAGATACTGACATGGGACTATATTGGGGTGAGTCACAGGCGAAGCACTGCTATTTGGGCGCCGAGATATCACACAACACCTGAACCAATCACCACGCGAGATATCTCTGCACCCAAGTAGCATTGCTTTCATTCAGTTATTTAATGAAATAAATGTATTTTAAATACATATATACATAAATACAATATGTAATATTATGACCCACAAGGGGTAAATAATCAGGCGCAAGGTGGTAGTGCATCTTCAATCAACAGGCACATTTTTTATTCAAATAATTCAACATATTAAAAAGGTGTAACAGACCTTCAATGCAAATACCCACAAAAAAAAATAAAAATAAAAAGAAACAAAAATAATTTATATAAAAACAACCCATAGCCATGGGTTACCTATATTGTGAAGACAGTGGCATTCAAAATGCTCTCACCACAAAGCTCACAGGAATCACACTGCAAACATACAGATAAAAAGAAAACGCAGATAAAGTGATCAAACCATCACACGATCCGAGCCACCTCACCACCGCCATCCACACAGTGAGGGTAACCCAGCAGCCTTTGTTGGTTTAAAAAGAAATCTACAACAAGAAAGAAAAACAAATTAAATATCTGTGGGTAATGCAAGTAGAACAAACCAGTCAGCACCATGAAACAATCAATCACAGCAAAGAGGAAGCGAGAGGGCAAACTAATCTCTCTACCTAGCATCTTTTGAAGTTTTAGATGTGCGAAACATCCATTCATCCACACGATCAAGGAAAGGAAGCGAGAGAGCAAACAAACCTCACTACTTCCTTATATAGCACTGGGGCTGATGGGACTTGTAGTGCCCCAACCATGTCCCATTACAAATAGGTTTTTTCTCTCTCTCACTAGGGTATGTTTATTTATTTGACTAAACTAGGAGTGTCCAATCCTGCTCCTGCAGGGCCACCATTCCAGCAAAGTTTACTTTTAATTATTTAGCAGGCTCTTTTATCCCAAGCGTTTCATCTTGCAGGCAATTACATGAGGAGCAGGCAACTAACAATACAAAGTTTTACATTTTAAGATTCAGCAGGATACAGTAAATGTTCACAGAAAATGTGTTTTTAGCCGTCTTTTGAATATTGTCAGGGATTTGGCTTCCCGGGTAGGGGTGGAAAGGTTATTCCACCAGCTAGGAACAGTGAACGTGAATGTTCTGGAAAGTGATTTTTTTGCCACTATAGACCTTATGTAGCCCCGCCCCTTTTCAGCGCTGCGCTTGTTGTCTTTTGACTTCCGGTCTGTATTTTCACAGTGATCTTGCGTATTTATGAATGAACAGCTCGTTTTAAAATGTTCCTGGTCTACTGACATTTGTTAAGACATCTGCTTTAAACATTACAATCCTCATGATAACTTTTGTTAACTTTACATTAAAGGAGAACTCCGGTCAATTTTAACATTGAGGTCATTTTTTTGTACATTTGGAGTGCTGTCAGTACAGAGAACAACGACAAAAATCGGTGTTGCCTACACCGTGTTATCCTCGTTTTAAAATTTGCACCCTGTTGACTTCAATGGGGCAAGTTTTAAACCTGCTTTTAGCCTCTTAACATCCTTGATGTGTCATTACAAGTGCACAGGTCATGTGAGTGATTCCTTCGGAGTGAACGCGGTTGTCGAGTTCACGCGCATGATCATAGGTACTAAACCTATGCGCGTGAACTCGACAATCAATTACTGTGGACTTCGACCGAAAACAGGATGTAAATACAGGTATGTGCACTGGCTGAATAAACATCATTTTTTATATATTTCTTTCACATCTACTGCAGTCAGATTCACCCGCATTCACTCCGAAGGAATCACTCACATGACCTGTGCACTTGTAATGACACATCAAGGATATTAAGAGGCTAAAAGCAGGTTTAAAACTTGCCCCATTGAAGTCAACAGGGTGCAAATTTTAAAACGAGGATAACACGGTGTAGGCAACACCGATTTTTGTCGTTGTTCTCTGTACTGACATCACTCCAAATGTACAAAAAAATGACCTCAATGTTAAAATTGACCGGAGTTCTCCTTTAAGTAAATCCACTTCAAAAGCTAATTACTCCTGGACAGCAATGCCATAGAAATATACAGAGCGACTGCAAAAACGGAAGTTCAAATACAATATTCTAAAGATGGCGGCGCCCTCGTTTCTCTGGCGCATAAGGTCTATATAGTGGCTAGTGGCCTTTTTTTCTGTAGGCTACTGTGCTGTTTGCTTTTTACCCCATGCAAGCTTAAAACTCCATAAAACTCTAAAACTGAATTTGGTTTAACTTTGTTAAAAATTACTTAAAGAGTGTTTAACGGAATAAAAATAAAACATGCTTCAGGGATAAAGGTTTTTGACAGAAAGTTGGTGGATCTTCTCCTAATATTAAAAACAAGTGTGTCATCCTGGAATGCAGGCCTATTTGGCTTTTGGTTTGAAATTTTGTAGAAGCTTCTTCTCCCAACTTTGGGTCTGATTTCATGGAGTTTATTCATGGTATATAGATCCTATGTTTGACATTTGCTGTTAATATAGGTATGGATTATTGGTTTTAGATCCAAGGAGGTATGGTGCAAATTTCGAGGTCTGCTGATAGTGCCTCTTTTTCAGCAGTGTCTGCATCCTTTTTTTCCTGTGATTCCACAGTGCCCAGGAACCCAACAAAACCAATGTTAAAGGGATACTTCACCTCTGGAAAGATGAATGTGTATTTAAAATGGGTCATTTATGTAGTAGAAATGTGAAATTATTTTTGAATTTGGAGCCTTCTAGACTGAGAAAAGCTAGAAAATGTATTTTTGGCTCATGTGGATGAAAGACAACAACTCCCAGAATGCACTTGCTTCGCTGCCCTATGAGGCCACTCCCAAGCCACGCCTACCGAGAGCGCAGTTAAACAACTAGGCTAGGCTACTAGTTGACTCAAAACTTAAAAGACGCCGTTTTATCCCAAGTCTCTGAGCGGGAATTTTCTTAGCAATGCTAAAACGCACATCAACCGATCACTTGTTTAGCGTTCATGTAAACACTACATTCAGATTCATCAATCGGAATTAATTCAGTTAGATTGAAACAAAGGGTGTGCATGTAAACAATGAATAGCGACTGTAGAAAGCAAAAGCCGAATCCCGGACATTTTGGACGATCTCGAAGGCCGGACATGTCCGGGAAAAAGAGGATGGTAATCCCTACTATTCAGCTTTCTCCACAGAACAAGAGCCTGCTAGCTTAGCTTCCAAAAAAAGATGGCTGACACTATTTGTACATTCTGTGAGTGAGATCCCACCCTCTATGGGCGGGTTGAAAACATGCTTGAACTTATTGCTTGAACTATGAATCTGTAATTATAAGAAAATCCCTCTGTTCCACAGTGTTCTGTACTGTTGAAGAAGAAAATTGTATGATTTAATTACTCATTCTGATATGAAAAGTAATTTTTATCTTCTTCGTTAAAGGAGATCTATTCATAATTGAAAGATCTAGTGAACGGACTACAAACATTTCCACAGACCATAAGAGAAAGCAGCAGCTAAAAGCATCATCAAACTTCCCTAAGAAGATGGCTGAACAAGATCTTCTGAAACACGTACAGAAATACCTGTCCAAAACTGCTGTTTTCAGCTCTTTTCCATTGAGCCTTTTGTTACTCGGATTGGAGAAGCTGATTGAAATAGAATTTGTATGTCCATGTGGTCAGAGTACACAACTAACAGTGTTCATCTTCACTGGACCTGCTATTTTTACCTTTACTTTAATGTACCTCCTATTAAGACCTTTTAAACATGGATGGAGTCATTGTTGCGCAGGAGTAAATGATGATACTCAGGAGAACTGCCCTAAAGCTTTTGGATCTTGTCTGATTCCACCTGTAATGTGGGCCATCATCTTGTTACTTAATGGTGAATATGTTGCCTGTGTCATGACAGACTGGAAGGGGGTTTATGTGTTTGATAAGGAGCTCAACAGGTCTTGGTGTAAACCTACTGAAAGGATAAAAAATGAGAAGGAGCTACGAGATTTGACTCGCAAATATATTCAACAATCTCAGGTAAGTATAATATACCACAAGAGCTTGTCCTGTAATTGTAATATCATTATATGAAAATTAAATTAATTCTTTATACCTCTAAATAAGTCAGAAAGGCAAAGGAAAATAGTTACCTTCCTGACGCTCTAAGCAATGAAATCATTCTCTTTTGTGATCCATTTTTCCTCTTATGAATCGTTTAATTTCACAACACATCCTAATCATCAACACAATACGTAACATAAATATATAACATACATACGTTGATTTTTTTTTTTTTTTTTGTCTTTCAGGTTTCAGGTTATATCATGATCTTTGTCCTCAGTACTTTGACAATTATCTTATTAGGTATTTATGACTGCTGCATACGTGGAAAATGTGATACATCCGAGGGACAAGATAGGAGACAAAGTCAAGGAGAGGCTCTGCCTCTTAATTCTGTCTAGGATCTGTGTAAAGGCCCGTTCACACAAAGAACGATTACTGTAAAGATAACTATAACTGTAACTATATTAGTGTCCATACCAGCAGATGATATCATTTTGTTAATTATAAGCGTGTGTCGACTGCCGCATTAACTGCTCGAGCTCTTTAAAGCAGGATTGATTCTGATTGGCTGTCTGTATAAGTTTGGTACCATTCTGGGCATTATTAGTGGGGTAATTTACGAGATACATCCTTGGATCCATTAGCACCTGTACTAAGCCATTCGGCTGATATCTCTAAATAAGCTCTAACTTTAATAATGTTTGCCCAAGGAAAAAAAAAAGGCTTCCGTGGGGGTGTTTGGCTCGAGGCCATGGTGCAAAGGTCCCTAGGTTGATTTTACCCCAAACCATCCCTTTAAATTTGTGATCATGTAAAATATCATGTATTTTTCTGTATTTTTTTCTTTCTGTTTTCTTTTTTTTCTTTTTTCTTTTTATTAAATGCATGCAAATCTCTCTTTTTGTGAAGCAGAGAAATTATAGCTAATATAAGTTATCAGGACAAATATTCAGGTATTCATGGCATGTATTTTTGATGTTACTTTGATATTTTACTTTACAAAAAAGTTACCCACATGCTTGCTGGTAATAATAAGTGTATATGCTGTTTCTGAATGCTTTCTGAATTAAAGAATATTGGACTTCAACATTTCCATAATGTTCTTGCTGTTACTTAAACACACACACACACACACATGCACACACACACACACACACACACTTTAATATTACACAAAGATAACCCGAGTATATACAAAATGCAGTTTTTAAATGATGATTTAATTTTTTAAGGGAAAAAAGCTGTCTCAACCTGCATGGCCCCATGTGAAAAAGTAATTGCCCCCTAAACCTAATAACTGGTTGTGCCACCCTTGTTGGCGGCAACAACTGCAATCAAGTGTTTGCTATAACTGGCAATGAGTCTTTCACATCACTGTGGAGGAATTTTGGCTCACCCTTTGCAGAATTGTTTTAATTCAGACATTGGAGGGTTTTCGAGTATTAATAGCATGTTTAAGGTCATGCCACAGCATCTCAACCGGACTTTGACTCGGCCACTCCAAATTCATTTCAGCCATTCAGAGGTAAACTTGCTCATGTATTTTGGATCATTGTCCTGCTGCATAACCCAAGTGCACATGAGCTTAAGGTGACAAACTGACATTCTCCTTCAGGGATTTTATGGTACAGCGCAGAATTCATGGTTCCATTAATTATGGCGTCCAGGTCCAGCCCCAGGTCATCACACTACCACCACCATGTTTTGACCGTTGGTATGATGTTCTTTTTATGAAATGCTGTGTTAGTTTTACGCCAAATGTAACGGGACACACACCTTCCAAAAAGTTAAACTTTTGTCTCATCAGTCCAAAGAATATTTGCCAAAAGTCTTGGGATAATCAAGCAAATGTGAGACAAGCCTTTGTGTACTTTTTGGTCAGCTGTGGCTTTCGCCTTGGAACTCTCCCATGAATGGCATTTTTGCCCAGTTTCTTTCTTATTGTTGAATCATGAACACTGACCTTAAAGGATGGAACACGTCGACTTTTTGGGACTTTAGCTTATTCACTGTATCTCCTAGAGTTAGATAAGTCCATACATACCCTTTTCATCTCTGTGCATGCGGAAGGGGGTTTATGTGTTTGATAAGGAGCTCAACAGGTCTTGGTGTAAACCTACTGAAAGGATGAAAAATGAGAAGGAGCTACGAGATTTGACCCGCAAATATATTCAACAATCTCAGGTAAGTATAATATACTACAAGAGCTTGTCGTGCAATTGTAATATCATTATATGAAAATTAAATTAATTCTTTATACCTCTAAATAAGTCAGAAAGGAAAAGGAAAGTAGTTCCCTTCCTGACGCTCTAAGCAATGAAATTATTCTCTTTTGTGATTCATTTTTCCTCTTATGAATCATTTAATTTCACAACACATCCTAATCATCAACACAATACGTAACATAAATATATAACATACATACGTTGATTTTTTTTTTTTTTTTTTGTCTTTCAGGTTTCAGGTTATATCATGATCTTTGTCCTCAGTACTTTGACAATTATCTTATCCTCCTGGGACCCAAGAATAGACTTTTGTCCACTGTAGTGGACATTATATTTTAGTGAATTTCTCTGACATCATACATGTCACATGACACAATCTGGGTGTCCTGTAAAGAGCACATTCAGGACTTTTCAGAGATACCAAATGTTTGGAGGTTTCACCATGAAAACAACTACTCCTTGGTCTTTAAAAATGTCTGACATTAATTTAGTGATCAAATGTAGCATTCTTATGGAAATATGATAATATATTGTAATTATAATTTAAATTGGACTACTTTTCAAATTGTATTTCATAAAACAACATCTCAGGAAAATATTATGGGGTTTCAAAAAAAAAAAAAAAAATTCTGTTACAGACCAGGGCATTGATTTCATACATGTCCACTGTAGAGGACATCAAGACTTAAATCATGTTTATCAGGCATTTTGTGAGACACAACAAGTGAATATGGAAATAAATTATACATCAATATTCCTATGAAATATTAGATATTATTATTAAAATGTTGCCAATTATTACTCCAATTATTACACTTCTTTTTTCATTAAATGTTGCTCCAAGAACACATTAAGGTGCAAATTAGATACAGTTTATAGATACATTGCATTGAATGGGAATATTAATTTATGGACATTTTACCCACATATTGCATAAAGTAAAATGGTGTATCAATTCATTCCGTTATTTCTTTCATAACATAGTTGAGAATAATCTTTATACAAATTTTGGTTGAAAAAATCCTGAAACCCCCAAATTTATTGGTGATTGAAAAAAAAAATCCCATTGGTTTTGCCTATACATATAATTTCATGTCATTTTATTTTTTAAACAACTTAGTCCTGGTGTCCACTACAGAGGACATAGCATAATGTATGAATAAAATATTATTTTTCAAAAATGTTTTTTTACCATTTGTTTATTGTGCTTTAAACAATGTGATGACATGGAAAAAAACTAAATTCCCAAAACTTTTTTTTTCTGGGTCCCAGGAGGATATTAGGTATTTATGACTGCTGCATACATGGAAAATGTGATACATCGGAGGGACAAGATAGGAGACAAAGTCAAGGAGAGGCTCTGCCTCTTAATTCTGTCTAGGATCTGTGTAAAGGCCCGTTCACACAAAGAACGATTACTGTAAAGATAACTATAACTGTAACTATATTAGCGTCCATACCAGCAGATGATATCATTTTGTTAATTATAAGCGTGTGTCGACTGCCGCATTAACTGCTCGAGCTCTTTAAAGCAGGATTGATTCTGATTGGCTGTCTGTATAAGTTTGGTACCATTCTGGGCATTATTAGTGGGGTAATTTACGAGATACATCCTTGGATCCATTAGCACCTGTACTAAGCCATTCGGCTGATATCTCTAAATAAGCTCTAACTTTAATAATGTTTGCCCAAGGAAAAAAAAAAGGCTTCCGTGGGGGTGTTTGGCTCGAGGCCATGGTGTAAAGGACCCTAGGTTGATTTTACCCCGAACCATCCCTTTAAATTTGTGATCATGTAAAATATCATGTATTTTTCAGTATTTTTTTTCTTTCTGTTTTATTTTTTTATTTTTTTATTTTTATTAAATGCATGCAAATCTCTCTTTTTGTGAAGCAGAGAAATTATAGCTAATATAAGTTATCAGGACAAATATTCAGGTATTCATGGCATGTATTTCTTGATGTTACTTTGATATTTTACTTTACAAAAAAGTTACCCATATGCTTGCTGGTAATAATAAGTGTATATGCTGTTTCTGAATGCTTTCTGAATTAAAAGAATATTGGACTTCAACATTTCCATAATGTTCTTGCTATTACTTAAACAAACACACACACACACACACACACACACACACACGCACACACTTTAATATTACACAAAGATGACCCGAGTATATACAAAATGCAGTTTTTAAATGATGATTTAATTTTTTAAGGGAAAAAAGCTGTCTCAACCTGCATGGCCCCATGTGAAAAAGTAATTGCCCCCTAAACCTAATAACTGGTTGTGCCACCCTTGTTGGCGGCAACAACTGCAATCAAGTGTTTGCTATAACTGGCAATGAGTCTTTCACATCACTGTGGAGGAATTTTGGCTCACCCTTTGCAGAATTGTTTTAATTCAGACATTGGAGGGTTTTCGAGTATTAATAGCATGTTTAAGGTCATGCCACAGCATCTCAACCGGACTTTGACTCGGCCACTCCAAATTCATTTCAGCCATTCAGAGGTAAACTTGCTCATGTATTTTGGATCATTGTCCTGCTGCATAACCCAAGTGCACATGAGCTTAAGGTGACAAACTGACATTCTCCTTCAGGGATTTTATGGTACAGCGCAGAATTCATGGTTCCATTAATTATGGCGTCCAGGTCCAGCCCCAGGTCATCACACTACCACCACCATGTTTTGACCGTTGGTATGATGTTCTTTTTATGAAATGCTGTGTTAGTTTTACGCCAAATGTAACGGGACACACACCTTCCAAAAAGTTAAACTTTTGTCTCATCAGTCCAAAGAATATTTGCCAAAAGTCTTGGGATAATCAAGCAAATGTGAGACAAGCCTTTGTGTACTTTTTGGTCAGCTGTGGCTTTCGCCTTGGAACTCTCCCATGAATGGCATTTTTGCCCAGTTTCTTTCTTATTGTTGAATCATGAACACTGACCTTAAAGGATGGAACACGCCGACTTTTTGGGACTTTAGCTTATTCACTGTATCTCCTAGAGTTAGATAAGTCCATACATACCCTTTTCATCTCTGTGCATGCCGTAACTCTGTCTGATGCACCCACCGCTAGCCTAGCTTAGCACAAAGACTGGAAGTAAACGGCTCCAGCTAGCATACTGCTCCCAATAAGTGACAAAATAATGCCAACATTTTCCTATTTACATGTTGTGATTTGTATAGTCACAGCGTGTACAAATAACAAGGTCACATTAGACAACGCCATCTTCTAACCGTATACATACTGGGAACTATATTCTTAAAAGGCGAAGCACTGCTACTTGGGCGGAGTGATTCTGGATCAATGCAGTTTTCATAACCAATGATCAAAAGTATCCTATGAAAAAGGCTGCCTATGATGACACCCAGGCCATCCAAAATGTAGATAAGTTCATTTATTCATCAGAACACAAAAATTCTATCAATTTTTTTTTATTTTATAAGCCCAATATATGCACCTATATGCATTCTATAGCTACGTGTTGGCAAGCAGATAAAAGTGGAGTTAAACGCAGCCTCAGTTGACGCACATTCTAAGTACACTCCTTGTGCAGCACCGAATGAGCCAAAAAACATTTCTAGACTGGTTATTTAACCAAACAAACAGTTTGAAAAGAACAAATAAAAAAGAACCGAATGAGGTTATCCTCTCAAACCTTTGACAATTAGAACCGTTCTTTCTGAGTCAGACCTGGCTTTCACCTCGGCTGGACACATTTGGACATGCTCATTCAGTGCTGCACAAAAACTGTGCATTAAAGTTCGGATGTGCATCTTCTGCCATCAACTAAATATCCATTTTAAAAGAACGATTTGTTCAAGAATCGAAAAGCACAGGAGCTAACATGGTACAGTATAATGTACAAGTCCCGTGAAACACAATACAATACAATACAATAAAGTATACTTTATTGTCCCCTTAGGGAAATTTGTCTTGGACTCTGCTGCATTTCCATAACAAAGAATAAATAAATAGATAAGAGTTTATAAATAAATTCTAAATCAATCACAGAATAAATCAATCACATGTATCTCACCTAAACAATCCATACAGTGGAGCAAAACAAGTAGAACAAGAAACACGAGTCACTCCACAAAAGAGCTCAAAGCCTTGAAGATACAAAATGGAATGGTTCTTTAAAAAAAGAAAAAGTTTCATCTCTCGTTTGCTTCACCGGGCACATTCTATTCAGTTTTCGATTTGCTGCGCTACGTGAACAAATGTAATAAAATGTTGGCACAGTCGAATTTATCTGTTTTGGAGAAAACTGAATGCATGTTCCCTTTCGTAAAGGGAACTCCCGCTGCATCGATACTCGATACTTTGGGGAATGCCTTCGGCATGAAGCGTCTGAAGTCAACTATGGAACTATTCCAATCTTGATTGGTGCAACGTCACCCGTGACGTCGCATGTGACGGTGATCCGGAAGCTACAAAAGGGTCACAGGAACCAGGAAATGTTAGCTTCTGGTCTTCAGCAAGCGCTCTATGTCATCTTGTCTGTTCTATTTGGTGTTGTCTGTCCCGTGAAAAGAGTATTATTTATGGTGAATAAAGAGAAGCTATTCAGGCAGTGTGCGTCCCCTTGCCCACGTTATTTAAGCGAGGGTGACACACACTCGCTTTGTGTAGTTTGTCTGGGAGTGGAGCATGCACGGGCGGTGCTCGAGGGCGCTGTCTGTGCAAACTGTTTTCAATGAAAAAGCTCCGCTCCCGTTTGAGCTTGTTCGATCAATTAGATCAGGCTCGCGTTTCCAGTGCATCAGGTCCCGCGTCTGTTGAGGCAGCGCGCCGCTTGTATGCATAGGATTCGCACGTGGGGCTGGCATATGATACTGAGACGGTTGCGACCCTTTCTCAGTGTTTATTAACCAGCTCCACTGGTCTCGCGCACGGTTCGGAAGCCCGCGCTGCGGCTTCTTCCGACCGTGTTAAAGACAGAGCGTTTGATTCGATCAAATAGATCAGGCTCGCGTTTCCAGTGCATCAGGTCCCGCGTCTGTTGAGGCAGCGCGCTACTTGTATGCATGGGATTCGCACGTGGGGCTGGCATATAATACTGAGACGGTTGCGACCCTTTCTCAGTGTTTATTAACCAGCTCCACTGGTCTCGCGCACGGTTCCGAAGCCCGCGCTGCGGCTTCTTCCGACCGTGTTAAAGACACAGCGTTTGATTTATCTGGCTCCGAGGAGTTAGATATTATTTATCAACACTGAATCACGTGGATATGGGGATTCGCCACCCCATATTCCCGTTAGTGAGGAGTTGCTGGAGGTTGTAATCTGGGCAGTGGTTAAATTAAATGTTAAATGGCCATATAATAAGCAGGAAGCGACTAAGAAAAATAAAATGAATGAGCGCTTCCTGCAGACCCAGTCACAATCTTCGTGTCAGAGCCTTCCCTTTTTTCACTGATCTCCATACTGAGGTATCGAAATCGTGGAAAAATCCATTTTCATCTCAATTATTTCCCCCCATGTATATATTTACTCATCCATTAGGGAATCTAATGAAAATGGTTATGAGGTGATGGCTCGGGTTGAGGAATATTTTGCGAAATATTTTCTCCCCGACATTGCGTCACCCCTGATAGCTCAGACACTTCCCTCCAAATCTCGTACATCGAATTTGTTAGGGAAAGCATATATGGCGGTGGGTCGAGCCGGTGCATGCCCACACACAATGGGGTTATTACAGGCATATCTGGCTGACCTCCTCAAGCAGGTGGATGATAACTGGGAGGTCTCACTCAATGGTATTACTGAATTTCATAGAGTAGCTGACTTATCTCTCCGTATTATTAAAGAGACGGTCCGTGCTATTGGCCGTTCTATGGCAGCACTAGTCGTCTCAGAGAGACATTTATGGCTTAATCGCTTGTGGATCGGGGAGAAAGACAGGGCTTTCCTTCTCGATGCTCCCCTTTCACCTTCCGGCCTCTTTGGCGACGCGGCAAGATCCGTTGTCGAGAGGCTTCAGGAGGCAGAGCGACAATCAGCTATCCCCAGTTCTCAGTCCAGGTCTCATGGGGTTGCTGCCAGGGGGCAGCCTCATGGGACAGCCGCCAGCTCCTCATATTTTGAGAAGGTTTCCTCTCGTGCCCCCCCGTATAAGGCTTGGGGCCAGAAGAAACATTCTCGCACGAAGCACTCCATACCGAAGACAGGTCTGAGGACTGTCTCTCGGGCTAAGATGGCTTCAACTAAGAGGTCTTGTCGTAACACGCAGACCCTTATGGGCATTCCCCCAGGAGAGCGAGTACAGGAGTCTCGCCCCCTTATGCAGCCCTTAGGAAATCGATGTTTGCTTCCCGCCGCCGATGGCGCTTCGGGACACATCGGCTTCCAGCGAACACAAATCGCAGTATCTGCCCGATGACGTTGCGGCCCTGTCGAGTTCGCCGCCTCTCAGGAGGTCTGTAGAGAGCATATTTCGGTTAGTTCCTGCCAGTTAGCTGCTTCAGGTCACCGAAGCCATTTGGAAATTTATAGCCGAGGCCAGTCTCGAGGGACTGGTCCCCATAATGGCATATGTAGACACCCCGAGGGGTCTTCAAAATATATCCTAGGGGGTCCTGCTTACAGTGGAGCTAATATACAAATATTATCTACTAAGGGTGGTTCACATGTTGGCCAGCCCCGAGCAGGGTCGGTTCTTGGAACAGGAAGTCTAGTCCCTCTTAACACAGGAAACCTCAAAGTGGGCTCTTCCTTGGTTACGGGAGCCTGGGTTCTGGCACTTCATAGTTCCTATGAGGGGGGGAGTTAGGCCTTATTTTGGATCTCATGGTACTGGATCAACCTCCGAGGGGGTTCAGATTCAAGTTACCGACTGTCAGTCAGACCAGCTCCGAGGACTGGTCTGTCTTGATAGATCCACAAGCTCCTTAACTCCTCTTTCCCTTCTAACCCTATCACAGGAAGTTTCCGAGATCCGCTTTTGGAGCGCATCAGTTCTGGACTCTTCCAGTCGGCCTAGCCTTATCCCCTCGCACCTTCACTAAATGTATGGACACGGCCCTTGCTCCATTGAGACTTCAGGGGGTCCGTATCTTATAGATGACTGGCTCATTTTGGCTCAGTCGAAAAGAACTAGCAATTCAACATCGAGATGTTGTTTTGCGTCATCTGAGGTGTGTGGGGTTGAGACTCAATGTGAAGGAAAGTTCCTTAACTCCTCTTCAGAGGACTACGTCCCTGGGAGTAGAGTGGGACTTAGTCACGATACGGGCACAATTGTCTCCTGCTCGTATAAATACTATCTTAAACACATTGAAGAGTATTAGGTTAGGCCAGGCTATCACTGTCAAACACTTTCAAGGAGTTTTGGGTCTTATGGCTGCAGCTTCCACGGTAGTACCCTTTGGTCTGCTCCATATGAGGGCCTTGCAGTGGTGGCTCAGGAACAAGGGTTTTTGTCCTCTGGGAAACCCTTTTCGTACGATCAGAGTTACGCGCAGATGCCTTCGTTCTCTTGTCGTATGGAAGAAACCATGGTTCCTGTCTCAGGGCCCGGTTTTGGGAGCACCATGTGAGAGAAAGACTCTGACCACGGATGCGTCCCTAACGGGCTGGGGTACGGTTATGGAGGGCCGTTACACCCGAGGTACTTGGAAAGACCATCATCTCACATTGCATATTAATCGCTTGGAGATGTTGGCCGTATTTTTGCCCTGAGGCACTTCCTTGTAGACCTCAGAGGCCATCATGTTCTTGTTAGGACAGACAATATGTCGGTGGTCTCTTATATCAACTGCCAAGGGAGGATTGAGATCTCGCCCTCTTTGTAGACTGGCGCATCAAATTCTTCTTTGGTCCCAGGACAAATTTCTCTCCATCAGATCTATTTATATTCCTGGGGTTGATAATATGGGAGCAGACATCCTGTCGAGGCAGGGGCTGAGGCCCGGGGAATGGCGGCTCCACCCTGAAGTGGTTGAGCTTATATGGAGAGAGTTTGGCCGGGCGGAGGTTGACCTGTTTCGCTTATCATGAGAACTCTCATTGCCCGCTCTGGTACTCTCTCTCACATCCAGCTCCTTTGGGCTTGGATGCCATGGTACAGATGTGGCCGAGGTCACATCTGTACACTTTTCCCCCGATCGCTCTGCTCCCTGGGGTTCTAGAAAGGGTCAGGAGGTACGGAGTGAGACTACTCCTTGTAGCTCCGTACTGGCAGGCCCGAATTTGGTTTTCGGACCTTATTAGTCTCTTGGAGAGTTCTCCATGGAAAATTCCTATTAGGAGAGATCTTCTGTCTCAGGCTGATGGTACATTATTTCATCCCCGACCAGAGTAATGGAGACTATGGGTCTGGCCCCTGAGGGGGTCCCACCCATAATTAGGTTGCCCTTTCCACCGAGGTGGTCAGGACATCCATACTAGAACCCCACTCTACTAGGAACTAAACAATTAAGTTAGGGAGGGCATTGAACCCAGTTTATTACTGCCCACTGGCTTCAGTACTGGTGTTCCATCCCGCTCTCTAACGGGATCTCCTGTTCATGCTTAGGGCCTCTGTGGCGGCCTCAGTGCCCTCCGCAAGCCTCTAAGGGTGTTCTCGAAAGGACGTTCCCACTGAAACTCCATGTTCCTGTAGATTGGAGGATGAATCCTTTTCATCCAGCCTATTGGCATCAGGCTGATGGGTTATCCCTGGCACCCATCATGTCCTGTGGGTGAGGTATACGAATATATATTTGAGATATATAAGTATATATAGGAGAATCTATTGAGTCTGCTTCCTGCTCGTCTTACTCCCTGGAAGAGTGGTGGTGCTGCCCCCTCTTACTTGCTAGCGTGGGAGCCACTCAACGTTATTTTTGCCCGGTACTGAGGTACCTGTAGGCAATGTTAAGATTCTTCGGGTATTCCATCCTCCATCGCATGTGTCGGATGGTCAAGGTCGTAGCCTTTGAGGTTCCTACATTAGGCCTTAGGCTGAGAGGAGTCAGTCCATCTAGTTATGCATCAAGGGTTAGGAGCTATTCCCTTTATTAAGAGTACAGTTGGTTATCTAAAACCACTTATATTTGAAGTACAAGGTGCGCTTTTGCCTTCACCTCTCATCTAATATTTTCTACGGTCTGGGGCTCCCATCCATGAGGTCAGTCGAGCCTCCGGCTCCAGACCTCCCCTTCTTGCACCAAATCTTATGACAAGCTAGTTTGGATCTGCCCTCTACTCATTCTATCGTCCGTGAGTGTGCCAGATGCTTTACACCAGGGCGTTTTCTCTCAGTGTGGCGGCGTGGGTATTCGTTCCCCAAAGTATCGAGTATCGATGCAGCGGGAGTTCCCTTTACGAAAGGGAACGTCTCGGGTTACGTATGTAACCCTCGTTCCCTGAGTAGGGAACGAGACGCTGCATCCCTCGGCCACACTTTTCGCGCCCCTGAGAACGACTTGCTTTGACCAATTAGAAGCTAACATTTCCTGGTTCCTGTGACCCTTTTGTAGCTTCCGGATCACCGTCACATGCGACGTCACGGGTGACGTTGCACCAATCAAGATTGGAATAGTTCCATAGTTGACTTCAGACGCTTCATGCCGAAGGCATTCCCCAAAGTATCGAGTATCGATGCAGCGTCTCGTTCCCTACTCAGGGAACGAGGGTTACATACGTAACCCGAGACGTTTTAGTGGCACTCACTGGACATTTCACTTTGAAACTGAAGCAAAACGTGCAAGAAGCAACATTATATTTTGCAAACATGTTGCCCCATGCACAACATTTTTACAAGACATTTTTTAAAATAAAAAGCACCACTGAAATCCACATGTTAGAAGAGCATGTTTTAGAAATTTTATTGACTGAAGAAGGAGTTGTGGGGATAAAGGGAAGTATATGGAATAAAAATCAATGACGGCTGCATCTCTAACCTTCATCAAGTTGAAATAGACTACAGCACTTCAGAAAAGCTTGCAGATGAGACAAGCTGGCACTGTACCTAAGGTTCAGAAAAACCACACATCCTGTTATAGAATGGTAACCGTCGTTCACACAGACAGAGAGAAGAAATATGACAGTTGTTACGTCCTGTGACGTAGTTTATACTGTTCTGAGGGCAGTCATGTGCTTTTGGTCTAAATACTGTTTGGTCTATATACTTAGGGGCTGTGGAACATGCATTTTCTGTAATCGGATAGCTATCCGATCGTGAAAAGACCAGGTGTAAATGCCCTCCGAAACGCATTCGAGACGGATTTGAATCCGATCTCTCAAAAACCACTTCAGGAGGAGGACTGGGCCACATTCCAGACGAAACTAGACAAGTGTCAATGCATCTGGTTGTTGAAACCACATATGTAAATTGTACTCCTCCCAAAACTTCTTGTTATAGGCTATTATGTCATGTTATAGCCAGATATGACGACGCTACTGCAACACGGTCACCGTGATTTTGCCAAATAAGACATGTTCCTGGATCAACATATTTTGTTGATCCTGGAATAACATTCCTGTCCCAAAATGTAGTCCTTACCCCTAAACCTAACCCTACCCATAACTTTTCCCTAAAATCAGAGGGTAAAATTAGAACTGACCCTGGTTCTAAGCCTAAACTTGCCATAAACTGTAAACTTATCCCTCAAATCTGATTGGTTGATTGGAAAGTTGGTCCAGGATCAACAAAGATGTTGATCCAGGAACATGTGGTACTTGGTGAAATCACGTTCACCACTGCGACACGCATCGCCGCAGATGAGAAGCTGAGCATCAATTCATCAAGCCAATGCGCACACTATCGCAAATCAAAGTGAAAGTCGCAGACGTTTAACACACAATCATCATCATTAAAAGTAAAGAAACAAAATGATCTTATCAGGGCTGTTGCCGCTCTCTCTTATTGCGGTCTTTGATTCTTAAATTTTAGCTGTTGATCAATAAAATGCAGCTCATATCTGTTGCTTTCTCTGACGTGCACTCCATTAAATCTGCATATAGCGCGGGAATTGAAGATCGGATATAAACCCGTATTGCAAAAATACATTTATGTGACCAGGTGTAAATGGAATCGTTTTGATAAATCAGATAGCTATCTGATCTGAGATAACGCATGAAGTGGCCGAGTGTAAACAGCCCTTTTCTCTCTTCTGTGCTGCTAACAGGAGCTGATTACCTGATTGCTGATAGCCAACATTTCCCTTCTCTGCAGGAAGGACTTTGGTTTGTTGCTAGTAGTTGTGATTTGGTGTTGACTAGCTGATATCTAGAGGTAAAAGGTAAAAACTGTGAAAGTGTTCTAGTCAGTACTGTTATTGTGCTCCTGCCTAGAGTATAAACCCCAACTCAATATTGTTGAGCTACTTGATAGCCTATCCTATTCTTTTGTTAAATTGATTGTGCCATTTGTAACTTGTGAGGAGGGGGCCATTTTCTTGTGTTAATCATTTTTCTCCTGGTTTTGGTCAAGTTAGGGAGTCAAGGAAGTGCTATTGTTTTTTTGTTATTTTCTTTTGTGACAGGTACGTTAGATTAGACTAACGTACCTGTCCATTTGTGAATCCAAATGTAAATCCATTTTGTTTGTTGTTTTGGCCTTCTGAAGCCTTTTTGTGTTCCTGTTACAATTCTTTTTTTATAATGTTAGAGGTTAACAGTTTAGGACCCAAGGTCAAGATGTTTGAAAGAGTCAGACAGACCCAGAGTCATAATTATAAAAAATTCCTGAAAATAGTTTGCAGTTTCATCAGCAGAAGTCAGCTTCAAGACTCACACAGGAGTTCGTAGGCCGCCCCGCTTACAGTTACAAAGATCACAGCGGTTATACCCTTCACCAAGGTCTAAGCTACCTCATTGCTTACAGGTTGAATGATTCTCATTGGCTAAGAAATAGATAAACATAGTAATTTTCCACACAACAGATGAACACATAAACTGAAGCACATAAACCAAAGCATATCTCCATAGATTATGCAGCTGACACTCTGAAGTTAGGCACGTTGTGACCTTCCAGGTCGCAGATTTTGGTTGCTGGGCGCCACATGTCCCGAACAACAACTCAGTCAATCTCCAACAATGTCAGTGGTTCCTTAACCAGTAACCAAGAAGACTAACACACACACCGACATACAGCTTTTCCAAGGCTGGATTTGGCCAGGCTCTAAATATAAACAGGAGTTTCGTCTCAAAACATAATTCTGTTATATATAACAAGTATCATAACAAGTTCATTCTCTCAAGGACACTTTAGTCTAAATGGAAAATATAGGCTTTAACTGAGAAATGGTCCCTTAAACTATAGACTTCAATGACCCCTATGTGTTTTAACATGTTGAAGACCTTTCTCAAACACAAAACAAGTCCCTATTTCATTTCTGAAAGCCGGGCTAAATAAGCAAGCACTGTTACTGCATTCAGATATCAAATACAGACATTAAAGAATACATGAAAAGAACATTTCAGTGATCACACTGGTATCTTCTATAACAAAGTAAAATCTCCAGAGAAGTCATTCAACTCATTTGAAATTTAGAAGGAAAAATATTGATTAATACCTTGATTATAATCACTCATTACATATACATTGAAGCAGCAGTGGATTCCAATCCACCCCCTTCAATAATAAACTAAATTTACAGTTGATTTCTGTGGTTGGCAGTGTTCCTTAGGGCTGGGGTTGGGAATGAGATTCTCACCATTCGGAAATATTTCGCAGTAGTGTTTTTCTCAGTTAACCCTTTCTTGAATGATTAAATTCACTATTCTGATTACTGAAAGGTTTCACAATACAGTTTTGTTTAGTTAAACCTTCCCTGAGTGTTGAGTGGGAAAATATTCCCAAGTCAAGATGTGCCAAACTGATAGACTCGTATCCAAACAGACTGAGTGCTATAACAAAATCAAAGGGTGCTTCAAATAAATATTAATTCAGGGGTGTGCACATTTATGCAGTTAGTTATTCCTTCCAAGATTTTTTTCTTTGTAATGTGTCACTGTGGTTTTCACTGGCATTGCATGGGTTCTAAATTTTACATTAAATGTGCAAAAGTTCTGATATAATTATCTTTATATATAGCAGCTGTTTTAACAGGAATGTGTTGACTTATATCCACTATAAAAAAAAATATAAAAAAACCCTGTACATTCACCAGCAGAGATGATAATGGTTCTATGGACAACATGCCTTGCAACTGCTGTAAAAGACCTGAAGACATTTTCTGAGGTCTATCGTGAAAATGTCTTCACTAGATGCGCATGAAATAAATGACTGCAAACAAAAGTGAGACATCTCGATTTGAACTTCAGCATTTTTCTTTCTTTCTTTCTTTCAAGAACATAGAAACTATCAAAAGCATAGAAACTTAATAAAATCAGTGATGTTTCATTATCTTTCAAAGGTGGCATGTATTTGCATTAGTATCTTGCAGTGCGTGTGTAGCCCTATAGGCATGCATGAGAAAAGCTTGCTCTGTACAGTGCAGTAAACAACACATCCTGTTATTACAAAGAAACAAGACAACATACATCTAAACAGAAATGAAAGTTGTACCTTGGCGAAAGTTTAAATCTATGTCTAATTATTAATATTTATAACATTAAAGCAGCACCAGGTAACTTTTCAACCTTTATAATATATTTCCAAGACTCTTGTGATGGTACATCGACTTACAATAGGTTGAATGACATGTCTGCCATAGCCTGGCGGGGTCTGTATCGTTTTTAATCGTACTTTTAAACTTCAGGGTTTGGGTAGTAACCCGAGCACAAAAAGAACTACAAAATTCGACTGCTTTACAGCATAGGCTACCTCACTTCCCCCAACACGTCCTCACATGCTGTTGGACTTGTAAGTATATTGCTTATATTGTATATCACTCGGACAAGCTTTCACTCGTTGGTGTGAGCTAAAAAGCACCTGGCGTTCTTGTTGATGGATTAGTAACTTAGACATCTTCGGAGGCTAGCTGTGCTTGTTCGATGTCCGACGATTTGTAACGCGTTGTGTTTATTCCCCAATCGAACTCATGTAACTGTCTGTCACACGTTCTACCATCCACAGCATTACTTGATAGACAAAAATAGGACAAGAAAGAGCATCAAACAGAAACAACCCGCTTACGGGGTGTTCGAAGCGCACATACAATACAGACTGCCGACAGTTAAACAGGGCGCGCACAGCTCTTAAAGGGGACACACCTTATTTCCACTCGTTACAGCTTCCATCCGACTGAACAGGGACCGTAATACAGGGGGGAGGGGATCAGGCCGTGAGTGAAGAGACTGCTCTGCGTAAGTGGTATTTATGACAGTAACGTTAAATACAAGTAGTCCACAGCGACTCTAGGGGTCGTTGTTTGACCAAAACGGAATTCCTACCTAGTGGGGCTTTAAACAGTTGTTTGACATGTTGTATTTAGGCAGACGGGTGCTGTACTTCCACTTCCGAGCTGCTAAGAGATGTTTGTCGTGTTGGTTCATCATGTTTATTCAGTTGCTCCAAAGTTCTGCTCTTACAGTCACTATAAATGACGGCAGCCATGACGGAAACACACAGGACTGACAGTAGAGCTAAAGTTGAGAGCTAAAAAACAAACAAACAAACAACCATACAGTGATAAGATGGAATAACAGTACTGATATTCCACATTTGTCATTTATAAAAGACATTTTGGTTGTAAAAAAGAAAATTGGCACATACATGTGGGACACAACGTGAGATGATTTAACCTGACTGGACATAAAAAGTTCTTTGTTTTATACATTTATACATTTGTTTTTATATAGACATATACAGATCTATATAAAAACAAAGCAGGAAAGGCTAGGCTATGCCGCCGTTTCTTGAATGGTCGTGTCCAATCTCTTTGGGAGTAAATCGTGTCTCATGTCGAGGTGACTGGCTTTCGACAGTGCTGTCCGTCATGATACATCTTTGAGTAGATGGGGTTTGAATAGTTCATGGCCTGTGAATACACAATGATGTTTTAGTTTGGTTTGTATTTACGTCATAAACTAAGGGTGTGTTCACACTTGCAGTTCGGTTGTCTTGGTTCTATTGAAAAATAATGTGTACATATGATGATTTTTATCAGTTGACAACTCATAGAGCTTATAAAATGTGTAATGGAGTCAAAACAGCGTCAGGATCCTTCTGTCACACAATCTAAGATCTACTGCGAGGAGATGCCGTTTCTGACGCCTCTACCGAACTGTGATGGGAAACATCGCGACTAAAACAATTATGCTTGAGCATTCTGTCCTTTTTAGGGTCGCATCTTGTGACATCATGTCATGTTTTTGGTCCACGTTGCGTTCATATTTCAGTCGAACTGCACCAGAGTTCGTTCAGAAGTGGACGGAGACCCATCTTTTCCGGGTTCTTGGTCCGCTTGTTTGGTGTGCACCAGGGTTCAGATGGCAGCGCTCACACTTATTCAAACAGAGCAATCGCACCAGAGTTTGTTTTAATCCAACCAAACCTGCTCAGTGTGAACACACCCTAAAATTCTTCATTTAATGTAGTTTTGGATAATGGGAGTCCACCTGTCCTGGAATGAGTGCCTTTGGAACGTTCTGGATAGGTAAAGTGTGTGCAGTCAAAGGGCGGGCGGGGGGCAAATTGCGTTGGTCGCTTGACTTCACACACCAGCCCTGAAAAACAACACCCAATTTAAACGGAATGCACCAAAACACTGTACACATTAACAAACTTACAGATTAAAATAATAAATTAGACGAAGTAATTTGGGGAATGCAACCCAAATTACTGTACATATAAAGCAAGAGTTTAAATCTAAAATTGCTACTTTGGTTAGAATACTTTTCTGCTTTTGCACACTTCATTGATTTGATGCAAATAAATCAAAGCTAAATGTTCTTGTGGGATTTTAGCTAAATTAAACAAAGAAAATATTCTGTTTTACTAAACCAAGCAAAAACAAAGAAAAATAGAGTTTAGATTGGGCAGAGACATAAACCTATAGACCTTTTAAGGGGAGGGTAGGTAGGATTTTTATAAAAAACTTTTTTTTCAAACTTTATATACCAATACATAATTAGAATGTAAGTGCTCTGAAAAAGAGAGTAGACAAATAGAGTGACTGTAGACCTTTTAATCTGCAATAAACACAGCTCATTATTTCCATTCGGGACGAAACAATTGATTGGTTTGGGCGACTGTCACTCTCTCTCGTAACCAATGGCAACCACCCCTGTTGCTAGATCTGCCCATATGCGCGCACCCGTTTGATTTGAGGAGTGCAAGAGAGGCGCGGAACCTACGAAGAGTAAAATTATGTCAGAGAAAGAGCATTCAAAATTCAAAGCACCTGCATATGCAGTCAGCGAAGGCAAAAACTACTTCCTCGGACCCTGATTGCCCGCACTCTTGAACGACCTCCTCTGCTTCGCCCTCGACCCCGGACCTGTCCTCGAACTGACGATGTGGTACTTGTCTCCGGAGTGTAACGTTAGTCCTCATCAGAGTCAACAATGTTTTCATCATGGAAACTCTTACATGCAAAACACCGTATATTACGAATCAAACAAAATATATTTTAAACTTTACCAGTATTGATATGCTAGCTTGATAGTGAATACTAAAAGCCATCTTATTTGTTTACATTTATAGTGATAAAGTTAGGTATTTTATTACATGTGATTCTGACATGATGTCACTGCATCTGCGCTCCTTCCTCTCCACTCGTCTCAGGTAAATAAATGCGTCTTCCAGCTGAGCCTGAGCGTTTGGCGTCGCGCGTTCATGTGTTTTGGGGGCGTGGCTTTGGAAGGAGCTCAGAAGGGAGGGGGTGGGAGTGAATGGAAATAATTAGCTGTTTACAACAGTCGTGAGACACTCGATTTTGTATTGGTATATAAAGACAGTTTAAACAAATTTGGAATGTTTTTTTTTTTTTTTTTTAAATCCTACCTACCCTGCCTTTAACATCACCTTGAATGTTTCAGCACATTTTCAACCCATTCTCATTCCCAAGGCGTCAAAAACTGAAGGATTGTCAAGTGCCCCCGGCGTCACAATGAAGACGCCAAAAGTGCACCTCTGCGTCACTCATTGGACGCCCTATGGCGTCAACAACAGACGCAAATTTTTTTAGTAGGATATCGCGCTGAAGAAGTCTCATTCCAAACACATTGCGATATTTGGCATCAGTTCACGTGTGCCAGATGTTGGTAAGTAGTCGTGACAATGAATGTGTCCTTTAGCAAAGCTCCTGATGAGCACTGGCGCTTTTTTGATAAAGGCATTGGGCAGACATCAAGTACAGTTTATTAAGCTGAAAAGAGAAAACAAAATGCTTTAACAGTATGGAAAAAGATAAATGATTATTTTCAATATTGGTTCTGCATATATCAAAGAGATCACGAGGAGCCATCTTTTTTTACAGTCTATGGTCTCATCAGCTCTGGGGCACTGGAGAAATCGCCCCAGGAAGGCGGGTCTGTGGAGCAGCTTAGCCAATTGCTGATTCAAGATATAAATGTTTGACTTAAACTGTAGCCAATCAGCGAGCTCAAATCTAGTCAGCTATGGGCGATACTGTAAGCGCCCCCAAGCTGTGCGCACATCTCTATCAGACAGTGGACTCTCAAACTGGCTAGCTGGATGCTGTCATGCTAATGCCTTGTTTTGCTTTCCGTGATTACCTTTTTAAAACAACAGGGACATATCAAGCATGGACAGTTACTGGAGTGAGGGAAGCAGCACCTGTCTGAGAAAGTAACTGAACAGTTTGAGTTCAATTTCAAATGCAATGGAAAGTTTGTACAATTTGTTTGTTTTTGTTTTAGAATGCCTCAGCCTTGTAATATGGCATTTCATAATTACTGACTTTTTCACAGAGCACTGGTATCATGCAGTTTGTGTTAAATTGTGTTTGGGTGGTTAATAATAATAATAATTATTATTATTTTTAATATTATTATTATTATTTATATAGCGCCTTTCCAACACCCAAGGTCACTTTGCAAAGATAGGCAGTGGTTCTCAAACTGGGGTACGTGAGGTGACAGAAGGGGGTGCGGGAACAAAATGCTGAATTTTGCCGTTCTTTTAATTTGTAAGGAATATGACTTAGCTCAAATGATTATAGGGAATCAAAATTATGAATCGGGTTGATTCATCTATATTCTTACAATATTAATAAATTATTGAAGCTGAAATTTAGACCCATTCGTATACATCAATATTCAATTACAATGAAAGTGCTCTCTGAAGAATTCTTTGAGTTGGTCTTTTATGGAAAAAGATGGGTTCACGCCTCTGTGCATACGCCGACCAATAACCTTCAGAGATTTCAGAGCGGGAACATTTTCTTTGTCTCGTAAGCCACGCCTACTCGAATGAGTAATGAGGGATATCAAATTTGAGACGATTTGCTCAAGACATGTGCAATGTATAAAACAATGTACATTACTGCATTCTGCTATTGAAATTCGACTCTGTTAGATTGAGAGAATTACAGAGATATGAAACTTGTCATAGGAAGATTGTAGGGACACCAAGTTACATAAGATATGCATAATTACAAACATTTTAAAGTTTTGATTAATACACGATAACATTGCAGATACACAAATTTGATATGGGAAAATCAAATCCTTGTTTATACATTTCTTAAGTGGTTATACATAAATGTAGGATTAACACTTTATCCCTACTCCTCTCCTGGAATCTCAGTTTGCTTGACATTCCGTTAGGGCAATAAAAACGAAGTGTGTGGGGGGGGGGGGGGGGGGGGGAGCCAATTGCCAGAGAATGTTAGTGAACATTCTCTAATTAAAACACTATTGATTAAAGAATACATTTTGAAACCACACCTCTATTATAAAGCAAACTAATCACACATACATTTCGGAGGGTATACATTCAAGAGCCATATTTATATATGAAGTTGCACCCAAAGGATGTTTGGTGTGTGTGTGTGTGTGTGTGTGTGTGTGTGTCACATAGAATGTTTCATTATCTCTCTGTGGTCCAGAGAGGGGAAGGGGGTTTGGAATGCAGAACTTTGCAAAGCCTGGTTATCCTCCAAGGTGCAATAAAGTGTCGCGAAAGACCATTTGTTGCCGACTAGCTGGAGCCAAAGCATGATTTGCACTCACGAGTTCAAAGTGCACCCGCTTTGTATTCAAAAAGAAATGTTTTTAGCAACACAGAGTATTTGAATTTGTTAATTCAAACCAACGACAAATGATTCAATAGCCAATGTTGTTACAAATTCTACCCCACCTTAAAATAAGATTTAAACTGAGCATGCATTTCTATCAGGTAAAATGCTGTAACGTTAAATGCATGACATCCGATCAAATTACCTCATCTTCTGTGGTCAAAACTTTCTGCATTTATACTGTATCATATAATGCAGTGACTGAACATGAGGGAGCTAATCTGATTTATATCGACAAACAGAAAAGACATTATATCAAACATAAGGACAGCGTATTTACGACTACTTACCAACGTCTGGCACACGTGAACTGATGCCAAATATCACGATGTGTTCGGAATGAGACTTCTTCAGTGCGACATCCTACTGATAAAATTTGCATCTGATAAAATTTGCATCTGTTGTTGACGCCGAAGGTTTCCCATTGAAAGCAACGGAGTTCCTAATTCGTCATAGAGTGACGCAGAGGTGCGCCTTCATTGTGACGCCGGAGGCGCTTGACCATGTTTCAGTTCCCTTTCGTTCGGTCACTCCTACGTCACGTCGGTAGGAGTTACCAACGAATTGGGATCACGCTAGGGCAGTGGTTCTCAAAGTGTGGGGCGCGCCCAAGGTTACTGCAGTGGGGGCGCGGGAGATCAGCAGAAAAAAAAAAAAAAAAAAACCAGCCGCTACATTACTACGGCGTTCAAGTGCGTGAAAGCGGTCAGCGCTCTGCCTTTATAAAGCGGCAATGAATGGCAATTACACTGAATCGTTCTTCTTCAGACCATTGGAATAAGCCCAACATAGAAGTTGCTCGCCATAGAAAAACACCTCTTCAGCGGACCGAATCACAAGCTGCTATTGTGAACGCGGCACTCCGATGCTGTGTGCGTTCCGGTGAGAAGACCAACAAGAAGCTGAGCTTGTGAGGCACTCTCCAAAGCTGCAATATATTGGTGCTTTTATATAGTGTCCATCCAAAGCATCACTTAACTATTTAAATGTTGATGTTTATTTAAATTAAAAGTTCAAGTTCTGGTCTTTTATTCTCTCTTACTGTTATGATTCATTGACATGACAAATTGAAACTATTCCTGTTTTTCATTGCACGTTTTTTTTAAAGGTTTAAAGGGGGGCGCGACCAAAAACGTTTGAGAATCACTGTGCTAGGGAGACCAATTGCCTTCGAGTGAAACTAAAACGAGCCAATGAAGATTGGCACGCAAGATTTGCATTCCGCACCCCGCCTACCAGTGCGGGTATAAAAGCGGAAGCGCGAGCATATACAAATCGCTTTCTGCTTCGGAGCCGACCGGTTGTGTCCTCTGAGTGAATGAGCGTTTGGATAGTGTTTTCCCTAAGCTCAATGAGTCTGCTATTTCGAGACCTCCCTGTGTTGGTGTTACGGCGCGGCAGTGATCTTCGCGAGCTCCCGGATAGCGGCTGTCACTTCACGCTGAAGACAAAAATTTACTGTTTAATGTTATGTATTTGTATTATTTTTCTATATTCATAATTTCACAATGTGTTTTGTCAAGTCAGATTTTCATGTGCATGTGTTGAGTACATGAGGAGACTATAGATAGAATGGAACCATGTGAAGATCATGTCACATGAGACAGGTGGATGAGCTATATTTTGTAGAGGGTGTGTACAATGTAACATGTTTGCAATTGATGCAGATGTAAGCAACAAAGATATGTTCTTAATATGGAAGTGAATTGTGCCATGTGTTCGTATGACATTATACGTTCCATTTTTAAAGTTTAAGCAACATACTTTGTTACCTTAAAAGGAAGCTGCTCTGTAATGTATATAAGCTCAATCTTACTGTACCACCTCAGAGAAACAAAGGCAGAGGCATGAGAAACTAAGAGAAACAAAGGCATGAGACAGAGGCATGAGAAACAATGGCATGAGGGTAGAGAAACTTAATGGCAGAGAAACATAAAGCCAGAGAAACCATTTACATCTAGCATGATGGGATGAGAAGATAAAGAAATAGGGAACAGAGAAATCTGGAATGAAGACCTCTCATGTAGCCTTATGTTCTTATATGCCTGTTTCTCTCTGTCTGACACATGATACATAATAAATTGAATCTCTTGGCAAAGGTAACTGGTGTAGCTTCCGTGATTCAACCATAAAGGGGAAACCATGATTTTTAAATCTACAATTGGCGTCACGAACAGGATTCCGTCTACAGGCATTTGTTTGATCAGTCAGGTAAGACCTTATTTTATTCTAAATAATTATAAGTCTGCCTGATGATTAAACATAGACTGAAACTGCTTAAAAGAACTGTGCTATTTAAAGTACCAGTTGTGTTGCCAAGAAACATGTGTCAGACATGGTCAAATTGGAATTAAATTAAGTAATTAAATTTAATTAGGAATTTTTGAGTTCCTCTGAAAAGTAAACCTCTAGGGTATTTGATATGCTGGGATAGAGATAGATCTTTTTTAGAAAGAAGACTATCTATAGTCAAAATTTGGGGAAATTAGCTGTAAGACGATTTAAGCTAGGACATTTTGATAGGATACTTGATTAATAGGAGCGATTAGATGTAGGGAGTTTCCAAAGAAAGGAGTAAAAATAGTCTCTAAAAACATTAACGCTGGAATTAATACAAGTATGAAAAGGCAGCAAGACTTGATTGACAGGAGTAGTTAAGTGTGACGAGCGCCATAGAAAGGGTTTAAAATAAGCTCTAAGGACATTAACACTGGAGTCATAAAAGTATGAATGTGCCGATGTAACTAGTTAGGATCGCAGGCATTTCTGATTTTGACCGTAAAGCTGTTCAAATATTTGAGGATACTATTCTGAGCAAGCTTAGAGGAAAAGAAAGAAAAAAGAAAGAAATTAATCTGAGTTAAACTGAAAAAGGAAGAAAAAAGATAAATACAAATATAAGGGTTAATTTTGTTCATTGAGTGAGAAGGGAGAGTGAAGCAGCCCCTTCCTTTGGAATCTATACCCTCCTTTAGACACACACACACAGAGAGATATAAATAGAAAGCCTGTTGCTTCTCTGGTATACACAAAGGTAATTGTATAGCAAAACATTTTATCTTCTGGGTATTTGAAGAGAAGAACAGAAACAAGCTAAGCTTTTTAACAGATTTCTGGTGTTAATGTGAGTTTGGAAGTTGATCATTGTTTAATATTATAAATTTAAGTTTTGTCTGAAGAAGAACAAGAGATAAAATAACATCATAAGATTGAAGTTAAGGAATTAATTTGAGGAAAGATCTATGATAATATTTTTATAGTTAATTGACAAGTACAAGCTGATGAAAATCATAGATAATGACTCCATAAGAATGTGAGTTGGAAAATCAGGAAAAATGTCAAATATAAACAAAGATGTCTATTTGGAATGTATATTATTTCTGACTAGGTCAGAGTAAAAGTGAGTAGGAAGAAATTATAAAAGTATTGAAAATGCAGAATTACTCTGAGATTTTTAATAAGAAATAATAAATGCAATTGGGAGTTAAATGTTTTAATGATATTCTACCTTAAATGATAGAAGAGACCATTTTTATTTGTTTATTTCATGACCAGTAACTTCTTTGTCTCATCTTTGTCTTCACCATGTACAGGACTGATGGTTCCAGTTATTGATTGGTTCCGGTTACTGATGTAACAGCACATTTCACTGAATTAATGGTTGTAATAACTAAATTCACTGAGTAAACTCAGCATTGCTATGTTGATGTTTGAAGATGTTTGATGGATTCTAGTGATTAAATACTATCATTAATTTGTCTCCATGTTTACACTGTTAGGCATTCCGAATGGCTCTGATGGCTCTTGAATGCACTTTCCTGAGATTTGGAAAATACCTGTTAAAAATGTCCTAATGGGAAGGAGCGGTTACCAGTGTAAATGGGGTGATTTCTCAAAGACGGGTAAGATTCTCTTTTGGCCAACGGAGGACAACCTAAGACAGGGGGGTCAACGCCACTGGGCACCTACCCTGATGGGAGGTGTTAGATGTGAGATGGGTATGGTTGAGCAGATGTTTGTTAGGCCAACAGCATCATTGAGGGTTACAGCAGTCTGCCCTCCAAAAAAGTGAGCTCTCCGATGCCTGATCACCAGAGACCGCATTCCTTGAATGGTTTGTATTCCATTGTGACAAGTGTCATAACTTGATATATCAATGCCAGGGGACAACACCCTGAGAAAGGAAATGATATACAAAAGAGCTGATGGGAAAGAGTTTTCAAGAACTAGCTGAGACCATGAGGGTAATTGTCATTAATGATATGGAGAGTAAAACAAACATTGTAAGTTTATTTTAGATTATGGTGTTAGTTGCCTTATAGAAATGTCTAAAAGTTTTATATCCTGAATATGTGATGGTTGTATGATGTTGAATTAATTTCTATCATAGTTTTCACATTTCAGATCATTAGACATGACATTGGATAATTCCAAGACATGGTGGTGTTTAAAGATGAAGACTTTGTTTTTGCTAATTCAAAAGAAGTCTGGGTAACAGGGAATAAATTAATTTATTATTTTAAACTAAAGATAACTTTAGAAATGCTCCTTTGATGAGAAATGGATAGAACTGAGAATAGGACATAAGGAGCAGTGTTGGGTATAGTTACTTTGGAAAGTAGTTAATTAGGTTACAACGTTACCATCAATTAAAAGTAATCAGTTACGTTACAGCGTTATCTATTCATAAAAGTAACGCGTTAGAGTACTCATGCGTTACCAAAAATTAAAAGCCGTTTGCAGCGGCTCACACATGACAGACACAGCCCCCGGCCCCTTTAAATGCACCTAGAAGTCGTGACTCCTGACAATGAATAACGTCAGTCATCCGACTAAATTAACACTGCAGGATAACAATAACAGGAAAGACAGTCAGCAATAGGCTATTCCACATGGCGTTTTATTTATTTATTTATTATCACAGAACATATTAATCAAAATTCGCACCTACCCAGCCCGGGTAGCCTAGGCTACTGTATATGAGCACCATACAAGATAACTCCTGATTTTTTCTTTAAATCTAATGCAGTTATCAAAGTGTATCAAGTGTGCTTACTTGTAAACACAACCTGAGGTAAACAGGCTTGCAGATTTAAATCCATTTAGAAATGAACAACCAGTCAACGATCTAACCGAAATTAACAGCTGCCTGTCAAACAAAAATGATTACAAACCGAATTAAATTTTTGGCGGTCGACAGAAGCTTTTCACCAACGCAGAGTGTGCATTTTCTTTTCCTTTTCGTTGACAAATTGAACATGATGTGCGTACTTCCATAATCCAAACGCTGTCTTCTCTGCCATCTTGCCGGGAGTTCAAAAAAAAAAAAAAAAAACACACACACACACACAGGGTCAGACTCAGGCGCATGCAGGGCACAGACGTATCACAGCCATTGACTTTACGATCACAGCGCTTCGGCTCCGCTGATATACCCGCAGGTGGCAAAGTAGACCTAAGCCTACTGTCTGACAAAAAGCAGGCTGCAGTCGGGATTTTCCTTTCCTTAAAATAACGGATTACTTTTTTTAAAAAATAACGAAGTTACTGATTACTTAACGCAAGAAACTAACGCGTTAAGTTACACATTTCACGAAAAAGGTAATTAGAGTACTCTAACGCGTTACTTTGTAACGCGTTACCCACAACACTGATAAGGAGTGAAATAGGAGATTTTATACACTACTTACAAAACACAACTCCACAAACAATGAACACTCGTTTACTGATTTTCAACCCCAAGGGATAGGAGCTTTTTAACATCAACGTTTGATTTGGTTTGTTGTTTTGGCTGGGAACTTGAGGAGTTAAGTACTTAATGAGTCAAGGCACCAGCAGAAGAATTATTAGTTTTTCCTCTCTTAGATGATTGGGGTTCATTTTAAATGCTTACACATAGACGTTAAAATAAACATAGTACACGGGGACATGACATGGTGGGGTTATTTGTTTGTTTCGTGTTTTCCCTTTTCCTTATGTTTCTATTGTATCTTTATTTGTTTTGTTATCATGTCTTTCTTTGGTCTGCTTTTCCTTTTTTCGCTATTGCTTCATTAGATGGCCACTGGTGGAGGGATGGTGTGGAACTTACTGTCGTAGTTCCAGTGGAGGGACTGAAGACTAAAATTTACTGTTTAATGTTATGTATTTGTATTATTTTTCTATATTCATAATTTCACAATGTGTTTTGTCAAGTCAGATTTTCATGTGCATGTGTTGAGTACATGAGGAGACTATAGATAGAATGGAACCATGTGAAGATCATGTCACATGAGACAGGTGGATGAGCTATATTTTGTAGAGGGTGTGTACAATGTAACATGTTTGCAATTGATGCAGATGTAAGCAACAAAGATATGTTCTTAATATGGAAGTGAATTGTGCCATGTGTTCGTATGACATTATACGTTCCATTTTTAAAGTTTAAGCAACATACTTTGTTACCTTAAAAGGAAGCTGCTCTGTAATGTATATAAGCTCAATCTTACTGTACCACCTCAGAGAAACAAAGGCAGAGGCATGAGAAACTAAGAGAAACAAAGGCATGAGACAGAGGCATGAGAAACAATGGCATGAGGGTAGAGAAACTTAATGGCAGAGAAACATAAAGCCAGAGAAACCATTTACATCTAGCATGATGGGATGAGAAGATAAAGAAATAGGGAACAGAGAAATCTGGAATGAAGACCTCTCATGTAGCCTTATGTTCTTATATGCCTGTTTCTCTCTGTCTGACACATGATACATAATAAATTGAATCTCTTGGCAAAGGTAACTGGTGTAGCTTCCGTGATTCAACCATAAAGGGGAAACCATGATTTTTAAATCTACAACGCGATCTGCTTCTTTCAAAGAGCTGTTGTCACAGCTGGTATCTGGTTGAGTACACACAGTGGGCTTGCAGTTTCCCCGCTGTGTTGCCGTGTTGGTCCCTGCATGCTTCAGCACACCATGAGAGTGTTTCTGAAAGAGCAACACGAGTGAAGATCGCGTCCTTTTCAGGATGACATTTCACCCATGTGTTTCTGGATGTGGTCAATATCTGCCACCGGTTGATGGTCACGATCGCTGCCTCTCGTGTTTGGGCCTCGCGCACACTGAGGCAGCGCTCGTGTATCTGAGGCAGCGCTCGCTGCGGGAACATGACCATCGCAACGTTAAGATCGAGACTGAGAACCCTCAGACAAGGGGGAGTCCCTTTGGAGATTCTCCGATCTAGTTCTTCTTCTGGTTCAGTTCAGAAGAAGACTACTTCGGCTAATCCCATTGGTGGTCTGAGAATTTACAGTGTGGAATGACCCGCCGGGTGAAAGACCCCCACGGCCCCGCACTCCTCCACGTCGCTGCCATCGGAGAAACCTTCAGCCCTTGGTCAGACCCTGCGTTTCTACGGGCCGGAGTGCCCTTAGTCCAGGTGTCCAGGCATGCTGGGGTTTTCACAGATGCTTCTGCCAACGGCTGGGGGGCCACGTATAACGTGCATGTAGTTTCAGGTCTGTGGACAGGGCCCCAACTGCATTGGCACATCAACTGCCTAGAGTTGCAGGCAGTACGCTTAGCCTTGTGCCGCCTCAGAGGGCTACTTCTACACAGGTATGTACTGGTCCGTACGGACAGCACTGCGACCGTTGCGTACATCAACCGCCAAGGTGGTCTACGCTCCCATTGTATGTCGCGACTCGCCCGCCATCTCCTCCTGATATGGGAAATCTTCGGAGCCGCTCAGATAGATCTGTTTGCCTCTCTGGACACGACCCATTGCCAGTTGTTCTATTCCCTGACTGAAGGAACCCTCGGCACGGATGCACTGGCACACAGGGCCTTCGCAAATATGCGTTTCCCCCAGTGAGCCTTCTCGCACAGACTCTGTGCAAGGTCAGGGAGGACGAGGAGCAGGTCCTGCTCGTTGCGCCGTATTGGCCCAACCGGACTTGGTTTGCAGAACTCATGCTCCTCGCGACAGCCCCTCCTTGGCCAATTCCTCTGAGGAAAGACCTTCTCTCTCAGAGACGGGGCACCCTATGGCACCCGCGTCCAGACCTCTGGAAACTCCATGTCTGGTCCCTGGATGGGACGCAGTGGTTCTAGGTGGCCTACGACAGGCTGTGGTAGACACCATCACTTCCGCTAGAGCCCCCTCTACAAGGCGCCTCTATGCGTTGAAGTGGAACCTGTTCGTTGGTTGGTGTTCTTCCCGCTGGGAAGACCCCCGAACTTGCCCGATCAGTGTCGTCCATTCCTTCCAGCAAGATGGGTTGGAGCGAAGGCTGTTTCTCTCCACCCTCAAAGTGTATGTTGCCGCAATAGCCGCTCATCACGATGCAGTAGAAGGTAAGTCTTTGGGAAAGCACGACCTGGTCATCAGGTTCCTCAGGGGGGCTAGGAGGTTGAATCCTCCTCGTAATCTGCACCCAGTACCCTCTTGGGATCTAACTTTAGTGCTCAGAGCACTCCAAAATCCCCCATTTGAGCCCTTGCATGCAGTCGAATTAAATATCCTTTCAATGAAAACAGCTCTCCTGCTGGCTTTGGCTTCCATTAATGAGGGTAGGGGACCTGCAGGCATTTTCTGTCGACGAATCGTGTCGAGAGTTCGCGCCGGACTTCTTTCATGTTGTTATGTGACCCTGGCCCGGATATGTGCCCAAGGTTCCTACCACTTCATTTAGAGATCAGGTAGTGAACCTGCAAGCACTGCCCCCGGAGGAGGCAAACCCAGCCCTGGCTTTCCTCTGTCCTGTTCGCGCTCTGTGCTGCTACAGTACATTGACATAACTCAAAGCTTTAGGACCTCAGACCAGCTCTTTGTCTTTTACGGAGGCCAGCAGAAGGGGAAGGCGGTCTCCAAGCAGAGGTTAGCCCACTGGCTAGTGGATGCTATCATCCGGGCGTATGAGTCCCAGGACGTGCCTTGTCCACCTAGGTTGAGGGCAAACTCTACTAGGAGTGTTGCCTCCTCCTGGGCTTTGGCTCAAGGCGCCTCGCTGAGCTGCGGGCTGGGCAACACCTAACACGTTCGCTAGGTTTTATAGGCTTTGTGTATAACCTGTTTCCTCCCGTGTACTACCTACAGCCATTAGCGCGAGTAATTAGGTTAGTGTCGGCTTGCTATGCCATTCTCGCCCCATGGGCCAGATACGTGCATTGTCCTGCTCTGTTGGTTACCCAGCAAACGGCTAACCTCGTGTGTTCCTCCGTCACCCCCCCGGCGCCAGGCGAGGCGGATCGCCGGTCGCCAGGCCTGTTACCTCTCACTGTGAGCTGAGTTCAGGCTGGGGTTCTTATGTGCGGTCCCTACGGCGACCCCATATGTGTTCTCCACGATGCGGTTACCCCCCCCCCCCCTCCGGGTTAGCCAGTGTTTTTCCCTCGACAGAGTCCGCTCTGTCGTCTCTGCAGAGTACGCTCCCACCCTCCGGACTGGGACTACCTCAGAGACTGCCATGTGTTCACTACCCTCCGGGCTATTGCACATAGAAGATAAGTTTCAAGAAACTGCTGGCTGAAGCTTAGGCAGGGCGCTGGAAGGGGCCAGCGCCATGGCATTTTGTTAGGGATCCCAATTTGTTAGTAACTCCTACCGACGTGATGTAGGAGTGACCGAACGAAAGGGAACGTCTTGGTTACGTATGGTAACCCTCGTTACCTGAGTGAGGGAACGGAGACGTCACGTCCCGTTGTCATGGTTGCTGTACCTTCGCAGAGGTCCAGACACCGTTCGGCTCCTCAGCGTAAAGCGATCTGTGTATGCTCAAGATTCTGCTTTTATACCTGCACTGGCAGGCGGGGCGCGGAATGCAAATCTTGCATGCCAATCTTCATTGGCTCGTTTTAGTTTCACTCTAAGGCAATTGGTCTCCCTAGCGTGATCCCAATTCGTTGGTAACTCCTATGTATAAATATATGATTCAAACAATATCTAAACACCAAAACAATATCTGTCGGCTCTTGTCATGTGAGAAAGTGAGAAAAAGAGAATGGACTGGATGTAGTTGAAATAGGGTTTAATGTAAAATTAAGGTTTAAAAGGACACAATATCATTCAGTCTTTAGGAAGTTAAAGTGAAAAACACAAAATATATAATATAAAAAAGAAAAGAAAAATGAGAACTATGGCTTCTCCACATATGATTCTTAAAGGGATAGTTAATCCAAAACTACAAAAATGCATGGATTTATTCAGTGAAAAAGAAAGTCACACAGGTTTATAATGACATGATGGTGAATAAATGATGACAGAACCCGAACCCAGAGTAGCCAGCCCCCCCCCCCCCCCCCCGTGCTCCTCCCAAACGTTTGAACGTGCTCCTCCCAAACTTTGTTAATAAAGCATCATTTGTCACAGCTGCTGGTCACTGTTGGGTTTTTAGAAGCTTGTTTGATAGCTGTCTTGGTGGTGTGGTTTTTGCAGTAGCTCTTTCATTTCCATTTCATCAGAACTCTCTGACCCTTGCTCTCCCTGTACGGCTGTAGCAGAACCCCCTGATTCTTCCTGTCCCTCACCCGCCTGAGAACTCCCTGACTCACGCTGTCCCATTGTAGCAGAACCCCCCAACCCTTGTTGCCTCGTTGTAGCAGAAACTTCCGACTCTTGCTGTTCCGTTGTAGCAGAACTCCCTGACGCTTGCTGTCCAGTTGTATCTATTATACATGCACAGGAAAATCATAAATATTAAAATTGCATTAAATAAAGCATGATCATTTAAAGCCATTTCCAGTTAATTGTATTTAAGTTTTAAAATGTATGTTTATCACTCATAACACATTTGGGTCCTTTTTGACTCGGAAGAGATACATAACTTTTCTAAAAAGAAATGCAAGTTTTTATTTATTTTTATTAAGGTAATAAAGATATAACCGTTAAAAAAAGTTACATGGTTTTGTTTAATCTATAAAGTTATATTAAAGGGATAGTTCACCCAAAAATGAAAATTCTATCATTGTTTACTCACCCTCAAGTTGTTCCAAACCTGTATGAGTTTCTTTGTTCTGCTGAACACAAAGGAAGATATTTGGAAGAATGTTTGTAACCAAACAGATCTCGGTCCCCATTGACTACCATAGTATATTTTTTTCCTACTATGGAAGTCAATGGGGACCGAGATCTGTTGATTACAAACGTTCTTCCAAATATCTTCCTTTGTGTTCAGCAGAACAAAGAAACTCATACAGGTTTGGAACAACTTGAGGGTGAGTAAATGATGACAGAATTTTCATTTTTGGGTGAACTATCCCTTTAATGAAAAAAAATAAATAATAATAACTGTTGTAAAATATAGCCTTTTCCCCATATCTCACACACTTTTAGGGCTGAATTTTGCTGATAAACATGAATGTGTATGTCTATTGACGAACCATTGCAGCATGAAAAAATTACCACTTTTTTCATCTGAAGTGAAAGATTACGCAAGTATTTTGTTTGATTTTGTTTATGTTGTTTTGTTAAAAATAAATATGAAGATTTCATAAATGTGGACTGTTTAAAACAATCATGAGTTATAAATTTGATCAAGGAATTTAATCAAATTCCATTAATTCCAGTAGGGTTAATAAGATTCTTAGATTATATGTTCTTATAAATTTCATAAAATGATATATTCAAATAAAATGTCTCAACACTCAATATCATAGTTTGTTATTTTTGTATTACTAAAAAGGGGTAAATGCAATAATAACATGGTAACATTCAAAACTTTTTCTTCACAATAACTCATTAATGAGAAGTTGCTTATCAGATACAATATGGTCTTAGTTGTTTTACTGTTTTATAAAATAATGATTCTTCAGGTCCAATGGACCCTAAATGTGAAAATAGTATACAGATTTTGAATACAATATGAGGGGTAAGCAAGCATATGATAATATATTTGTAAACCATATCAGTAAAACAAAAACAAAAACAAAATTGTGCAATTGTTTCTAACCAATAAAATGGGCATCACATGGTTTTTGGCTTAAACCCATAAAATGTTGTGTTTTTTATCAGGTGTACTGCCTGGTCACTGACTGGTCCCTGATGAACCTACTGGCAAACCAGGAGGAGCTTCTTTTTTTAGCCTTTTATATGCTAATTTATGTCCATGCATTGTAAAATATTTCCAGGTGGTTAAACTTCAAAATTAAAGTTCACCTGCTGCCTTAAAATGTGAGTAAACTCAACTTTTAGATAACATTGGTTTCAACTCACAAATAGTCAAGCCAATGATTAAATGAAACTTTAAGTTTAACTTTTGAAAGCTTATAAACGTGAAATCCAAATCACGTCTATCAAGTTAAAGAGAAGACATAAGTTCCAATAACCTAATGGGGTGTTCAATAGTTCAAGTAAAAAAATAAAAATAAAAAACTCATCACCAAATACAGTATAATCTAATTAGTATGAAGTGATAATATTCAATGTTAATTTGATGATCTTGTAGTACACAATAAGTTAAATGTTATTTTCTCAGTTTATTTAGACTTAATCTAATCATTCAAGAAAAAAAAAAATCTAAATTGTTCTAGCAATGCTCGTTTGTTTAAGCATGTGGGTTATTTTTTCCTCACTTTGAAGAAAGAAGTCTGAAGGGATTAAATATTTGTTCATTGCTGTTAAACATAATATCGGTGCCTTCTAGTGCTGGAAGTAACAGGCTAAGATTGAAGCGACACAGTGTTTGTTTCTCTCTACTGTCCTTGAAATTGTCTCCTACCTTGTCCCTCATTTCGTCCACAGCAGCAGCTTTTACATTTACCACTTAGGCAGCTTTTACAGTTACTTCTTATGTAGAAGTCATAAATAACCATTAAGAGACCCATGAAGGCAATTGAGGTGCCAATCATGACATAACCTGCAAACTGAAAGAAAAAAAAGATTATACATTAAGCAACAATTAAATATTTCTACAGGGTGGGCCATTTATGGATACACCGTAATAACATGGGAATGGTTGGTGATATTAAAGGGATAGTTCGCCTAAAAATGATATTTAGCCCATGATTTACTCACCCTCAAGCCGTTCGAGATGCATATGTCAATCTTTTTTCAGACGAACACATTTTCAGTTATTTTAGAAAATGTCTTAGATCTTTCAGTGGTTAGAATGTGAAGCAATGGGGTCCAGCTCGTTGAAGTCCGCAAATGAGCATGCATCCTTCACAAAAGTAATCCATCCGGCTCCAGGGGGATAAACGAAGGCCTTCCGAGGGTAATCCGTGCGGTTTTGTCGTAAAAATATACATATTTAAAACTTTATAAACGAAAATAACTGGCTTCCGGTCGCGGTCGACGCGCGTTCACGGAGATGGATGCTGGCATATGGCGTAGGAAGCGTCATGACGTAGAACGAACGTAGAGTTTTGTTTTGCTCTGCTCTCTGGCTGCGCTGTCACGTTCGTTCTACGTCACGACGCTTCCATCTCCATGAACGCGCGCCGACCGCCACCGGAAGCCAGTTATTTTCGTTTATAAAGTTTTAAATATGTATATTTTTACGATAAAACCGCACGGATTACCCTCGGAAGGCCTTCGTTTATCCCCCTGGAGCCGGATGGATTACTTTTGTGAAGGATGCGTGCACATTTTCGGTCTTGAAGCAGCTGGACCCCATTGCTTCACATTCTAACCACTGAAAGATCTAAGACATTTTCTAAAATAACTGAAAATGTGTTCGTCTGAAAAAAGATTGACATATACATCTCGAACGGCTTGAGGGTGAGTAAATCATGGCTTAAATATCTTTTTTGGGTGAACTATCCCTTTAAAGTCCTGTTTGTGGCACATTAATATATGTGAGGGGGCAAACTCCTCAAGATGGGTGGTGACCATGGTGGCCATTTAGAAGTCGGCCATCTTAAACAATGGTGTGCTTGGTTTCAACGTAACTTTATTCGTTCATGAGTTATTTACAAGTTTCTGACCACTTATAAAATGTGTTCAATGTGCTGCCCATTGTGTTGGATTGTCAATGCAACCCTGTTCTCCCACTCTTCACACACTGATAGCAACACCGCAGGAGAAATGCCAGCACAGGCATCCAGTATCCGTAGTTTCAGGTGCTGCACATCTCGTATCTTCACACCATAGACAATTGCCTTCAGATGACCCCAAAGATAAAAGTCTAAGGGGGTCAGATCGGGAGACCTTGGGGGCCATACAACTGGCCCACGACAACCAATCCACTTTCCAGGAAACTGTTCATCTAGGAATGCTCGGACCTGGCACCCATAATGTGGTGGTGCACCATCTTGCTGGAAAAACTCAAGGAATGGCCCCCAAGGTCTCCCGATCTGACCCCCTTAGACTTTTATCTTTGGGGTCATCTGAAGGCAATTGTCTATGGTGTGAAGATACAAGATGTGCAGCACCTGAAACTACGGATACTGGATGCCTGTGCTGGCATTTCTCCTGCGGTGTTGCTATCAGTGTGTGAAGAGTGGGAGAACAGGGTTGCATTGACAATCCAACACAATGGGCAGCACATTGAACACATTTTATAAGTGGTCAGAAACTTGTAAATAACTCATGAACGAATAAAGTTACGTTGAAACCAAGCACACCATTGTTTTTCTTGTGACATTACCAATATGTTTGATGTGTCACATGGCCCTCTTCCTATTGAAAAAACAAAAGTTGTATCCAAGATGGCCGACTTCTAAATGGCCACCATGGTCACCACCCATCTTGAGGAGTTTGCCCCCTCACATATACTAATGTGCCACAAACAGGACTTTAATATCACCAACCATTCCCATGTTTTTACGGTGTATCCATATAAATGGCCCACCCTGTATAATACTGTTAGATGCATATGTTGCCTATATCGGTGTCACGGGCGTTTGCACCCATGAATTCTAAGACAAACTGAACATAACTGTGACAGTATACCCCCCTCTGGCAAGGTGCCGTAACACATGAGGAGAAGAGGAAGGGATGGAGGGGGTTTTGGAGTGGGGCGAGGAGATGGCAAAAGAAAGGTGAAAGCAGGCATTGATGATGGGATGGTGAGTAGACGATGATCCCCTGGTGGTAAATGTGGAGAGAGTCTGCTGACACAGATCCAGAGCTCACCAGTGCCGACAGCTCACGGCGGAGTTCAGGGAGGAGCCAAGATGGAGTAGTGGCTGACAACAGCTTGGGGACGACCACAGGAGACCAGGAAGATAGATCCATGGGCGCACACGGAGAGTCGATGGAACCGAGCAACATCGCTGGAACTGGAGACTTTGGCTATGGCGCAGCGAAGATCGACAGAGGCGGAGCCAGAATACCCGAGGTCTGAGGCAGAGCTGGTGTGACAGAGGACAGAAGCAACGCCAAAGGGAAGGAGGACCCCGCTGCAGCGGGAGGAGGGACGAAGCGCAGTGGTTGGCCCATAAGTCCGTGGCGGAAGTAGGGTGACGCAGCCTAATATCATGAAATGCATATGTAATAGCACGCATTGTGTTTATCGTGCAATTTATACGCGAAAATCTTTGTTATTACGTGCATATGAAACACAGTTTTCGCGTGCATATGATATGCACTTTATTGTGTGTAATACTCACGTACCCCACACCACTTATCCTATCCAAACGTTTAATACGCAAGTACCTTAATACTGCCCAAGGGGTTTACAGTGCATATCATATGCACGTAAAAACGAATTATACAGTGGAAGCCAATAGACAGTGTTCCACAGAGGCACGAAAGTCATGCAGGATTGAAATGACATGATGGGTGAGTGAATGATAATGAATTTTCATTTTGGTTGAACTATCCCGTTATATGATTTATGAGCACAGGAATACATAGGGGAACTGAACTATCCTTTTCCTTTCTGAAATTTTTGATAAGTAGATTAAAAAAATGTAAAATTCTACATTATGACTTACAAATATAAATAAAAGCTCATATAGTAATAAGTACATGGTATTTACCTGAGAATCATGAACATATTTTTGAGTCAAATCTCGTAGCTCTGTCTGATTCTGGAATCCATCTGTAGGTTTGCACCAAGACCTATCGAGCTCCTCATCAAAAACATAAACTCCCTTCCAGTCTGTCTTGCTGCAAGCAAGATAATCACCATCAAGTAACAAGATGAAGATCCACATTACAGGTGGAATCAGACAAGCTGCAAGAGCTTTAAGACCGTTCTGCTGAGCATTCTGAGATTTCTGCGTATTCTGAGATTTCTGCTCAGCATTCTGAGATTTCTGCGTAGCATTTTGAGATTTCTGCTGTGCATTCTGAGATTTCTGCGTTTTCTGAGATTTCTGCTCAGCATTCTGAGATTTCTGCATATTCTGAGATTTCTGCTCAGCATTCTGAGATTTCTGCGTATTCTGAGATTTCTGCTCAGCATTCTGAGATTTCTGCGTATTCTGAGATTTCTGCGTATTCTGAGATTCCTGCGTAGCATTCTGAGATTTCTGCTGTGCATTAGGAGAGTTCTGCGGAGCATCAGAGTTCTGATGAGCATCCACCGTGTTCTGCTGAGTATCATCATTTGCTCCTGCACACCAACTACTGCATCCATGTTGAAAAGGCCTAAAAATTAGATACATTAAAACAAAAATACAAAAAGTAGATCCAGTGAAGATAGAGTCTATTTGCATTTTATTCTGCTCAACTTTGCACGGGCATACAAAAACATGTTTTTCCATCAACTCCTCAAATCCAATTAACAGCAAACTGATTGTGAAAGAGCTGAATACTGGAGATTGTTTTAGAAATCCATGTGTTTCATCTAAAAGATCTTTTGCCCACGACGTCATCTTCTAAGGGATGAATGATGATACTTTTGGCTACTTCTGTCTCTTGTAGTCTGTAGAAATGTCTGTAGTCCAGTTCACAAGATCTTTAACTGGTGGACAGATGCCCTTTAACAAAGAATAATATAATTAATTTGCATCAGTAATGGATTTATATAGTTCTGGGTACAAATATATGCTCTGTAGACTTGAAAATTAAGCTTTTTCCCTATTGTGGTTGAATCATGGTAGCAACACCTGTCATTTTGTCAAGATATCTTTTTTTATAATTTTATGTCAGATATAGGAGAGAAACCAACGCGATGGTGTCTTCATGCAAGCTTCTCTGGCTGCTCTGGATACAAAAAAAAGTCTGGATTTTAATAGGCTGCTTGACTAAAGAAATTAATTACCAGAAAAAACATGTTTTTTTTTTAGGTTTAATATATATACCTGAAGCTTGCTTGCATAATACAAATGATTATGAATATTAATAAAGATATTTTTTTGTCTTCACGTTCCAAAAAGTATTCACACTTAAAATTATTGTTTTAAAAAAAAATATATATATATATATATATTTTGTAATAAAGAAATGCACTTTTCTCTGACCTAAAGTTGCAAAAAAAAGTTTGTGTATTTCTGCGTTTTTCAGACTGCACTGTAAATGATTACTAATGGCTTCAATAAAATGATAAAAGTACAACTGTTTGTGTTATTAGTTTAGTTAGATGGTGTTTGTCTATTTATTATAGTTAATGACTTACTCTTGTTTTGGCTCGTCTTGTCTGTTTCGAGGAGGTGTTAGAGCATCGTTCTGCCTTTGCATCAATATTTGAAGGTGACTGTGCAGCAACTTTAAACAGGAAAGAAAGCTTTCAGCAACAGCCTGTGTTCTCAGAAAAAAAGCCACAACAAATGTGACAGGAAAACACTTGTGTTTTTCTCTCTTGCTCACTGAAAAAATATATATGAACACATACACATGTCAGTAAAATGTGCCCTTTCAGCATTTTTATTGGCTTTTGCTACTTTGAATGAATAAAGACAGTGAAGAGGATAATCATTAGGGACAGACAGAATCAAACCAACATCTTTTGTATGAGCAAATCAACCTACATTGCTGATCAGGGTTTTGAGTATTAATGATTTTCAGTGAGCACAACATGTAAATGTATGCAAATAATTACAGCCATATAGAAAATACAACAAAATATCAAAGTCTTAAAGGATTAGTTCACCCCAAAATGAAAATGTCCTAATAATTTACTCACCCCAATGCCATCCAAGATATCCATGTCTTTCTTTCCTCAGTGGGAGAGAAATTATGTTTTTTGAGGAAAACATTTCTGGATTATTCGTCTAACAATGGACTTCATTGGTTACCATCGTTTTTAAGTCCAAATCAATGCAGTTTCAAAAGTCTTTGAAGTGTTTAAACGGGCTGTACCTGATCATAGCTGAACAAGAGGTTGTTATCTAGCGAAACGGTAGGTCATTTAAAAAAAAAATGTATCATTTATAGACTTTTTTACCTTCAATAGTTTGGATTGAGCTGATCAACAAACCGACAGGGAACTACGTCATCACGTTGAAAGGTCGCACCGGCGCCGGCAGAAGTACCGCCCCACTGTTTACAATGCAACCGTACGTAGGAGGATAGTTCAAATAGTATTGTTTGCTATTATATATATAGTAATAGTATTCAGTGAATATGAATAGTATATGAATAACATTCCGATGAATATGAATAGTAGTTCAAATAGTATTGCCGGCGCTGACGTGACCTGTCCGTTTGTTGATCAGCTCAATCCGAACTACTGAAGGTAAAAAGTCTATAAATTATATATTTTTTTAAATGACCTATCGTTTCGCTAGATAACAACCTCTTCTTCAGCTGTGATCGCGTACAGCCCGTTTAAACACTTCAAAGACGTTTGAAACTGCATTGATTTGGACTTAAAAACGATGGTAACCAATGAAGTCCATTGTTAGACGAAAAATCCATAAATGTTTTCCTCAAAAAATGGTAACTATTAATATAAAAAAGGCGTCATACTTCAGTCGAGTCCCAAAATACACGTAGGCCTATAGGCTAAATCAGCGTCTTCACAGCAAGGGAAATGTTTGGAGTAGGACTGTGTGCGGCACAGCTTGCCCTTTATATTGTACAACAGACCAATTAAATTAGGCAGAATAACTTTTTATATGTTTGCTTGACTGTGTTTCATGTTGATAATGAGCAGTCTGCGATATGAAGCAACGCCAGAACTGATACTATGTTGTGTGAGAGTGTGATGCGCGAGCGCCATCACTTGGATTTGTTCCACTGCTGGGAAATAACTTAATACTCTGTTATTTATAGTCATACAGATAATATGACATCATTCGAAACAGTAAAATGTATATTTTTATTTGTGTACATTCAAAATGACTACAAAATATAATGCCATTGAAAAATAAATAAAACAACATGATGCGCTGCTTTAGCGCGTCTCGGTCTCTTTAGATCTTTCTGGCGCTCACCAAAAATGAACCAAAATACAGAGAATAGCCTTCTTGGCGTGCCTACTTTTGAAAGTCAACATTTAGATTATTTAACATTAAATGCATTATACTGTATATGCCTGAGTCACTTTGGAATAAATCACAGCGTGTGTCATGATAAAACGTGACTTAGCCTATACAGTCCAGAAGCAAATTCAGACCAACTGCTGGTCTACACAGACAAAAAGCCATTTCTGGGCTCTTCTGTTGTACCGAGCCATTCGTTAGTCTAGTTGTTTGATGGGAAAATTAAATGTAGCCTATAGTTGCAATACACACGTTAAGTTTTGTAAGCTCCGTACAACTGCTGCAGCGGACTATTATTACTAGAATATTAGAAATCTAATACTCAAGCTGTTTTCTCATTTTTCTACTCTTAATATTAAATAAAAAAATGACTGAACAAAAGATACACGGATTCTCTTGAACCACCACCGCGTTTGCGGCAGAAAACTACTGCAGTGCAGCCAAAATGCTCTGTACGACTTATCTGAGATCCTTTACTCTTCCCTGTGGATGACCTGTGACCTACTTTCTGTAAGATCTGAATTTTTGAGTTTGAATTTTTGAGATTGAATTTTAGAAAACTGAATTTGAAGTTCCGAATTTCTTCATCTTGAAAACTTGAATCTGTATTTTTTTAAACTGAATATTTGCAGTATAAGAATTCAGAACAAAAAAACTAGCTGTTTGAAAATACGTCTATAAATTTCAGCCATAAAAACATTTTAATTTGTTAAATTTCAAATGTTCAATATTCGTTTAAAAAAAATCTAATTCAGAACTATTTAAACTACCACCTACAATTCTATTTTGTTAGATTACACTTGCAAATAATTCAAATTTACACAATTCAAATTCAAATCGTTTTGTCATATTATAAGCTCCATAAAATCCACCGCTCCCGGATCATCGGGGTCCAGTCAGCGCAGGGGGGTGTGAGATCTGACTGTCAATCACAGGTCGTGCACACGCCACAGATCCCACTACCCCCTCGCGCACGTTACAATCACATGTACATGCCTGAAGTTCGCACAGTAACGAAGAGTGATGGCGGAAAAGATTCCAATTCCTCGGTTAACCTCAAGAGCTAGGAGGTCAGAGCTTGCAACATTTCTTCTCGACAGGTAATTGTGCTTTATCAACCATTTACTTTATGAGTACTCCATGGTGTTGGTCGATGCTGATGAGACGGGCGCGTTCACAGAAAATCTGTTGCACACGCACTAACCAGCACGAACTCGATGGGAGGGTATTAGTTGATAGTGGGGGAGGGGCGTGAGAGTTGTAAACATTCAAAATTTTGGCTAAGTCCACTCAATCTTCCAGGGTTGCCGACGGCAGCTTTAATGATATTTAAAACAGAATTATCAATTATAAAAAAGATACTGTACAATTTATCTATACAGATTATTTGGAGTTCAAACACGTAAGTGCTGAAATCCTGTTGTAATTGTTAGGTTTTTTATTTTATTTTTTCTGTCATAAAACTGATCGTGCAGACCAAACCGTAAGGCCTAGAGACTTGTAACTTGGCCAGATGGTAGATCTCAATTTGGGGGGAGACTGACAATGTATGACCCCGATTGGCCAATAGGTGGCGCTACAGTGATGAAAAATGTGTATGAAATTATAAATTTTTTGAATTTGGCGCCTTCTAGACTGAGAAAAGCCAGAAAATGTATTTTTGGATCATGTGGATGAAAGACAACAACTCCCAGAATGCACTTGCTTCGCTTCCCTACGAGGCCACTCCCAAGCCACGGCTACCAGTAAGAGCGTGCAGTTAAACAACTAGGCTAGGCTACTAGTTGACTCGAAACTTAAAAGATGCCGTTTTATCATGAGTCTCCGTGATGAGTCTGCCCGGGATTTCGAGATTGCCCAAAATGTCCGGGATTCGGCTTTTGCGTTCTACAGTCGCCATTCATTATGTTTACTGTGGCGAGCAGGACGAGGCTGAGGGGCGCAGGAGAACGGCGCGAGGCCGGTGGCGTGATTACTGTTGAGTGACACCTGTGAGACGCACCGGTCTCGAAGGCTATCTCTCAATGAGGAGCGGGAACTTTCTTAGCAATGCTAAAACGCACATCAACCAATCACTTGTTTAGTGTTCATGTAAACACTACATTCAGATTCACCATTGCCATTTCACTTGTGTTGCCATTTGAATGGTCGGTGTAGTGCTCCTGTGTTTTTTCTTGGGCCTTCCTGCGGCAGATATTGAAAATATCCAGTAAAACTAAAAAAGTAAACAGACATGATTAATTACAGACCCTTTCCAAAAAAATGTAATATCATGGAAAAGTTTATTTATTTCCATAATTCCATTCAAAACGTTAAACTTCCATAGATTATAGATTCAGGGCCCACAACTTAAACGATTTCAAGTATTTAGTTGTTTATTTGTACATAATTTGGGCTTCCAGCTCATAAAACCCATGAAAACAGGATTTAAAAATTTTGAATATTACCGTGTTTATTGTGTTTATTGTCTTCATGTTTCATTAGTCAAAACGTGTCTATCATGTAGCTGTAGCCATATCTGATGTCCATATAAAGGATTTGCTATAAGGGCGCCCTCTGGCCTCCAGGATGAATGAACCAGAAATGAAATGAGTGTTTAGCGATCCATGCTGTTAACATCACCTCATTTTGGATAAAAATAGAAAAATATACTAAAGTACTTTGTAACGTAGTAACTTTAGTAGTTTTTCAGTAGTTTTACTTTGACTTTGGTCATATTGTTTTCCAGTACTTCTGCTTGTACTCAAGTAAATTATTTCTTAAGTAGCAATACTTAATTAATTTTAATTAATTTTTCCCTCATTTCCATTGACTCATGCTGTTCCGTTGTAGCAGAACTCCCTGACTTAGGCTGTCCCATTGTAGCAGAACTTCCTGACTCATGCTGTCCCATTGTAGCAGAACTTCCTGACTCATGCTGTCCCGTTGTAGCAGAACTCCCGGGCCCTTGCTGGTCCTGTCCCACTGTAACAGTAGCAGGACCTACATACACAGGAAAATCATAAATATTTAAACTGCATTAAATAAAGCATAATAATTTCCAGCCATTTCCAGTTAATTGTATTTAAGTTTTTAATTTACGTTTAACCCTCATTACACATTCGGGTACTTTTTGACTAGGATTTTATTTTTTTTTATTAAGGTAATTTATTAAGATATAACCGTTAAAAAAGTTACATGGTTTTGTTTAATCTATAAAGTTATATTAGTGTTAAAAAAAAAAAAAAAAAAAAAAAAACTTTTGTCAAATATAGCCTTTTCCCCATATCTCACACTTTTGTCTATTGACGAACCACTTTTTTTCATCTGAAGTACAAAGATTGTGCAAGTATTTTGTTTGATTTTGATTTTTGTGTATGTTGTCTGATGTTGTTTCGTTAAAAATAAATATGCAGATTTCATAAATGTGGACTGTTTTGAGCAATCATGAGTTTATCATGAATTTAATCAAATTCAATTAATTCCAATAGGGTTAATAAGATTATACTTTGTAAGGTCACAAGACACACAAAAGCTGATGGCATTGATGTCATTAACATTAGGGCTGTGATGCAGCCGGTGCGTTTAAGAGACGGGCACCCTCAGTTGCATTTTCAATGTTGCTCATCGGAAGGTTGTCAGTGCGTTGCTCAGGCTGTTCCTCATTACCTGGACCTTGCTGTTCTTGACTCTCTTGACTTCTGCAGCAGTCACAAATCACAAAAATAACTGCAATGATGCAGAAGATAATAGCCAGACCATAACCTATAATCTTGATATAAAAAAAAACAATACATATTAATAAATATCAATAAATAAAGGCCATTTAAATAAACAACCATTTCTATGCAGTTATTTCAGGTACATATGTTGAGTATATTTGAGTATATACTGTATATATATATATATATATATATATATATATATATATATATATACATATACATATATATATATATATATATATATATATATATATATATATATATATATTTATTATTTTTTTAATTTTTTTTGCACAGGACAAATGACTACTGTGATCTGGTGTACTTTTTCTATGACAGTGTCAGGATTCCATCTCCACCACCACGCTCATCTTCACCTCCGCCCACTCATTCTCTCTCTCCGCCCTCTCATCAAGTCACCCGTTCACTATCCCCTGATTATTGATCACCGTCACCTGTGTCCCATCACCAGCACTCCCCATATAATCCACAGTCACCCTTCACTCAGTGTCTGGTCTCGTCATTACATGACCCACAGACTCCCTCACACTTACCTGGATACTTACCTGGATACTTACCTGCTACGCATCCTCTCCGTTCCGTCCTGCCTGCCATCCTCTTCAGCCTCCTTCCCGAAATCCTCTACAAGAGAAAGAGAAAGAAAGACATTACCAACCAGCTAAGCATTCACTGTTATTCTGTGTTGCTGTTACTCACCGTCTGTCTGCATCTCCGCACTATCTGCAATAAAAGCATTAACCTTACCATCTTGTCTGCATCCTCTGTGATCCCTGACAGAAGACCAGACCCAACATAGAGAAAGCGGAGTCATCAGAGGACTTGTACACGGATTTTCCAGCCGAATCTGTTACTTCCATTTCATCCATGTCAACACGTCCACTTCCGCATTCACCCACTGCTTCGTTCACTGCCTCAGCGAGTCCCATGGCTCGGCCAGCGACCTACTCCGGTGAGGCGGAGAACTGCAGTGGGTTTCTTCTCCAAACATCTCTCTATTTTACCATGAACGAACATCAGTTTCGCAACGATGCAGCCCGAGTCGCCTTCATGATTTCCCTCCTCTCTGGTCAAGCACTTCAGTGGGCTCTGTCTTTGTGGAATTCTGAATCTACAGTGGTAAAATCCATAACTGAATTCACGCAACATTTCAAAGAGGTTTTTGGACAAACTGTTTCTGATCTGTCTGTTCACGATCAACTGTATAATCTTCGTCAAGGAAGTTCATCGGTGAGTTCATTTGCCTTACAGTTCAGAACTCTAGCCGCATCCAGTGGCTGGAACGAAACAGCTCTGATCACTGCCTTTCGACATGGCCTTAATCCCAACATCCGCGACCTGTTGGTCGTGTATGAGGACAGCATGGGGCTAGAGAATTTGATTCAGAAATCCATCCGCATCTCTCAACGTCTCTCAGCTTGTGATCAGTCAGCACCCACTGTAAGTTCTCCGTCCACGGTCACTTCCAACACTCCTCCAGCACCTATTCCTATGGAAGTCGACTCCACCCATCTATCACCCTCTGAACGCCAGCGCAGAATTCAGCACCACCTCTGCCTTTACTGTGGAGCGGACAAGCACTTCCTCAGCACCTGTCCCGTTCGCCCACCGCGTCCGGCTGTAAGTTCAATTCATTAACCCCTAAAATTGAGTCGTTAAACTGTACCAGAGTACATATCCTGACGTCTTCTGTGTGTCTCCCAGCGCAAGCTCTCATCGACTCCGGGTCAGCGGGGAATTTTATATCCACCCAGTGTCTCGAGAAGCTGAATGTCCGCCGTCGTCGCTTTGCCCAAGATCTTCCCATACAGACCATTCAAGGCAAGCCTCTGGGACGAGGTCGTGTTTGTCACTTCACTCCCACTTTAATTCTTCGTATAGGCTGTTTGCATTCTGAGGAGATATCGTTTATGGTGCTGGAGGAGTCCACCGCGGATATCATCCTGGGACGCCCCTGGTTAGTGCAACATCAGCCAAAACTCCACTGGGAATCCGGAGAGGTTCTTCGTTGGGGTGAGGATTGTCACGTATCCTGTCTTAGTTCTATCAAGAAAACTCAACCTTCAGCTCGTTCCGAGTCATCTATGGGTGAGTTCAGTTTTCCTGTCTGTTCTACCTCGGTGGAAAGCCCAGAGACTCAGGTTCAAGTCGAGATCCCAGTGGAGTACCGGGCGTTCCAGGCCAAGAAGGACGGAGGCTTGCGGCCGTGTATCGACTATCGTCAACTGAACTCCCAGACCGTAAAGTTTCGTTATCCCCTTCCTCTGGTCCCAGCCGCCCTGGAACAGCTTCGTGGTGCTTGCATCTTCTCAAAACTGGATCTCCGAAGTGCATACAATTTAATTCGAATTCGACAAGGGGACGAGTGGAAGACCGCCTTCGTGACCCCCTCAGGCCACTACGAATACCGGGTTATGCCCTTCGGATTGTCCAACGCTCCTGCAGTATTCCAGGGTTATATGAATGAAGTCCTTCGTGAGTTCCTCAATCGATTCGTAGTGGTTTATATAGACGACATACTCATCTACTCTTCTTCCATGTCAGAGCACCGTCATCATGTCATCCAAGTCCTCGAGAAACTGAGAGAGCATCGATTATACTTGAAGTTGGAGAAGTGCGAATTCCATATCTCTACCGTACAAATCCTGGGTTACATCATCAATCAACACGGCATCCAAATGGACCAGAGGAAGGTGGAAACCATTCAGAATTGGCCACAACCCTCTTCAGTAAAGGATCTTCAAAGATTCCTGGGCTTCTCGAACTTCTATAGACGATTCATCCAAAACTACAGTCAGATCAGTGCTCCTCTCACATCTGCTCTCAAAGGCCGGCCCAAGTCTCTGTCCTTATCCCCCAGCGCCATTCAAGCATTCCAGCATCTGAAAGAAGCCTTCACCACAGCTCCTATCCTCGTCCATCCAGATCCGGATCTTCCATTTGTGGTGGAGGTGGACGCCTCTTCCACAGGAGTAGGAGCTGTCCTTTTTCAGCGGCAGGGTGAGTCACGTAAACTCCTTCCATGTGCCTTCTTCTCCAAGAAGCTGTCTCCGGCGGAGCAGAATTATGACATCGGCAACCGGGAGCTGCTGGCCATCAAACTGGCCCTGGAGGAGTGGAGACACTGGCTGGAGGGAACTAACCATCAGTTTGAGGTAATTACGGACCATCGCAACCTCGAATACCTCAGAAAGGCCAAAAGACTGAACCCTCGTCAGGCCCGCTGGGCTCTCTTCTTTACCCGGGTTTGATTTTGTAGTGTCGTACCGACCTGGAAGTAAGAACTGTAAGGCGGACGCACTCTCCCGGCTTCATCACGCATCTCAAGCCGACCCTCATCCTGAACCTATCCTCCCTCCAGCCATGATCCTCAGTCCCATCCTCTGGGATATCGACCGGTCAGATCACCCGGGAAGTAGCACACCAACCCGCTCCGCCGGGAGGTCCAGAAGGGCGCATCTACGTACCTCCACATCTTCGGACACCCCTTCTGGACTCAGCTCACACCATTCCGGGCTCTGGACATCCGGGTAGCAAGCGTACCCTCTCGCTCCTTAGTCAACGGTACTGGTGGCCGTCCATCTCCCAGGATGTATCCCGATTCGTCCGCGGATGCTCAGTCTGTGCCATAACCAACACCCCGAGGAGGCTCCCAGAGGGCAAGCTAGTGCCACTACCTCTTCCTCGGCGACCATGGTCCCATATAAGTATAGATTTCATGACTGATCTACCCATTTCAGAAGGCTTCACCTGCGTATTCGTCATTGTGGACCGGTTCTCCAAGGGCTGTAAACTAATTCCTCTACCTGGTCTTCCCACAGCCTTTGAAGCCACAGAAGCTCTCTTCAATCATGTCTTCAGGAACTTCGGCATCCCTGAGGACATCGTCTCGGACAGGGGACCCCAGTTCATCTACCGGGTATGGCACGCCTTCTTTAAGCTCCTCGGGGTCACTGTCAGCCTCTCTTCTGGTTACCACCCTCAGACGAACGGTCAGACTGAGCGGAAGATCCAGGAGATTGGACGATACCTACGTACATACTGCCACCAGTACCAGGACAGCTGGAGCCGCTACCTCCCCTGGGCGGAGTACGCTCAGAACTCACTTCGGCAGAACAGCACCGGGCTCACCCCCTTCCAATGTTTCCTCGGATATCAACCTCCACTCTTTCCCTGGTCGGGTGAGCCCTCGGAGGTTCCAGCTGTCGACTTCTGGTTCCATCAGAGCGAGAGGGTATGGGACTCAGCTCACGTGCACCTCCAACAGGCGGTTCGGAGGCACAAGGAACATGCGGACCATCGTCGTCTTGATGCACCAGTATCGGCCAGGACAGAAGGTATGGCTATCAACTCGAGACATCCGCCTCCGACTGCCTTGCCGTAAGCTGAGTCCTCGATTCATCGGACATTTCACCATCCAGAGACAGTTGAACGAAGTTACTTACAGGCTCAACCTTCCTCCCCAGTATCGGATTTCCCCTTCATTCCATGTGTCCCTGCTCAAACCCTTCACTGACCCTGTCATTCCTGTTCCCACAGATGGCTCTTCCTCGGACGTAGGGGTCAGGATTCCATCTCCACCACCATGCTCATCTTCACCTCCGCCCACTCATTCTCTCTCTCCGCCCTCTCATCAAGTCACCCGTTCACTATCCCCTGATTATTGATCACCGTCACCTGTGTCCCATCACCAGCACTCCCCATATAATCCACAGTCACCCTTCACTCAGTGTCTGGTCTCGTCATTACATGACCCACAGACTCCCTCACACTTACCTGGATACTTACCTGCTACGCATCCTCTCCGTTCCGTCCTGCCTGCCATCCTCTTCAGCCTGCTACCCGAAATCATCTACAAGAGAAAGAGAAAGAAAGACATTACCAACCAGCTAAGCATTCACTGTTATTCTGTGTTGCTGTTACTCACCGTCTGTCTGCATCTCCGCACTATCTGCAATAAAAGCATTAACCTTACCATCTTGTCTGCATTATGAAGGTAAAATGATGCCATAAAGTATTGCATGCGCAGGGTAAGATTTGTGAAAGTGTACATAAGATTGCAAGCGTAAATTAAATTTGCATGCGCAAGAGAAGATTTGTAAAGGTGTTAATCGCCTTTCAAGTGTAAGAAAAAAATATTTGCAGCATTTAACTGTTATTCGTAAGTGTAATTCATATATTGTGAAGCTGCAGCTTCATGCTAACGCAAAATAAATAGGATCTGTATTCCTCTGACTTCCATTTTTCCGCGCGAACACTTTTGGCACGGTTTTTGCGCTCAAATACGGCCAAAAGTATTGCAGGCCCGTGAACAGCAATTTGCGACCGAAAACAACAGAGTTAGGAACTGCAAAACAGATTCACTGCATAAAATCAAACTTTGTGTAAAAAATAAACTGTTGCAAATGTCTAAATGTGTGCATAGGGCAACAAAGTTCCCGAAATAACCCGATTTGTACAGTTCCGTCTTTCTTTTACCTGCGCTTCCAGTTTTGGCACGATTCTCTCACTCATTGAGTTTTGCAAGCGCGAAGAGGAGGGCGGGTCCACCTTCTTCATGTAGCCAATCAGATGAGCTTCTCGCTGACTCTAGGTTTACTCTTATCTGATTGGTTCAATAAACACGCCAGTCACCAGAACACATCTTTATCTTCATTTGGCTCAGAAACCTTCTGGTTGCCGAAATGGTACTTTTAATGCACACACATACATGTTAAATAAATAGATAAACAAATAAAGAAACAAATAAGTCATGATTGCTTAATAAGCTGTGCACCATAGGATGACTATATGAGTACATACTGAATTTCGAGCTGGTGTGTTAAAAAAAAATGTATCTGAACTACTGCATGCATAATTTCACCTGTCAAGTTACAATAATATTTTTTCGTGTGTTAAAGAGCATCTCTAAATTATGCACCATTTATCACCTGCAATGCCATCGTGTAACCACTAGATGGCTGTATAGCCCTATATATGAACATATCAAGACGCTGTATATTCCCTGGTTGCTGGGTTTTTATTCAGACATAATTAGTTACTTTTTGTAAAGGTTGAGTTTAAGTTGATTTAGTATCAGTTTTTCATTACAGTCAAATCTGGACAAAAAGAAAGCATTTTGTTATTTATACTAGCTACATATAATAGCTTGATCAGTCACACGAAAGTAATCACTAAATCAGAATTAATATTGGCAGTGCGACCAAGACAATATTTCAAAATATGTAATTGAGTGTTAAATGCCTCGAACAGAGACATGATGTGAAAAACACTGCATCAGAATTGTATTACCTACATAAAGAATGGGTATTAAATGTTTTGATTGTAAAGTTTAACATCTGCTCAGTGGTGTAACAGATAACATATCAAATTTCAATCCAGTAACGTTAACACCAGCTTGAAATTCAGTATGAATGTTAGTCAGCTTTAATCAGCCTAATGGTGCACAGCTTATTAAGCAATCATGACTTATTTGTTTCTTTATTTGTTTATCTATTTATTTAACATGTATGTGTGCATTAAAAGTACCATTTCGGCAACCAGAAGGTTTCTGAGCCAAATGAAGATAAAGATGTGTTCTGGTGACTGGCGTGTTTATTGAACCAATCAGATAAGAGTAAACCTAGAGTCAGCGAGAAGCTCATCTGATTGGCTACATGAAGAAGGTGGACCCGCCCTCCTCTTCGCGCTTGCAAAACTCAATGAGTGAGAGAATCGTGCCAAAACTGGAAGCAAAAGAAAGACGCAACTGTACAAATCGGGTTATTTCGGGAACTTTGTTGCCCTATGCACACATTTAGACATTTGCAACAGTTTATTTTTTACACAAAGTTTGATTTTATGCAGTGAATCTGTTTTGCAGTTCCTAACTCTGTTGTTTTCGGTCGCAAATTGCTGTTCACGGGCCTGCAATACTTTTGGCCGTATTTGAGCGCAAAAACCGTGCCAAAAGTGTTCGCGCGGAAAAATGGAAGTCAGAGGAATACAGATCCTATTTATTTTGCGTTAGCATGAAGCTGCAGCTTCACAATATATGAATTACACTTACGAATAACAGTTAAATGCTGCAAATATTTTTTTCTTACACTTGAAAGGCGATTAACACCTTTACAAATCTTCTCTTGCGCATGCAAATTTAATTTACGCTTGCAATCTTATGTACACTTTCACAAATCTTACCCTGCGCATGCAATACTTTATGGCATCATTTTACCTTCATACTGCATCCTCTGTGATCCCTGACAGACAGTACAGCATCACTGCCCTGGGATACAGACATAAACTCTGTGTCTGGACAAATGCCAGTTATAACACTCTTCTATCATTTGATCAGAATTTCATGAATTACTGCTGTCATGATCAGCAGAAAATGTACACGCATTTCTATTTTTAAATGTAATTAAATCGAAGCTGGAAAAATAGATGTTTTTTTGTGTTTTTTTTTTTTTTCAGTTTAAAACTTTACTGTCAAGAAATGCGGATGATTATCTTAACTGAAATGCAATAAAAAACATTTTAAATATTAAGCATACTTCATTTGTTTGTAGCTTTCTTTAAGAAATATAGAAAAAAATATGTAGAGCAATTAAAATAGTTGTGAAACAGGATAATGCAGTCTTAACCTGCCGCATACAGTATAAGGGAAAATTGGGCCAAAATCCCATGATGCTTACCTGTGATAAAAAAAATTAAATTCTGTGTTTTTTCATAAAATTTAGTCTAATTTTTGTGGGAGCTTAATTTGGTGGGTTTGCACCAATTCAAACATATTGGATGCAGTTCGTTATCACAGGCATAGTATCCATTCCAGTCTGTGAATCCACATGCAAGATAATCACCATCTATTAAACATATACAGATCCACACAAGACATGGAACACAACAAACTACAAAAACTTTACAACAACTAAAATTTTCCACAAGCTCATGTATTCTAGAATTTGATGTTCCTCTGCTGTCTTGTCCTTGAGATGTTCCTCTGCTGTCTTGTCCTTGAGATGTTCCTCTGCTGTCTTGTCCTTGAGATGTTCCTCTGTTGTCTTGTCCTTGAAATGTTTCTCTGTTGTCTTGTCCTTGAGATGTTCCACAGCATCTTTCATATTTACAAGGTCTCAACAAAAGGAGCATTATTACCAAAGCAATGAAAGCGGGAACAGAAATGATTAAAGTTGATATAATGAGGTTCCTATCAACTCTGCAGGGGCATGAAAATTTGACATCCATAATTGCCTGCAAACCCACAAAAAAAAAAAAAAGATAATTGGAACTGAGGTCAGAACACTCTTATTTTTCAGCAGGTTCTCAAACAGTTTTAAAAACTGTAAAGAAGGCATCTTCTGGGGTCTGTAGGCAGCACGGTGAGTTAGACTGATGACCTTTTTGGTTTCACTGGTTTGGAATGTCTTTGGTCTGGTCTACAAGATTCACAAAAAAGAGAAAGAGTAAATAAATTATTGGTCAGATCGCTGTAATGAATCTTCAAATATCAGAAAACTTGAGAGGGGACGAGTTCAGTTCAAGTCTGAGTCAAGTCCTAAACTGGAGTCCAAGTTAAGTCTGAAGTTTGTGATACTGGAGTACGAATCAAGTGTTGAATATTTTGTCATAAGTCAGAGTCTAGTCTCAAGTCACTAAACGTCAGTGGCAGCTCCTGAGTGGAGGCAAGGAAGGCACAGCCTACCTACACAATTTTTAGGTGGAAAATGGGAGAAGAACGATGTTAATGTTAATACAATTCCCAGTTATTGTTTCATTTCATGCCTCAGAATTTAAATTTCTTGTCTGTAATTTCACCATTGTAACACCATAAAATACTACTGAATCTAACCCACAGCTGCTCTTCCCCGAACATGCCAAATCTGCCGCAGAGGTGGGTAGAGTATCCAAAAACTGTACTCAAGTAAAAGTACAAGTACTTATAGAAATATTTACTCAAAGTAAAAGTAAAAGTAATAATCTTAATAGTTACTTGAGTAAGAGTAAAAAAGTATCCAATGAAAAAACTACTCAAGTAGTGAGTAACTAGTTACTTCGGAACATATAGGCCTATATATATATATATGAAGACTTCATGATGCAAAAGCCTCTGAGTGCCATCTGAAATTTTCTTCTAAAACAATCATTTGTATCAAGCTTGTATATTTAAGTTCAGTAATTTCACTTTAATGACAATTAATAGGTAGGCTACTTTTTATTGCCATTTAAGTGTGAACATAAACATACAAGCTTGATAAAAAATGCTCTTTTAGAAGAAAATTTCAGATGGTACTTAGAGGCTTTTGCCTCTGAAGTCGTCATATATATAAAATTATATTATTTAGATTTTGTTTATTTAAATTACTATCAGCTATATTTGCAACAAAAACAGAAGAGAGACGTAAGCATTATTTCTGCCATCTGTATAGCTCGAAAATCATTGCCTGTCCTCTGGTTTGTATAATAGTAACTGTGATAAGGTTCAGTTCGTCAATAGTAAGGAAGGAAGAAGACAGGGGTCGGCTGGAGCTGGGACGCACGTTTTATTTACTCTTTTCGTACTTAACAGAAATATGCGCACAGAGCGTGTTCACCATGCACATGCACAGCAATACAAAACAATAACTCAGAATTCTCGTTTAGTCGTCTCTTGCAGGATCAGCGTCTCACGAGGTCCCAGCTCGTCTCTCTCTCTCTCTCTCTGTCACTCTCCGGCTTATATCCGGTCTCTCCACGCCAATTACTGAAATCAGACACAGGTGTTCATCATCTGCACTTGACCTACTTACGCTCCGCTCCGCTCCGTCCTCTCTCTCCCGCTACAGACTCAGCAAAACCACGCCCCCCTCGCCACATACCCCCACCGCCCGACTCAGGCCGGGGAGCCATCCGGTCTGCAGCCTCCCCCCCCCTCCTCCTGGAGAGAAAGTCAGCCACAGCCATCTGTACACCCGGCCTGTGGATCACCTGGAACTTAAAAGGCTGTAAAGCTAGATACCAACGAGTGATCCGCGCGTTGGTATCCTTCATGCGGTGGAGCCACTGCAGGGGAGCGTGGTCCGAACAGAGGGTGAACTCCCGCCCCAGGAGGTAATAGCGAAGGGTGAGAACGGCCCATCTGATGGCCAAACACTCCTTCTCTATGGTGCTGTACATCGTCTCTCTCTTAGAGAGCTTTCGACTGATGTACAGCACCGGCCGCTCTTCACCCTCCACCTCCTGGGACAGGACAGCGCCCAACCCCCTGTCCGACGCGTCTGTCTGTAGGATAAAGGGGAGAGAAAAGTCAGGAGCATTTAAGAGCGGACCGCCACACAGAGCAGCCTTTATCCGGGTGAAAGCCTGCTGACACTGCTCCGTCCACTGGACCCTATCTGGTGCTTCCTTTTTAGTTAAATCAGTCAGCGGGCTGGCAGTGTCCGAAAAATTAGGTACAAACCTCCTATAATAACCTGCCAGCCCCAGGAACTGTCTAACCTCCTTTTTGGTCTTGGGTCTCGGACAGGTCGCAACTGCTGCCGTCTTGTCAATTTGTGGACGCACCTGACCATGACCCAAGTGGAAACCCAGATATTTTACTTCCACCCGCCCAATTGCACACTTCTTCGGATTGGCCGTGAGCCCAGCCCTTCTCAGCGTCTTCAGGACAGCTCGCAAATGCTGCATATGTCGCTGCCAATCACCACTATAGATGATGATATCATCTAGGTATGCAGCGGCATATGCAGCATGCGGCCGGAGAATTCTGTCCATCAGACGCTGAAAGGTGGCCGGAGCCCCGAACAACCCGAACGGAAGGGTAACAAATTGGTGTAATCCGAACGGCGTCGTGAAAGCTGTTTTTTCTTTGGTCATGGGGGACAAGGGGATCTGCCAATAACCCTTAGTTAGGTCCAGTGTCGAATAAAAACGAGCAGTGCCGAGCCGATCAAGCAATTCGTCAACCCTAGGCATTGGATATGCGTCGAATTTCGACACAGCATTCACCTTTCTGTAATCCACACAGAACCGCACTGAGCCGTCCGTTTTAGGCACTAAAACTATCGGGCTCGCCCAGTCACTGTTGGATTCTTCTATTACTCCCATTTCTAACATCGCTTCTAATTCACTCTGAACTACTTTTTTCTTGTGTTCTGGTAATCTATACGGCCGGCTGCGAACAACCACGCCCGGCTCAGTCTCAACGTGGTGCTGAATGAGATTCGTTCGGCCAGGCAGGGGTGAAAACACATCAGCAAAATCTGCTTGTATAGATTTTATATCAGTGAGCTGCGAGGGTGAGAGGTGGTCTCCTCCAGGGGCCAGAGCGAGGGATTGAGATTTTGAACTCACTTCTGGACCGAGATCCTCCTCCCCACTCACTACCGTCGCCAGCATCACTGACTCCGCCTCCGACCATTTTTTAAGCAGGTTGAGGTGATATATTTGATGTGCACCACCCCTATCCGTTCGAACTACCTCATAGTTGAGATCACCAACTCGCCGTGTAACCTCAAAGGGTCCTTGCCACTTTGCGAGTAACTTTGAACTAGAAGTAGGGAGTAATACAAGTACTTTATCCCCCGGTGCGAATTGACGTAGTCTAGCCCCCCTGTTGTACAACCGACTCTGCTTGTCTTGTGCCTGTAACAAATTCTCCATTGAAAGCCGCCCCAAAGTGTGGAGTTTTGTTCTCAGGTCCATGACATATTGAATTTCATTTTTGCTATTAGAAGGTCCGTCCTCCCAAGTTTCTCTAAGGACATCTAACACCCCACGGGGCTGTCGTCCATAGAGAAGCTCGAAGGGGGAAAACCCCGTGGAGGCTTGCGGGACCTCCCGTACAGCGAACAAGAGGGGTTCTAACCACTTATCCCAATTTTTGGCGTCCTCCTGTACGAACTTACGAATCATGGATTTCAACGTGCGATTAAACCGTTCGACCAGCCCGTCTGTCTGTGGGTGATAGACACTTGTTCGAATTGATTTAATGCCCAATAATTCGTACAGCTCGCGAATAGTACGTGACATAAACGCCGTGCCCTGATCGGTGAGGATTTCTTTCGGAATCCCCACCCGGGAGATTAATTGAAACAGTGCACTCGCCACACTCTTAGCAGAAATAGTGCGGAGAGGCACTGCCTCAGGATACCGCGTTGCATAATCCACCAGAACTAATGCAAAGCGGTGTCCCCGTGCTGACCGTTCTAATGGCCCGATGAGGTCCATACCAATTCGTTCGAAGGGGACCTGCATTAATGGTAAGGGGCACAATGGTGCTTTTGGGGTGGCCGGTGGATTCACCAACTGACATTCACGACAAGACGCGCACCACCTGCGCACGTTCTCGTGAATGCCCGGCCAAAAGAACCGGGCCATGAGACGGTTTAGTGTAGCCGTTTGTCCTAAATGCCCGGCCATTGGATTACAATGAGCCGCCTGGAAAAGCATTTCCCGACGGCTTCTCGGTATTAATAACTGGGTTGTATCTTGCTTTGTCTGGGCGTCTTGGGTCACCCGATACAACTTATCTTTTAAAATTGAAAAATAAGGATAGGAGAGCGGTTGTTCAGGATGAAGAAGCTGACCGTCGATAGAGCGAACCTGATCAAAGGCATTTTTCAGCGTTTCATCCCGTGACTGCTCCAGGGGAAAATCATCACGCTCAGGGAGGATGTTTCGCTCCAGAGCACTCTGTTCCCCTGAAACAGGCTCCGGAGGTTCCGGTTCAGACTCCCCCAACTGTGCAACCGCTATACTACCCTTCTCTCTTTTCTCCCAAGCGGCATCCGAACATAAATATCCCAATAATTTATTAAACGAGGGCCAATTAGTACCCAAAATTATCGGATGCCGGAGGTGCGGATTAACTGCCACCTCTATTCTATGCTTTTCTCCCCTGAATTGAATATCCACAGGCAAAATAGGATAACTCACCACTTCCCCGTGCACACACCGAACCTTAACCACGCGGCTATTATCCAATGCCCTAGGTTGAATCAGGCTTTGATGTATGGAGGATTGGTTACATCCTGAATCCACCAGAGCCTGATATGTACCCCCCTTGATACTCACTGGTATTTGGTATAGGCCAGCTTGATCGAGGGCAGCCTGTGGCGCGTCGGGGACCCGGATCAATGTCCCCACCTCCATCACTGGACATCGATCAATAAAATGTCCTGGGTCCCCGCAGCGCCAACAGGCCGGCCCAGACTTTACCGCCGCCCTGGCGGCAGGAAGCGGGTCAAGCGATTGGCGTGGAGAGAGCGGTGATGGAGGGGCCGGGGTGAAGAGTCCTGTGGACGAACTCCCTCCCCTGGGAGGAACTCTGGGGATCGCTGATGGCTCCGTCGGATAACCAGCTCTCCACCGGGGCGCTGGTTTCGGCGGGAGTCCTCCACGGGTCCTGGGAAGGGGAACGGGTTTGGAGGGAGAGAGAGGAGAGGGAGAGAGAGAGAGAGAGAGAGAGGCAGATGGTAGAGGGTCGCCGACCCCTGGGCACGCCACCATTTGGTCCTCCGCCAGCTGGATGGCCTGGTTCAGCGACGTCGGGCGGTGGCACTGGACCCACTGCGCAGTTTTCCTCGGCAGCCTGGCCACGAACTGCTCCAGTACCACACGATCGATCACATCCTCGACGTCGCTACTGTCGGCCATCAACCATTTGCGGCAGGAGTCCCGGAGCTGCTGTGCCATCACGAAGGGTCGGCCGGACACTTCCAGTGTCAGGGTCCTGAACCGCTGGCGATGCTGCTCCGGCGTCCGACCGACCCGCTGCAGGATGGCACGCTTGAGGTCCTGGTAGACCAGGAGGTTTTGGACTGGCAGTTGGTGTGCGGCTACCTGCGCTTCTCCTGACAGCAGGGGGATCAGCCGCATTGGCCAGTCTCCGGTGGGCCATCCCCGGGCCTCTGCCGACTTCTCAAACAGATCCAAGAAGGCCTCCGGATCATCATGAGGCCCCATTTTGTTGAGCGGCAGAGGAGATGTACTGTCCTTGGGGATGGCCCGAGCCTCCCGGTCTACCCAGCTCCGGAACAGCTCGCGGTCTTCATGCTGGGATCGGAGGAGCGCTTCGAAGCGATTGTCCTGCTCCTCCTTGATCGCCAGCAGCTGTTGGTGTTGCTCCTGATGAAGACCGGCGAGCGACTGGATGATGTCCGCAAATGGTGTACCTGACGGGGACTGCATGGCGGCGGCGATCTTCTTCCTTCCCGGGTTTCGGCACCACTGTGATAAGGTTCAGTTCGTCAATAGTAAGGAAGGAAGAAGACAGGGGTCGGCTGGAGCTGGGACGCACGTTTTATTTACTCTTTTCGTACTTAACAGAAATATGCGCACAGAGCGCGTTCACCATGCACATGCACAGCAATACAAAACAATAACTCAGAATTCTCGTTTAGTCGTCTCTTGCAGGATCAGCGTCTCACGAGGTCCCAGCTCGTCTCTCTCTCTCTCTCTCTGTCACTCTCCGGCTTATATCCGGTCTCTCCACGCCAATTACTGAAATCAGACACAGGTGTTCATCATCTGCACTTGACCTACTTACGCTCCGCTCCGCTCCGTCCTCTCTCTCCCGCTACAGACTCAGCAAAACCACGCCCCCCTCGCCACAGTAACTTATACAACTACATTTGGATTATTAGACAGAATCTGCAGAGTGTTGCATTCAAAGGTATTGACAGAGAAGAGTTAAAAACTCTTCACATGTGCTCGCGCTCATGACTGCTACTGAACATCTGAACACAAAAAAATAAAAAAAATAAAATAAAAGTACATCGACGGATCTTCTTCTGACTGTTCTCCAAAATATAATCAAATGTATATTTCTGCAAGCATGTTTAAACTGGTTAACTGTCTACGGCAGGCAAAGGCATTCGTTTTCAAGTCGAGTTCGGACGCCACTGCGCAACAATACACACAACTACTGCGGGATGGCGGGTGTTCATAAACTGTGAACAATGGTAGCTTTATTGAATGTAAATTAATGTATATGTCCAAAAAACGGGTAATGTCATACTTTCTAGTACTGTGGCGTAATAATCTGTTTGGTTGTAAAATGTATTACCTGAGTGCAGGGGCGTAGAATTTAGTAGGGACGCTAGGGACGTGTCCCTACCAATATCCAATGACCACTGATTTGTCCCTTGCAATAATTTAGATTTTTTTTTTCATATATATTTATATAAAACGAATTTTATATATAAATTAAAATATATGTATTATAAAACCACTCTTACAAGAGCGTTCTGTGAAAAAGGCGCAATTCCTTCCTGGTACACAAATGGTTTATAGATCTCGTAGAAGTCCGGCCTCGCGAACCCACATCGCTAATCCGATTGGCTTTGCTTTTTCTTTCTAACTTTTGAGAGGCTGTAGCTTAATTTTGTTGTGAGAAGCGGCAAAATTCCTCAGAAACCTAGATGCGGTAAGTGAGGGAGAAATCAATAGCTCTGTGAACAAAAATACGGGACAAATCGCGTCAAATATTGATTCTGGGACAGTGCAGTTTTTTTTCAATGTATGATAATCGCGGGATAAGTAGCAAACCCAAAGTGCGCGTGTTATGTGTCTGTTGACGAATTGGCCAATTTGTATGAATTCATACGAATGACCTACCCCTGACCCCGCCCCTAAACCTACCCATCACGTGGGTTTAGACAAATCGTACAAATTCGTACGAGTCAGGTCGTACGAATTAGTACGAATTAGCCAACTTTTTATCATTCGTACGAATTCGTACGAATTGGTCGTGAGATAGCGTTGGTCTTTCTGTCTCTCTCTGTATGTCTTGGTAAACCCTTGTGGGTGTAAAATGCCCCACAATGATGGCAATATCCATAAGGACAAGGATTTTTTTATCCACATGAGGAAAACAGCGTAGGCCTATCAATTATCTAAGTGATGTTTTTTGAAAATGCAAAAAGTTTTCTGTGATGGTAGGGTTCGTGTGGACTATTTTTACAGTGTGTACAGTATAAAAAAATGTGTGTGTGTGTGTACACTTTGTGATGGACACTTACAGTGAAAGATCATGACAACAGGCTATTTTATATGTGCTTGCTATTTAAAAAGATGTAGGCTATATCAAGTTGAAACCCAGTCTTATCAGCTGAGGCTGAAAGAAGTTTCAGTGCTCTTAGGAGACTGAAAACATGGCTCAGATCAACAATGGCACAAGTGAGACTTAACAGTATTGCTGTGTGCCAAGTCCACCAGGACAAACTGGACAAAGTTGATGTCAAACAAATATGCCAACAGTTCATTTCTGTTAATGACAGACGTAGACATGTGTTTGGCTACTTCAAATAGTAAGGAACAAGACAGTAGACACAAAGTTAAGTGAAGTTAAGTCTCTGTTAAACTGCCTCCTTGTCTTTATTTGTTACCTGTAACATTACAGAATTAATTATTGCATTACTATAAGCGGAGTTAATAAGTCTGTCAAACTCCTCCTTGTCATTGTTATACCTGTAACATTACAGAATTCATTAATTAACATATTCAATGTTCAATTAACATAGGTCAATGTAGACTAAAAACCTTAATACATTATCCTATTAATTTCCCGAAGCCTCAGCTTCCGGGGATGTCCCCACCAATCTCAAAATCAAACCTACGCCTCTGCCTGAGTGAAATGAAATCGAATATATCATCCTGACTCCTGTGGAATCATTCATTCACAGACAGCTTACGAAGATGTTCAACTAAAGATCTTCATCGCTGGCAAAAATATGATGCATTTGAAGATTTGCTCTCACTTGACTGTACTGTAGGTCCACTGCCACTTCATCTAACGCTCTTGATGTGCTTAAATCTTCCTGTTACGACTCCGAGTCCAGTGTGAATTGAAATCGCTTCAGACGATTCAGTGCGTGCAGGAACTGAACAGATCATTCAAACTGATTCGCGAACCGAGACAGATCTGCCAACTTGTTTGATGAAGTCTTTGAACAGAATCGACTCAAAAGAGTCATTCATTTGTGAATTGAGCATCGCTCAAGCCCAGAAAAAAGATACAGCGCGCTTGGAATAAACTACGCATTTAACAACACATATTGCATTAAAATAAAGTAACGAGAGGAACGTCGCCCAATGTAATGAAGTAAAAGTACAGTTTTTTCATTATAAATGTACTCGAGTAAAAGTAAAAAGTACCCACATTCAAATCTACTCTTAAAAGTACAATTTTTCTAAAAAAGTACTCAAGTAAATGTAACGAAGTAAATGTACTTCGTTACTACCCACCTCTGGGTAGGGGGCAAATCTATAGCTGGAGACTTTTGCCTCCATAAAAAAAAGAAAAAAAAATTCCAATCACCATCGAGTACTTACTTAGTGTTTAGTATTACAGAGTATTTTCAGCAGTTAGAGCGTTGAGAAAAAAGGGGGGCTAGCTTTCCTTGGTATATCAACCAGGCCATTTTGCTTTCACTTTTAGGGAATAAGAGCACGTTTACATCCATGTTCTTAATGCGATTATGCTTAATAAGCCGACCATACATGGTCACGTAAACGTGTTAATCCATTTAAAGTCCAGACAGAGCGAGCTTTTCGCGGGCGCAAACTCTGAATCTTTCTTGAAATGTGTTTTCATCTGGTGCAGAAGTACTGTCAAAATCCTTTGTAATGGCATGAGAGGATAATATGTGTCCGTAAGTTTCCCGCTTACATGATGGAATACTTTATTATTTACATCACAACTGACATAATAAATGGAATACTCTGAGTCACAATAATATCGTGTATCGCCGATCAAACAGGCTGACGATATGAAAATTGAGCATATCGCCCAACACAGTAATTTATACTGCATATCAGGGGTGCCCAATCACATTTCTGAAGATCTACCTTCCTGCAAAGTTCAGCTCCAGCCCTAATCAAACACAGCTGAACCAACTCATTAAGATCTTTAGAAATGCTTGATAATTGGGCACAGGATTGGGTACCCTTGCTGTAATGCTAAGATACCGATGACACTAAATCCATTTTAAGGTTTTTATCCAAAGGAAACTTTAAAGGGTAACTAAACCCCTGGTCAGAGCCTGACTCCACCCACTGGCAATATTTAAAAAATGCTAGAAAAGTGGGCAGACCCCAGCGGAGATAGAGGGGACGAACCGTGAGCGGGCGGGCGTGCACCTGAGACCCGCTGTCAGACTCTCTAAAATGGAGAGTGACTCACAGGGTCGCGAGACGACGTAAAGTACATGCATCTGATGAGTTTTATCGAGTTGATGTCAATAGCGCGCGCTCTCTATAGGCATTTTCATATTTTGCCGCTATGTGAAAAAATCCAGCAAAATGCGCTGGCGCGTTTGTCGACCCCAGAGGATTAACTTTATTGTGATTAAAATATATATGATCACTCACATCAAGACGCCGCTGTGGTGGTGGAGTCCATGTAGGAAGAGCAGCGTTTGGCACTGCGTCGCTTTTCAGTGCGAACTGTGTGGAGAAGCCAATGTCCACCTCTATTGCGTTGGAAAAGCAATTCCGCGTAAAATGCAGGTTTCACACTCACGGTCTTCCAGGCCACGCATTCAACCACTGGCGCCTAATTTCCAAGTCTGCGTGAAAGCTGTGCAGTTGCCACTAACAACACTACACCTACCACTGTACTAAATACAGATAAATCTACACTAGTTCATCCAAGGGCGTGGTGAGCTCGTACCAAGGGAGGGCGTGGTGAGCTGGAACCTGCTTACGTCACGCAGTACCGCTTACGTCACGCAGTACCGCAACATCCAATAGGAAAATTCAACTGCAGTAGCCACCGTTCAACCTGAAGAGGGCAGCACTCAGACGTTTTTACACCATAAATTGTAGAATTAAAACACTTTATACCCAAATGTCAAAAAAGTTACTCGAATCAATGACCAGCACTAATAAAGCCCCATTCTTACAGATCATTAACTAAAAAAAGTTGGTTTAGGGTTTAGTTACCCTTTAAAGACCTTATATACGTTTTTTTATTTATTATTGCTCTTTTATAGCATTTCAACTTCTTACATGCCAAGGAACCTTGGCTGGCATGCCGTTAAAACACCAACCAACCTACAAAGATACTAATAAATGTGTAATCCTTAGAACCTTCTAGAGGGCATGCTGTAGGTGTGCACAGGATCTGCTTGTTTATATATTTGGCTACAGCCAATATACATAGACCAGTCATCACTTGAAATTAACAGACACAATCCTTAAATCCAGAAAGAAAAGAAAGATAATTTTAGTTTATCAGGATAGACTTGTGTTTGCACTGCCCTAATCTTTGATTGTTTTTCTATCCCAAAACAGGATGCCTGCTGAAGGAGACAGAGGACTGAGACAACATACGTTCACAATACACACACACACACGCCATTATACATAATCGTTTTAGAGGCTTGTTTTAATGTATAATTTTAATTTGTTTTTTTTGTTTTTTTTTGTTTCATGTAATGTTTTTTTTTTTTTTTATGTTTTTTCAATTTGTATTGCATATTTTGAAATGAAATAAAAGCTCAATTTGAATTATTTGTTTTAATGTTGGGAAACATGGCTATAGGCCCTACAAAAGAACATGGTAGGCCTACCGTTTTCTGTGGTATATTGCTTAAAGGGACACTCCACCCATTTGCATTAAGCTTTGCAATGTTAGAAACCCAGTCATACTATTGAATGGTCGTGCAACATTTTCTCATTTTCCCCTGAGACGAGAGAAATCTGTATTTACCTCTTTACACTTCCTCCTACAATGACGCAAAAATCGTCATTTTGCGTCATTGTCGGAGGAAGTGTAAGAGGGGGGGATTTCTGTTGAGACTACAAGCACTAGTTCCCACCCTTTCAAACCCGCCCATAGGGGGTTGGACCTAATGCGCTAACAGACCTATCACAGATCAGTGCCAGTGCGTTTGATTTCACCGGCAGAAACCTGCATGTCCGACCGTCGAGATCGTCCAAAATGTCCGGGATTCGGCTTTGCTTTCTACGGTCGCCATTCATTGTTTACATGCACACCTTTTGTTTCATTTTAAATTAATTCATTCCGATTGGTGAATCTGAATGTAGTGTTTACATGAACTCTAAACAAGTGATCGGTTGATGTGCGTTTTACCATTGCTAAGAAAATACCCGCTCCTCAATGAGAGATGGCCCACGAGACCGGCGCGTCTCACAGGTGCCGCTCATCAGTAATCACGCCACCGGCTTTTGCGTTCTACAGTCGCCATTCATCATGTTTACTGTGGCGAGCAGGACGAGGCTAGGGCCGCGGGAGAAAGACGCGAGGCCGGTGGCGTGAACGGTTGATGTGCGTTTTACCATTGCTAAGAAAATACCCGCTCCTCCGTGAGAGATACGAGACCAGTTCCTCACAGGTGTCGGTCATCAGTAATCACGCCACCGGCCTCGCGTCGTTCTCCCGCGGCCCTAGTCTCATCCTGCTTGCCACAGTAAACACAATGAATGGCGACTGTAGAACGCAAAAGCCGAATCCCGGACATTTTGAGCGATATGCGATCTCAAAAACCTGGGCACGGAGATTACTAGTAACTTAGCTTAGCTTTATTGTTTACAACTGCTCTCTAACCGGAAGGCGTGGCTTGGGAGTGGCCTCGTAGAGCAGCGAAGCAAGTGCATTCTGGGAGTTGTTGTCTTTCATCCACATGAGCCAAAAATACATTTTCTGGCTTTTCTCAGTCTAGAAAGCTCCAAATTCAAAAATAATTTCACATTTCTTCTACATAAATGACCCAATTTAAATACACATTCATCTTTCCAGAGGTGGATTGTCCCTTTAATGATTTTTACATGGGTTTCACATGAAGTTGCAGGTTTACATGGGGTGTAGGTTTAACATAGATTGTTGATGGGTTTCAAATGTTATTCCATGGGTCTCGCATGGGAATTTTACGTTTCTAACGTGATTATAGGTTTCACATGGGAATTTCGGGTTTCACATGTGATCTCATGGGTTTTACATGTTAAATTTCACATGTGCATGTGGTCACGTGATCACATGAGTTTTTGCACATGTAAGTTTGCAGTTTTTGAGTTTTTCTGTAAGGGCAATCATCACAGATACGTAAATTATGGGATATTAGTGTGAACTGCTCCTGCTGATAATCTAGCAACTGATACCTATCAATAAAATAAGTGGTCTAAATATAAAAAAATTACATATAGCTCAGGACCGATAATATACTGTCCTACCTGCTTGTCAACATATGTATTTTCATACCTCTGCACACCCTGCAAATCCTCATTCACTATTCCCTACGTTTGTCCACTAATACTGTTCACTTAAAGGAGTGAATAAAAATTTGAACAGCCGTTGAGGGTACATCGGTTGTACACTTGTTATTGCAGTGCAATGTGGGTTTGAATGGGTGCACTCAATAACGTCTACTATGGTTTTGGACACCACAAATGGCTGTCCCCTCAAATAACGCCTAATTTGAGGGTATAGGGGGCGGTTTCGGATTCAGCCCTTGTGTATTTAAACCCCAGTGTTTCTTGTGTTCCTGGTCGAGTCTTGGCCTTCATGTATGTTATTATTTTATTTTTTTTCGCAACCATTCTGTTCCCTGGTTCTCTGATTTCCATGTTGGATTTGTTGATGTTTATTTTAGCATTAAACTCACTGCATTTGGATCCAGCTCTTCACTGTTTTTGAGTTCACCCAACTTAACAATGGAGTTCCATGATGCAGAGTTGTACAATTGCTATGCAGAGTTGTACAGTCACCGATTAGCACAAACAAACACAGTTTTTACAATTCTTCCTGATCCAAAACAACAAGCTTCATGTGGTCTTCACGCCATGTTGTAACCATAATTACGAGATGGCAACCTGTGACATTCTATGATTACATCCTCAGATTCAGATTTATGTGTTCCTCTGGCAGCAATATCAGTGTTGAAATGAATATGCAGCAGTCAGGTGGTACAGGTAAGGGTACACCCTTTAAGTAGTTAACATTCATTATTATTGTAATGTTATGTGCTTTGAGACATGAGGTAATTTAACACAACTGGTCGATGAACCAGTGTGTCTGCGGAACAGAAACGGCAGTAAATCTGTGGTTTCTTTCCGTTTCAATCTCTCTCGAGCAGAAGACAGATCATAGGTTGTGTCCAAAATTACCCCCTATACCCTTAAATAGGGTACTATTTGAGGGGACAGTCATTTGTAGAGGTGTCCAAAACCATAGAGGACGTTATTGAGTGCACTGATAGCTAATTTTGGTTGAATTTGAGGTTTTCACAAAAATTAAACATCTAAAAGTATCTTAATTTCTGTGTTTTCTGAGAGGAGTAGGCTACCTTTTCCTTGTCCATGAAAAATGCTGTTTCCCTTTCGAAAGGGAACTCGCACTGCGTCGATGACGCTATTGGGGAATGCCCAATAGGTGAACAGGTGTCTGAAAAACTGTCCAATCACGGCAATCGAATTTGACCGGCGACAGCCTATGACGTCACTACTAGTGCGACCCGGAAGTATAAAAGGGGCGCCTAGAGATCGTCATTCTCGACTTCAGGGACTGAAAAACACCTGAAAAAGGCAAGAACAATTATGGCAAGTGATAAGCGTTTCAAGAAGTGTGTGAATCCGTGTCTCAGGTTTCTGACACCAGATGGCATACACAACTTGTGCGTTTACTGTTTGGGCGAAGAACACGCACGCTCTTGAGAGACCTGATTGTGCAGAATGTGAGAGTTTTTCTCTTAGAAAACTCCGCTCTCGTCTCGATAAAGCATTGTAAAAGTAGGCATACCACACCGTGAGTGATTCTATCATTTTTATAGATAATCAGTTTGTCAGTTGCTACAGGCAGATAATACTGGCAGAGGGACTTATCCGGAGAGGCAAACAGGTCTTCTGTCCAGATCAGCTGGACCGCCTGGGGTCTCCACTCTCCTGGAAGCACAGGCTGTAGTGAGAGCTCGTCGGCTGTGCGACTGAACAGGCCCGGAATGTGAATGTCATGTCAAGATGCCATGAAAGACATGAAGACAAAACGACAAAACATGAAAGTACGCGCCCTTCAGGTCGATCGCTGCAGACCAATCTCTGGGACGGATGAATTAGAAAATTCGTTTCTGCATTAGCGTCTGGAATGGGAGCTTGTGAAGGGCTCAATTAAATGTCCAGGTCCAAGATTGGCCATAACCCACCGCCTTTCTTGGGTACAATGAACTCGAGTCTCGACCGGCACATCTAGAGTGCCGAATGACACACTGGGTTGCCGCCACAACCCGCACTGTCAGCCGGCAGCCCGACAGCACACAGTGCTGACGTGGTCATGCTCTCATGTGAGAACATGAGCCACCCACGAACGCAGTCTCAGCACGCTTATGCCCAAACATGTGAGACAGTGACCGTGGCTATCAGACGAGGATAGGAAACAACCGCATCCAGAAACGCACGGGTTGAATGATAGTTTTAAAAAGACGCACTGTCACACCTGTGCTTGCCCTTTCAGGGAAATGTTAGCTCTCTTACAGTGCTGAATCGCACAGGGAAAATGGTTGCAGCACAACTAGCAGGGAATAGATGCAAATCTTGCACATCAATGTCCATTGGCTCGTTTAGTTTACACTTGAAGGTGATTAGGGCTCTCAGACGAGATCCCAATGCTGTACATGACAGGGAACATATAGTTCTGGTACAAATATGTGACCCTGGTACACAAAACCAGTCACATGTCGCACAGCTATATTTGTGGCAATAGCCAAAAATACATTATATGGGTCAAAATTATCAAATTTTCTTTTATGCACAAAAATAAATAAAAATCATTAGGATATTAAGTAAAGATCATGTTCCATGAAGATATTTAGTAAATTTCCTACCGTAAATCTAAAAAATATATATTTTTGTGAGTGGATGCAGTAAAATCGCGAACATAAATGGACAACAAACCATACATCAATGAAAGCTTATTTATTCGGCTTTCAGGTGATGTATAAATCTCAGTTTCAAAAAATTGACCTGTGTGACTGATTTTGTGATCCATGGTCACATAATATATGCTTCAAAAATTACCAGTTTGCATTTAAAATGATTTTTTTAAAACCTGTACAAAATAGTTTCGGTAATAAATTAACTTTTCTCAGACCTAAGAAAAAGTTTGTATATTTATGCATTTTTCAGACTGCACTGTGAATGATTACTCTATGGCTTTTAAAAAAAAATATTGAAAAGTACAACTATTTGTGTTATTAGCTTAGTTAGATTGAGTTTGTCTATTTATGATTTATTTACTCTTGTTTTGGCTTGTCTTGTCTGTTTCGAGGAGGTGTTAGAGCATTGTTCTGCTTTGGTATCAACATTTGAAGGTGGCAATGCAGCAACTTTAACATGTTAAGCTGCAACCCCACTTTTGAAAAATCCCCAGAAATGACATACCCAAACTGAAACAGATACAGTTCATGAACCCTTTGCACTAAAAGCACAAGTATGATCTCATTTGAAAGCTGACCCCTGGTAGTTTATAAAATTAATTATTGTCATAATGAAAAAAAAATGTTTTAAATAGCTTAAAAGTTTTGTAAAGTTATTAGAAATGTATTTTTATGAAACATCTTCATGAAAATAAAATTGAAGTTGGCACTGTAGCAATCTAGAAATGCACTACAGCTAAAGCCACATGTGTGACCATGCTATATATAAAATCTGGAGATGATAAGTCTAAAACTCTGTATTTAGTTAAATGTTTTTCAAGATCATGTCATATGACTTTATTTTGATTAGACTCTAAAATGCTGCTGATGTTTATTTTCATCTATTCAGTCTTTTGTCTCTATTGTTTTGTGGTGCAAACGAGCCCCATTCAGTCTCAGTCTCTCCTGCACACATTCACACCTCTCCAGCCTGGTTATGGCTCTAAATATGCATTTCTTTTGTCTGCATTATAGTTACTAACGACTGGCTATTCACAGGCTATTCATAGGGTTTCAAACCCTAATTTATTTTATCAAAGTTCTCACTTCACATTTGAGACTGTATCAAATGCCCTTCTTGAATAAAGAAACATTTCAGTAAGCATTCCTATTTAGAAAAAAATCATAAAAGAATAACTGCTAACGTTAGGTGGCAAGTGCACCTTGGGCTAGCTAGCATGTTAGCTTAACACACCATCAATACACAACAATTTATGAGATTAAAACCATGTTTGTGCTCCAAACTTACTTTATAACGCAAGTCGAGTGTTTTAAATAATCTTCTGTGATCTGATTTGGCTTCAGATAAAAAAATCAGACAGAAAATATATTATTTTATAGTATTCTGCACGATGATAAAGTCTATATCGATTAGCATTACATTCTAAATATAATCTATTATTATGAAAATACCTGGCATGGCTCGAAGAACACAGGGAAATCAAATATCATTGCAATCATGTTTATTGTCTTCAAAACGTCTTTATCTGCATGTTACAGCGATCTCTGTTAGCTGTGTGTGTGTTTGAGGCTTCCTGGAATGTCACATGATTATGGCTCTTCTTCATGTTCCATATATGGACTATTATTGTGCATTATTGCTTTTGTAAGTATTTTTCTAGATGCTATCCATGTTTTATGTCTAAATGATGTGCACGCAAACAACCAAATAAAGGATTTCAAGAAAAAAAAGGTATTCACCTTCCTGTCACATGAGGCTGTCAGGAAGCTACTTCCTACTTCCAGGAAGCATGGCGAAGGCAAACCCTCCCAAAGAAAGGCCATTTTCATGTTACTAATAAGTATTTTTTGTTGACACATATATATATATATATATATATACACATAATCATTAAGGTCTCTAGAATCATCCAAACAAAACAAATCTTACAAGAGATCTATAGTTTTTTTGGTATACTTAGTCAAAAGTCCAAATGGCAACTATAGTTGCCGGTGGGCAAATGCCTTGAAAGTACATATCTCAGAGACCCCAGGCAACAAAATGTAATTTTGTAACAAAACAAATGTATTTTTTTTAACAAATGTAATTTTACTGTTTATTAATGTTTTTCCCCCACATTTGGACATTTTTACTCCACAAAATTTATATAAATAAATTAAAAAATATTAAGTTAAAAAAATATAGGTTTTTATAAAAAATCAAAACCAAAAGAAAAAAACTGTTTTTTATGTAAAATTCACCTTATAAAAGATACACATTTCAAAATTTCGTTCATGGGGATAACATGGATAATTTGACATGGTTTAGTGTATTATTTTTTGCCCATATTTTGGAAAATGCAGTTTTACAAGTAAAAAAAAAATATCACTTTAAAAGTAGATGGCTGCAGAGCTTTAAAAGTACTAAACGTTTAAAACTAAAAGACATCTTTTCACAAGTTTTTCCATCTAGATATTATGAAGTCCCAATACTTTTGTCAAAGTTTAGCAGTTTTTGTACTGAAAAAACAAAACAAAACAGTTTTTCAATAATGTTACATTATGATTCGAATCAAACCTGTTCAGGATGTCTTTAGAGTTGATCATTTATTTATTAACATTGATTTATTTATTTATTAACATCTGTTTTTCATATAATTATACAAATTTAAAGTGTGCCACTTAATATCTGTCTATGTGTGTTCTGTGTTGTTTCTGATTTTGAGGATGAACTTTGTCCATTGACAAAATTCATTTGATTCTAATCTTAATAAATTATTTAAATAAATAATTTTGAAAAACAGATTTTTTTTTTCAGTACAAAAAATGCCTAAACTTTGACAAAAAGAAATTATATTGTTATAATTGTGATTTCATAATATGTAGATATGAATACAACTGGAAAAACTTGTGAAAAGATGTCTTTCAGTTAGTCAAATAGCAAATAGTAAATAGTGGAGCTCTGCAGCCATCTACTGGTTAAAGTGATAATTTGTTACTATTAAAACTGCATTTTCCAAAAGATGGGCAAAAAACTTACACTAAACACTGTCAAATTATCCATGTTGTCCCCATGAATGAAAGTTAGAAATGTGGGTCAAGAAGACCACGAACAGCACACAAGGGTTAAGACAAATGGATTTGTTGTTTGTTTTGTTTATATTCAAGAGATTACAAGCTAGATGCAGCTTTTTTGGGTCTGCATCAAATGTTCTTCGACTTTAATACATAATAAATTTGTTTATGAATAAAGATTGATCTGTTGAAAGCAGTTATTTTGAGATAGATGCCAAATGTTCTCCGCCTATTCATATTTGACATTGAGGGGGTGCATACAACATATTTGCCCACCGACTATATGCATGAAACCATTCAGAAAAATTTGGGCACAAATGGGTTAACATTAGCATCTTGCTGCAAGTGTGTAACACTGGGCATTCATGAGAAAAGTTTGCACTGTACCAACAATGCAATTTACCACACATCCTGTTATTGCATTATATCAGCACTTGTTCACATAACACACTGATATTTTATTTAACTGTCTCTGGCTTTTCTAGTTTTGTAGTTCAGGTGGTGTCCTAGGGCTTCATTTATAAAATATTTTTTTTATAAAAAAAAATACCTACAATGTCACTCCACTCTGCAAGGTCCCCGTCTTTGGCATCGCCTTGGACTTCCGTGCCTGCAATACTGGCCCAGGCTGTTGTCCCTCTGACTTCGCTGCAATCTCCACCTCTGTCCCTCTGGGACAGAATGAATGTCCCGAATGAAGTTTGTCAGAACCATCGCCAAATTCCCCCGCTCGCAGTTCAAAGAGATTGTTATCGATTCTTCCCCCTCTCTCTCCAAAAGAGCAACACCAAATGGCCCAGAAGAGCTCCGGAATGTCATACCATCACACACACACATACACACCAAGATAAACATTCCTTACTTTTAATTCAGCATATAAGTGTCTCAAAACCTGTAGATGATGTATTGAAGTATGCATGTTTGATTAACCCTTTTAATCCTATATGATTTTCTATAGTATAGCTTTGAAATGTATTTTTAAAGAATGTTGTCCCCAATAGAATCACATCCTGTAACCCTACCTCCTGCTATACCACAAAACTTTACAACCCCAAACGGAATTTCCACGTTTTGTCCTCAGCTCCACACAAGAGCCATACACATGCAAGTACCATTTTCTATCGAAAATCTAAATGCTGTTTAAGGTCGTCTATTTCCCTTTTTCAGGGCTATTCAAGTGCTTGGTGTCTCTCGGAGTTAACTGTTTGAAAATTGCCATCCTGAGACTTTCTTTCACTTTCTCTCTCTCTCATCCTCTCTCACTCTCATTCGTTATTCGTTATCTTGTATTGTTTTACTGGTTGTACTCTGTGTATACATGTATTCCGTGTGTAACTGTAGTCACACGTACTATATTTGTAGTTTAATTTATTAAATCCCATTATATTCTTGCTCGTCTCTGTTGGCTGCTCACATTACGAAGTCCCTTAAATGTTCGATTTAAGCTACAAGCTTTACCTTTGTTGATACTTTAATTAGTATTTTTATAGAACAGAAACGTTTTTTTTTTCACGGCCAGAAAAATAGCCTTTTCGCCTATCCTGAAAATTGATCTATTCTAGACTATTGGTATATTAATGGTTAATTACAATTTGTTGTGATTGATTATTGATATATACAATTGATCTATTTTGCTTACCTGTATTGATAATTGATTATAATTCATTGTATTTAATTATCTCTCTATACAGATACATTGGCAAAGTATTCCCTTTTCGGGTATATGCAACACGTGATCGTATTCCTGATCAGTTATTACATGGACATGCTCATTGGCTCATCCGGTGCTGTGCAAGAACTGTGCATTCAACTTCAGATGTGCATCTTCTGCCGTCAACTAAATATCAATTTGAAAAGAATGATTTGTTCAAGCTAACATGATATCATTTACAAGTCCCGTGAAACACGAGTCACAACACTCCACAAAAGAGCTCAAAGCCTTGAAGATACAAAATGGAAAATGGTTCTTTAAAAAAAAAAGAGTTGTATCTCTCTTTTGCTTCACAGGACACTTTTTTCAGGTTTCGATTTACTGCGCTACGTGAACAAAAGCAATAAAATGTAGGCAGTCACATTTATCTGTTTTGGAGAAAACTGAATGCACGTTTTAGAATTTTCACTTTGAAACTGACGCAAGATGTGCAAAAAGCAACATCATATTTAAATGGTAAATGGTAAATGGACTGCATTTATATAGCGCTTTCACAGACCCAATGGCCACCAAAGCGCTTTACAATATTGCCTCACATTCACCCATTCACTCACTCATTCATACACCGACGGCGGTGTCAGCCATGCAAGGCGATCCAGCTCGTCGGGAGCAGCTGGGGTTAGGTGTCTTGCTCAAGGAAAATTATTTAGCAAAAATATCACCACATGCACAATAATTTCATGGAAATTAACGTGTTAGAAGAACATTTTTTTTAGAGATTTATTAAGCAATATGCAAACAAAAGGAGTTATGGGGATAAAGGGATAAATAGAAATCAATGACGGCTGCATCTCTAACCTTCATCAAGTTGAAATAGACTACAGCACTTCAGAAAAGCTTGCAGATGAGAAACGCTGGCACTGTACCTAAGGTTCAGAAAAACCACACATCCTGTTATAGAATGATAACCATCGTTCAACACAAACAGAGAGAAGAAATGTAACAATCTAAACTTCTTCCTTGTGTCCTTAACTTAACTATTCTGATTTGTGAAATCTTTCAAAGTAGTGTTTTGTTCAGTTAACCATTTATTTTATGATTAAATTCACTATTCTGATTTCTGAAAGTTTTCACAATACAGTTTTGTTTAGTTTAACTTTCCCTGAGTGTTGAGTGGGAAAATATTCCCAAGTCAAGATGTGCCAAACTGATGGACTCGTATCCAAACAGACTAAGTGCTGTAACAAAATCAAAGGGTGTTTCAAATAAATATTAGTTCAAGGGTGTGCACATTCTTTTTAAGAAGGGGGACCAGAGGGTGTGTTCCAACAACAGGGGGATCACACTTCAGGGTACTGGAGAGGAGAATATGGCCGATAGTAGAACCTCGGATTCAGGAGGAACAGTGTGGTTTTCGTCCCGGTCGTGGAACACTGGACCAGCTCTATACCCCCTCCAGAGTGCTGGAGGGTTCATGGAAGTTTGTGCTTGTGGATGTGCTTTGTGGATTTGGAGAAGGCATTCGACTGTGTCCCTCACGGCGTCCTGTGGAGGGTGCTCTGGGAGTATGGGGTCCAGGGCCCTTGCTATGGGCTGTGCGGTCCCTGTACAACCAGAGCAGGAGCTTGGTTTGCATTGCCGGCAGTAAGTCAGACTTGTTCCCGGTGCATGTTGGACTCCGGCAGGGCTGCCCTTTGTCGCCGGTTCTGTTCATAATTTTTATGGACTCAATTTCTAGGTGCAGCCAGGGGCCGGAGGGTGTCAGGTTTGGGGACCACACGATTTCGTCTCTGCTTTTTGCAGATGATGTTGTTGTGTTTGCCCCCATCAGACCAGGACCTTCAGCATGCACTGGGACGGTTTGCAGCCGAATGTGAAGCGGCTGGGATGAGAATCAGCGCTTCCAATTCCGAGGCCATGGTTCTATGTCGGAAAAGGGTGGCTTGCCCACTTCAGGTAGTGGAGAGTTCCTGCCTCAAGTGGAGGAGTTCAAGTATCTTGGGGTCTTGTTCACGAGTGAGGGAAGGATGGAAAGGTAGAGTAACAGACGGATCGGTGCAGCTTCTGCAGTAATGCGGTCGATGTACCAGTCTGTCATGGTGAAGAAAGAGCTGAGCTGAAAGGCGAAGCTGTCAATTTACCGGTCAATCTACGTTCCTGTGGGTCATGACCGAAAGGACAAGATCCCGGATACAGGCGGCCAAAATGGGCTTTCTCCGCAGGGTGGCTGGGCGATCCCTTAGAGATAGGGTGAGAAGCTCGGTCACTCGGGAGGAACTCAGAGTAGAGCCGCTGCTCCTCCACATCGAGAGGGGTCAGCTGAAGTGGCTCGGGCATCTGTTCCGGATGCCTCCTGGATGCCTTCCCGGGAACGTGTTCCGGGCACGTCCCACCGGAAGGAGACCCCGGGGAAGACCTAGGACACACTGGAGGGTCTATGTCTCCAGGCTGGCCTGGGAACGCCTCAGTCTCTTTGGGAGTAAGTCGCGTCTCATGTCGAGGTGGATGACTGGCTTTTCGACAGTGCTGTCCATCATGATACATCTTTGAGTAGATGGGGTTTGAATAGTTCATGGCCTGTGAATACACAATGATGTTTTAGTTTGGTTTGTATTTACGTCATAAACTAAGGGTGTGTTCACACTTGCAGTTCAGTTGTCTTGGTTCTTTTGAAAAATAATGTGTACATATGATGATTTTTTTCAGCTGACAACTCATAAAGAGCTTATAAAATGTGTAATGGAGTCAAAACAGCGTCAGGAATCCTTCTGTCACACACACTAAGATCTGCTACGAGGAGATGCCGTTTCTGACGCCTGTACCGAACTGTGATGGGAAACGTCGCAACTAAAAACAATTATGCTTGAGCATTCTGTCCTTTTTAGGGTTGCATCTTGTGACATCATGTCATGTTTTTGGTCCGCGTTGCGTTCATATTTCAGTCGAACCGCACCAGAGTTCGTTCGGAAGTGGACAGAGACCCATCTTTTCCGGGTTCTTGGCCCGCTTGTTTGGTGCGCACCAGGGTTCAGATGGCAGCGTTCACACTCATTCAAACAGAGCAATCGCACCAGAGTTTGTTTTAATCCAACCAAACCTGCTCAGTGTGAACACACCCTAAAATTCTTCATTTAATGTAGTTTTGGATAATGAATGTCCACCTGTCCTGGAATGAGCTCCTTTGGAACGTTCTGGATAGGTAAAGTGTGTGCAGTCAAAGGGCGGGCGGGGGGCAAATTGCGTTGGTCGCTTGACTTCACGCACCAGCCCTGAAAAACAACACCCAATTTAAACGGAATGCACCAAAACACTGTACACATTAACAAACTTACAGATTAAAATAATAAATTAGACTAAGTCATTTAGGGAATGCAACCCAAATTACTGTACATATAAAGCAAGAGTTTAAATCTAAAAATGCTACTTTGGTTAGAATACTTTTCTGCTTTTGCGCACTTCATTGATTTGATGCAAATAAATCAAAGCTAAATGTCCTTGTGGGATTTTAGCTAAATTAAACAAAGAACATATTCTGTTTTACTAAACCAAGCAAAACCAAAGAAAAATAGAGTTTAGATTGGGCAGAGACATAAACCTATTGACCTTTTTACATCACCTTGAATGTTTCAGCACATGTTCAACCCATTCTCACTTCCAAGGCGTCAAAAACTGAAGGATGGTCAAGTGCCAACGGCGTCACAATGAAGACGCCAAAAGCGCACCTCTGCGTCACTCTTTGGACGAATTGGGAACTCCATTGCTTTCAATGGGAAACCTGAGGCGTCAACAACAGACGCGAATTTTATCAGTAGGATATCGTGCTGAAGAAGTCTCATTATGAACACATTGCGATATTTGGCATCAGTAGTCGTAATACGCTGTCCTTATGTTTGTTATAATGTCTTTTCTGTTTGTCGATATTAATCAGATTAGCTCTCATGTTCAGTCACTGCATTATATCTGTCATTCCACGGAGGCTTTGCATTTTATTGCTTTCTTTCAACACCTTACTAAACTACGGTGATTAAACAATGCCTGTCACGTGACATGCTAGACCTTCAATCAGTTAATCATATTCACATCAGGTTCAAAGTAGTACAATTAGTGCCAAAGTGGTATTTGTAGTCAGGCCAGCTGACAGTCTTGCCTGGGCCCGGGACGAGATAATCTTAGATGATTTTTTCCCAAGGAAATATTTTAGGGCCCCCCTTCACATTAACGATATTATCGCTCTTGTAAGCCGCTTGTAAATATTACATATTTGTAATATGTTGTTTTCAAACAAACGGTATGTTTAAACATATATGTTTATGCACAAATAATAGCCTATAATATTGAAAACAGAATAACAAAAACATTAGTAGGCCCTTTGCAATTTAAAAACGTAAGCCTAGGAGTAGCCTATAAATCTGCCCTATTTTAAATGCAATAACAAAAATATCAGTAGCCTATTCACAATTGTGTGTAGGTAAAAAAAGAATGAATATAGGCTATTACTAAATGACTTCTGTCTGGGGCCTCAATACTTGCATGTTATTTGTGAGGCTTTATCAATGTGAGGCTTTATTTTTAGGCTTTTGGCACTATAGCGAGTGATAATAAACTTGCGTTTATTAACAGAATAATGCGTCTTTCGGAAGAACATTGTAGCCGGAACTACTTCTCTCTCTGTGTGCGTCTATGACGAGTCACGCAGGTACTGGGCTACTCCGCAGCGGCAGCGATCCAAACCAGTGTAAAATAGTCCCAATGTAATCACTTATTATAGGTGTACCATAGTGATTCAGGATAAGACAAAAACACGGTTTGGAGAATGGATTCATGATGAACTCGCTCATTAAAGGTGCTCTAAGTAACTTTTTAACCTTAACTGAACAGCTTCGGAGTCAGTGGAATGGTTATACTTATTTCGGGTTGAATGGTGGTGGTTTCGCACCCCCCTGGTGCCCGAGAGCGGAAAAAACTCACTTGCAACTTTAGGCCGGCGGGCCACCGGCCTCGCTGTCAGGAAGTATCGCGTGATATCAGGTCTCGCGATGTAACGAATTGCTTGACAGCACTGCACACTTACACGCCCCCATTCAAGCACCGGCTAGCTATAAGCAAAGGGCAACGATAGATTGAGTTATGGCTGAGCCTGTATAAAAGAAGCAGAAAGCTAGGAAATCTTTGTCGGAGGACCAACGAAAGAGGAACGGGAGACTGACCGAGCAAGAAGTCAGACTCGAGTAAATATCGGACCGGCTTTTTCAGAATGGGGAGAACTGAGAGAAACAGAAGCATGCAAAACGGATGCTGACCTGGCCGTCTTGCTGTTGCACTTGTAAGTATGTTTGGAATAAACTGTGTTTAATATTTAAATTTCAAGTAATTGTGACCTCAGGATGTTTGCTATGTCTGTAAAAGTTTTTATTATGATCGCTGTCTGTTACGGGCTTAGTACGCTAGATACTATAACTTTGATGTTAGCATTGTCATTAGCAAACACGTTTGATTTCTGTAGTTGTTTGGCCGTTCCTCTGTCGGTTTTATTTGTGTAAAGGCCCTTTCACACCGGATGCGTAACGAAAAAGCGAATAGTTCGTGTGCGAATAGTTTGCGTCAAAATCCATCACATGAGCCGCGTAAACACGGTCTCTATCTCTATCTTTGACGATTAGCTTTCTATCCCAAATGTAGTTTAGCCTGCTAGCCTACACAGCAGCACAGTCACTCACAGTTGTGATAACCGAGTTGGTTGGCAATGCTACGCCACACAATCATTGTCCTTGTAGTATGTGTTTGGCTGAAGCCTTTTCTGACGCCGCAAAAGTAAAAAAAAAAAAATCGACATCGAAGTTGTTTTTTTGCCGCAGCACATTCGCGTTTGGTGTGTAAGCACTCATTACACAAACAGCTGATCAAAAAATAAAACCATCTCGCGAATTATTCGTGCGTCAAAATCGCGTCCAGTGTGAAAGGGCCTTAACTTACACTTTTTTTTTTTATGTCACTAAGTCAACGCGTCTGATAATAGGCGATAAACATGTTGCACATATCATGATCGAGCTAGAAAAAACGTTCTGATGTTAGACAAGCAAAGGTAAACCGTCATTCTACCAGATGAACTTACAGACCTTGCTAATATAACTTTAGACAAATATTAGCCTCCGATATATATTTTTTTTTATGCTCATGCCCACTCTCCCAAAAACAAACAAACACGAAAGCAGTAGTTCGCCTCGTTCATATCGTTCGTTCCCGGTAAAAATATGAGTTTCAAAATATTGTAATTTGTGTTCCGAAGATGAACAAAGGTCTTACGTGGTTGGAACAACATGAGGGTGAGTAATTACTGACAGAATTTTCATTTTTGGGTGAACTAACCCTTTAAAAGCATTTTTATGTAATAAGGTCACTGATATGTACGGAGCCCCTAAAGGGACGTGGTGGTGGAAAAAATTTTAGGTTGGGAGAATTTTTTTTTCCAAATCTTTTGCGTTCCCTCGCAAAACTTTTGCGTTCCCCCTAGAAACTTTGCGTTCCCACGCAAAACTTTTGCGTTCCCTCGCAAAGTTATTTGCGTTCCCACGCAAAACTTTTGCGTTCCCTCGCAAAGATATTTGCGTTCCCACGCAAAGTTTTGCTTTCCCTCGCAAAGTTTTGCTTTCCCTCGCAAAGATATTTGCGTTCCCTCGCAAAGATATTTGCGTTCCCACGCAAAACCTGTTTTGAGCTCGGACAGACACTTCCTGTTTAATGTCCCGCTGGCAGTGTTTCAGTTTTTTGTACTTATTTTTTATGTGCAATTACTTCCCAAACTTTTTATTGGCAAATTGCATTTCAGTTTGTATGTAAAATTGTGAAAATAAAAAAATCAATCAATCAATCAATCTATCAATCAATCAATCAATCAACTAAGTGTTGTAGGCCTATAACCAACATTAGAGCGGTGATGTGTCAATAAATTTGGTGTGTTACAGTGAAGTTATTGAATATTTTTCATAATATAAAATGTGCAAAAGCAGTGTATGACCAGTGGGTCACCATTGATATGTAAACTGAATTGGGTGGCACTACAGTTTGTAACATTGAAGTCAATGACTATTTTTGACTATGATTTGATGCTGTAGTCGTTTTTGGGTTATATTGCACTTTGCAGACGGTCCCTTTGAACTTGTCTCTGCCGCATGCTCATAGAGATCCATTTAGCCTATATTATAAACGCTTGTTTTGATGATAATTGGGTTGTAGCTCGTTGTCTAGATTACTGTGATTGTAAATAGGTGTCGTTTGTGCTTTAACAACGTTTAGCTCAAGAATAGGGACGTTCGAATAGCCTATGTGAATATTGCCAGCTTCACTGAACTCCTTGAGTTAAGCACTGACCGCATCTTTATATCTGAGTCCAAGTTCAAACACTATGAAACGCTCCATTAACGTACGGAGCTCTGAAACACTGCGAGCTTGACATTAAAAAGGAAGTGTCTGTCCGAGCTCAAAACAGGTTTTGCGTGGGAACGCAAAACTTTGCGTGGGAACGCAAATATCTTTGCGAGGGAACGCAAAAGTTTTGCGTGGGAACGCAAAGTTTCTCGGGGGAACGCAAAAGTTTTGCGAGGGAACGCAAAAGATTTGAAAAAAAAAATTCTCCCAACCTAAAATTTTTTCCACCACCACGTCCCTTTAGGGGCTCCGTAGATATGTGGCCATTTCTATGAATAAAAGTATGTCTTTGATAGCAAGCAATAATCATATGAACTCTTTTAAAAATAACATGATTTACATGCTAACGGGACAGTTATCAGCAGTGTAACTGATCTGATTATGACAAAATAATCGAGTATCTGATGTCATGTGACAAGTCAAATTAGCTTTTCCACTCTTGCAAACAGAGGTAGGATTTGAGGTGTGGAGAGACATCATGTATCATTGGAACATGAACAGACAGGGTCCAATTTGTAATAATTGTTATAAATACAATGCAATTAATATAAACTTTCTGACAGTGTGTGGGAGATCCGACTACTTTCCAAGAAAGGGTGCAACTGATTTACCAATATCGCAATAAATATGTTCAGGAATTGAGGCAGTAGCCAATGACAGCACTAGGAGTAAAAGCTGCAGGATTGTGTACGAGTATACAAATATGCACGAGTATCGTACGAATTTGACAACTTGTTAAATCTTGTGAATTATTAAGACTTTGAGACAATGTTCGTACTGATTGGGCTATGGGTTTTGTAAGAAAAGGTTTAAGAAACAACAACTGCTTGATACAATGTTTGATTTAGGGTTAAAACCAACACATATATGTCATTGTGAATATTTGTATTTGCAGCTGTCCGTCTCCTCCGTTTACTTGTCCTCAAACAATAATGGGTTGACTAAGTCCGAAATGCCCTTTTGGTCTTTTCAGCTGAAAAAAGAAAAAAGAAAATATCATTATGTGTAATATATAGAATTATTTATAGGAAAAAGTACTGATTTACCTTACAAATATTGGATGTTACATTATAAAGCATTAAAAGCATGGTACAGTAAGTGTTGTGGTTAATATGCATTTACAACAAATATCACTTTAAAACTACCAATACTGAGGTGAAAGCATGGTAAGTTTTGTGATTACTGTCCTTTACTATACCAATCACAGTAAAACTAGGGTTACTGTGGTAAAAGCATGGTAAGTGTTATGGTTACTGTGCATTTACAATAAGTATCACATTAAAACTACCAATAGTGTGGTAAAAGCATGGTAAGTTTTGTGATTACTGTCTTTTTACTACACTCATCGCAGTAAAACTAATTTTACTGCAGTAAAAGCATGGTAAGTGTTGTTTTTACTGTGCTTCTACTACAAATACAACTTTGGAACTAATTGTACTACCCCTCAGGTGCTCTTCGGTCATCTCTGACCGGAAAATTTTCTGTTTTGAATTTTTAAAAAAATCACAGCTTCATCAGAATGTTTTGAAACTTGGTGACTTTTATGGCATTAGATATGTGAAAAAAAAAAAAAAAAAATAGTGCCTTTTGTGCTCTTCGGTCAAAAATGGCCATAACTGAATGGGAAATTGACAAAAACACAACAATTCTGAGAATGATTGTGTGTACAATCTACAAATCGGCCACGATGCAGAAAAGAAGTGCTCAACAATGAAGGGGTGACAGTCTAAAACATCAAGAGTGCAAAACAGACACACCCAATCTTTCACACACACATACACATACATACAAGCACACTTATATACACACACACACACACACACACACACACACACCAATGAATTGTGATACAAAAAAATTGAGGGCATGATTCGAGCAGGTTAAGTGGTCGTAAAAAAAAAAAATAGTCACACTTTTGGTCTTCGGTCAAAAATGACCGACCAAAGAAAATTATTGGGAAATTGACTAAAAATCCAAAATTCTCTACAAATCGTCCACGATGCAGAAAAAAAAGTGCTCAGCAATGAAGGGGTGAAACTCTAAAACATCAATAGTGAAAAACATAACATAATTAATAATTATAATTAATATATATGTATATAATTAATATAATTATTATTAAAATTATTAAAATAATAATTAATATAATGTATAATAATAATAATGATAATCATATAAATAACAATAAGCTATGATACAGCACTAATGTTTATTTTTTTACGTTTTTTATTTTTTTATTTAATTGTAATGTTACCTGTAACTGTCACGGATCCACTCAGCACACCTCAGCCAGCGTCAACTCAACACACCTGGTCGCGATCTCACTCACCCGAATTCTGATTGTCTGCACCTGCAACTCATCACTTCACTCTGGATATAAACCCCAGTCACACCACAGCTCACTGTCCGGTCTCGTCTTCAGACACCTGTGACTCCCCAGCGCTACTCTCCACGACTCTGTTATTCTGCAAGTATACCTCAAGTTCAAGTCTCTCATTACTCTCTCTGTGTGTTCCCTGCCAGCTTCATTAACCGGTGATTTCCTGGAATCCCTCAAGATCAAGACCAGTCCTGTTTGTCTCAACCTGCCAAGCTTCATGTATCCCAGTTCCATGCCCTGAGTGACTCTATCTGTTTCCTGCATTCTAGAAACTCTAAGTTCTACATTATATTCCCTGAGTTTGACCATTTGTGCCTCCAAGCTATCCGGAGCTGCATACAGTGTCTAAATAAACCTTTGTTATCCTTACCTCTGTGTCCTCGTTCATACAGTGGTGTGACAGAAGACCGGACCACACACAATGCAGGCTCCCACGGCTTCCGGAATCTCCGCTTCACCCCCCGAACCCTCTCAGAGGACCCCTGCGCACGCAGCCGTCACCCCGCAACCAACACTACAAGAATCGCTAAGGGAATTCAGTCATACTCTTCAGAACTATCGACCTGCCTCAGTAAGTCCCATGGCCAAACCTGCTATTTATTCGGGCGACGGAGAGTGCAAAGGGTTTCTGCTACAGTGCAAGCTTTATATGGAGGTAAATGCTATTCAGTTCATTTCAGAAAAAGCCAAAATTGCTTTCATAATTTCCCTACTCACAGGTCGAGCGTTGAATTGGGCTCAAGCTCTCTGGGATTCCAATGCACCGGCATTACAGTCTTTCAATGAGTTCCTTGATCATTTCAATATAGTATTTTCTCAAGCATCCAATACCACATCAATTCATGATCAGTTGTATCGCCTACGGCAAGGCAAATCCTCTGTTTCAGATTATGCCCTGAAGTTCCGAACTATCGCTGCAAGCAGTGGATGGAATGAAATCGCTTTGATGACAGCCTATCGACAAGGTCTCAACTCTGACATCTGTTTACAACTGGCCATTTATGACGACACCATCGGGATAGAAAAACTTATTCAACGCTCCATACTCATAGCTCAACACCGCAATGCTTGCTTTCAAAATTCCTCTGCACGAACTCCTCGCCTCTCCGAGCCCGTAAACCCTCCAGTACCAGAGCCAATGGAGATCGACTCAGGACGTCTAACCACAACAGAACGTAATCGACGTCGTGCCCATAATCTGTGTTTCTACTGTGGGGATTCTGAACATTACCGAGCTGAATGTCCCGTTCGTCCCAGTCGTTCGGCGGTGAGTACAGTTGATCTACCATTTCCTGTATCAAACCTGAAGCAAACTCCAGTATCACTTACCTACCGAAACCATTCTGTTTCAGCGAAAGCTCTGATCGACTCTGGTGCTGCGGGGAATTTCATATCAGCCTCTCTGCTCAGCCGGTTACAAGCCCGCCGTCGTCGCCTGAGTCGCCCACTGAGTATTCACTCCATTCTGGGAAAACCCCTCAGTAACAGAAATATTCTTCACTGCAGCCCCGAGTTACAACTTTCCATCGGATGCTTATATCAGGAAAGATGTTCATTACTGGTACTGGAGGGCTCCACATCTGATATCGTCCTGGGACGCCCTTGGCTTAACCAGCACTCGCCTGACATCTGCTGGACATCTGGAGAGGTACGCCAATGGAGTGATTACTGCAAATCGCATTGTTTACGTCCCATCAAGAAGAACTCAACCGCCCCGTCCTTGGTCACTTCTCCTGCGATCCTGGGTTCAACCTCCATCGAGAGTCCAGCCACAGATACAACTCCTCAGATTCCTCCAGAATACCGGGCGTTCCAGGACGTGTTTAGTAAGCAACTCGCCACCATTCTTCCACCTCACCGGCCATGGGACTGCGCAATCGACCTGCTGCCTGGGGCCACACTACCGCATGGGAAAATTTATCCATTGTCCATCCCGGAGCAGAAGGCCATGGAGGAGTACGTGGAGGAAGTTCTACGCCAAGGATACATTCGATCATCCACGTCCCCTGCCGCTTCTTCTTCGTTGGGAAAAAAGACGGAGGACTCCGTCCATGTATTGATTATCGCAGTCTTAACGCAGCCACAGTCAAGTACAGATATCCGTTACCTTTGGTGCCCTCTGCCCTGGAGCAACTCCGTTCAGCGAAAATCTTCACCAAACTCGACTTGAGAAGTGCTTATAACCTGGTTCGTATCCGTGAAGGAGACGAGTGGAAAACGGCCTTCATCACTCCCGCGGGGCACTACGAATATCGGGTTATGCCCTTTGGCCTGTCCAACAGTCCAGCGATCTTCCAAGGCTTCATGAATGAGATCTTCCGAGATATGCTCCACCGGTTTGTGATCATCTACATTGATGACATCCTAATCTACTCCTCCAACCACGACGAACACATCCTTCAGGTGAAAAAAGTGCTAAGACGCCTCCGTGAGTACCAGTTATACCTGAAGTTAGAAAAATGCGAATTCCATCGAGAATCCATGCACTTCCTCGGGTATGTAATCCGTCCAGACGGCATCTCAATGGATCAAAGTAAAGTGGAGGCGGTAATCAACTGGCCTAAGCCTCAAACCCTGAAAGAGCTGCAACGCTTTCTCGGCTTTGCCAATTTCTATCGCCGGTTCATCCGCGACTACAGTAAAATCTGCGCTCCAGTGACATCCATGGTAAAGAAGGGCACCAAGCAGCTAACCTGGTCTACAGAGGCGAGTCAAGCCTTTGTAAACCTCAAAGAAGCCTTCTGTTCTGCTCCTATGCTATGTCATCCAGATCCAGAACTACCATTTCTAGTGGAAGTGGACGCCTCCACCAACGGAGTTGGAGCAGTTCTATCCCAGCGGCAGGGGACCCCTCCACGGCTTCATCCATGCGCCTTCTTTTCACGTAAAATGTCCCCGGCGGAGCAGAATTACGATGTCGGTAACCGAGAACTCCTGGCTATTAAGTTGGCGCTAGAGGAATGGAGACACTGGTTGGAGGGAGCCAATCATTCATTCCAAGTGATCACAGATCACCGCAACCTTGAGTATCTCCGGGAGGCCAAGAGATTAAATCCTCGCCAGGCTAGGTGGGCTCTCTTCTTCACACGCTTTAACTTCACGGTTACTTACCGTCCTGGTTCCAAGAATCTCAAAGCAGATGCCCTGTCACGTTTATATCAGCCTGAATCCTCCACAGAGAGCAACGAAACCATCCTCCCTCCAACTATGCTTGTCAGCCCCATCCAGTGGAACATCGACGAACTCATAGCCGACGCCACCCTTGCCGAACCTGCTCCGCCGGGAGGTCCTGAGGGGAAGGTTTTCGTACCCACCAATCTCCGTCTTCCTCTCATGGACTCTGTCCACACCTCTCCGGGCTCTGGACACCCAGGCAGCCAGCAGACCCTCTCACTCCTTCAACAACGGTACTGGTGGCCCAGCATGGCTCAGGATACCTCCCGATACGTGCAGGGATGCACCGCTTGTGCTATGGCCAAAGTACCCCGACGTCTACCCGAAGGAAAACTCCTGCCACTGCCTCTTCCAAATCGACCCTGGTCCCATCTGGCCGTGGATTTCGTCACCGATCTACCATCATCCGACTCCAAGACCTGCATTCTAGTGGTTGTGGACAGATTTTCCAAGTCCTGCAAATTGATTCCCCTATCTGGTCTTCCCACAGCCTTCAAGACAGCAGAAATGTTGTTTTCCGAAATCTTCCGTCATTTCGGTATACCAGAGGATATTGTCTCGGATCGGGGACCACAGTTCATATCAAGAGTCTGGAAATCCTTCTTCAAACTTCTGGGGGTATCGGTCAGCTTGACGTCGGGGTACCACCCACAGTCTAACGGCCAAGCAGAACGTAAGATCCAGGAGATCGGGAGGTACCTGAGGACCTACTGCCATGAAGCTCAGGACCGCTGGAACCAGTACCTCCCATGGGCAGAGTATGCCCAGAACTCCCTACGCCAGACATCCACCGGATTGACACCGTTCCAGTGCGTTCTAGGGTATCAACCACCTCTTTTCCCTTGGACAGGTGAACCCTCGGACGTTCCAGCGGTCCAACACTGGTTCACCGAGAGTGAGAGGGTCTGGGACTCAGCCCATGTCCATCTTCAGGGGGCAGTCCGGAGGTTCCAACAGCAGGCCGACGCACGTCGTAGAGCCACACCCCATCAGAGCATGTGAGCGGAGTGGAGCGGTGAGAATCTCCGCTCATCGCTCACTGAACTGTTCACCCCTCCGCTCCCCCGCTCAAAGCTACATCAGGCCGCTCCGCTCATTTTCGCTCAGCGCTCAACCCAGTTTGCTTCGCGCTCCACTCAAATCACCCCCCGCTCGCTCCAAAAAAGGAAAAAAAATCTACATGTAGGCTATATTACTTGTAGCGGTCCCCAACCTTTTTTGCGCCACGGACCGGTTTAAAATCAGACAATATCAGACACGGACCGGCCTTCAAGGTGTGTGGCGGATAAATACAACAAAAATGATTAAAATGATACGACTGGCATAAAAACTGGGGTATTTTTTTAAATATCCTATAATAATAAACGTGAATCCAATGTGTAGGCCTACTCGCAATTTTATTAACAGCGTCCTCTAACATCGCGCAGGCAAATGAGAAAGTCTGAAAGCAAACAAAATGCCCCCAAAAGAAAAAAAATCTCTATGTTTTCAGTGCTGATGCGTTCACGTAACATGTAAGGGCACCTAAAAGCTGTCACAACGAACCGGCAAAATGATTATGAATATGTAAAATATAGCAGAAGACATTTTAATTTTTTTTATGTCTGTCGGCTGGAAAGATGCTGACTCGTGATCTTCGCAGTAGTGAACGCGCCTGAGAGAAATGCACATTTCATACGGGAGAGCAGTCTGTTTTCTTTCGTTTTGAATTGTTCTGTTTAAAAGTAGACATTTCAAGCTTTATATATATGTCTCAGGTGTGTGAGGCAAGTTGGCTATACGCTGAGTTTCGGTTCATTCATGAGACAAACTCCAGGTTCACGCCGGCGCCTTCGTCTTCGTATCGTGGTTATCTATTTTCTAATATATTTCTAATATTTAATAATATTAAATCCAGACAATGGTTGATGAAACCTTGATTAAAATTAAGATACAATTAATACAAAACGAAATTAATTTTAAAGACAGGCTTTGTGCTTTCTGTTTGAGGTCTGAGTGAAAGTTTTAAAGCAGTCTAAAAGCAGTCTTAGTGCCGCCTTCAGAGCGCTCACGTCCGTAACGGAGAACTGTCCCGTCCATAACATTTTTTTTTTTTTTTTGTATAAATTTCTAAATAAATGTGACTTATAGTCCAGTGCGAGGCTAGGCCTATGTTTTTTCTTCTTCATGGCGCATTTTTTGACTGATGCGCCTTATAGGCTACTCCGGAGCGACTTATATTGATAGGCTACACCTGTATGAATTCTCATTTTACTTTTTGAACTCCATTATTGAGCCGAGTTTTGCCTGAAAATAGTCTACTGTTGATGACTGTGCAAGACAAATGGATTCAGGGTCAGGCTTGACTGAGCATGCTTCAGACTCGTGGTGTGAGCGGAGCGGAGCGAAATTGGAGCGGGAAATGCGACGCTCCGTCCTTTTGAAATTGCCGCTCTGCGCTCTGTCCAAGATCCGCCCGCTCGCGCTCCCCGCTCGCTCCCGCTCCACTCCGCTCACATGCTCTGCACCCCATTATACTCCTGGCCAGCTGGTGTGGCTCTCCACCCGGGACATTCGCCTCCGGCTGCCCTCTCGTAAGCTGAGTCCCAGGTTCATAGGTCCGTTTGCGATACTGAGGCAGGTCAATGAAGTCACGTATCGTCTCGCACTACCCCGTCACTACAGGATTGCACCCACTTTCCACGTATCACTGCTGAAACCTTACATTGCACCTCTCTCTTCCCCTTCCACAGAAGCTGACGCTGGTGAGGTACCCCCTCCTCCTCCAGTGGACCCCATTGACGAAGCCGTGTATCAGGTCCACGCCATTCTAGATTCCCGACGACGGGGGGGCCAACTGCAGTATCTCGTGGACTGGGAGGGGTTCGGACCAGAGGAGCGCTGTTGGGTACACCGGGACGACATCTTAGACCCCACGCTCCTCCAGGACTTTCACCGTGAACACCCGGATCGTCCAGCCCCTCGTCCTAGGGGTCGCCCTCGTCGTCGGGGCATACGGCCCTCAGGAGCTGGCCGTGGAGGAGGGGGTACTGTCATGGATCCACTCAGCACACCTCAGCCAGCGTCAACTCAACACACCTGGTCGCGATCTCACTCACCCGAATTCTGATTGTCTGCACCTGCAACTCATCACTTCACTCTGGATATAAACCCCAGTCACACCACAGCTCACTGTCCGGTCTCGTCTTCAGACACCTGTGACTCCCCAGCGCTACTCTCCACGACTCTGTTATTCTGCAAGTATACCTCAAGTTCAAGTCTCTCATTACTCTCTCTGTGTGTTCCCTGCCAGCTTCATTAACCGGTGATTTCCTGGAATCCCTCAAGATCAAGACCAGTCCTGTTTGTCTCAACCTGCCAAGCTTCATGTATCCCAGTTCCATGCCCTGAGTGACTCTATCTGTTTCCTGCATTCTAGAAACTCTAAGTTCTACATTATATTCCCTGAGTTTGACCATTTGTGCCTCCAAGCTATCCGGAGCTGCATACAGTGTCTAAATAAACCTTTGTTATCCTTACCTCTGTGTCCTCGTTCATACAGTGGTGTGACAGTAACAAAATGCTTTTTCTGTATTCAGGTTTAGTAATAATAATGCAAAAACGTGTACACTTCACATCAATTTTTTTTTTTTATAAACCTTGGCAAACAAATATTATTTGAGAATAAAAAAAAAAAACATAAAAAAACAAAAAAAAAAACATTCAAATCCACATCTTAAACGTAAGTAATTTGGTCCAAAAACAACTAGAGAATTGACAAGCCTCTCCATAGAGAGCTAAACTATTTCAAGTGGTAAACCCATGAAGAGAGAACAGTTTTATACAATTTTCTCTCAACAGATGGCGCTAATCTGACTTTAAAAAAATTGATTTAAAAGGCCTAGGGCCCTATTTTAACGATCTGAAACGCAAGTGTCAAGCGCAAAGCGCAAGTAACTTTGTGGGCGGGTCTTGGGCGCTGTTGCTATTATACCGGCGGGATAAATGACTCTTGCGCCAGGTGCAAATCTAAAATGGGTTGGTCTGAAGTAGCTTCATTATTCATAGGTGTGGTTTGGGCGTAACGTGAAATAAACCAATCAGAGCGTCATCTCACATTCCCTTTAAGAGCAGACGCGCTTTTTCCATAGCGGATTGCTATTGTAACGGCGGATTTGCCAGGCGCACGCCAGGAGCGGTTCACAGCGAAGGAGAGCAATGCTCTCGTCACGGCCGTAAAAGAGAGAAGTTACATTGAAATGGAGAAACCCACCCAAATTAACTTCGGTTAAACAGGCGTATGATAATTTGGGTAAATGTGTAAGCTAGATGTATGCTTTTATAATAAATTGTCTATCTATCTATCTATCTATCTATCTATCTATCTATCTACCTATCTATCTATCGTAATAATGTATGATTTGCAAAAATGAAAACTGCTGCTTCTGTGTAGATGAGAGAATCAAAGTGTATGTGCGTTGTGCATACGCTACATTGATTATGGCCAAGCATGCGCCCTTAAAATAGCATATGAATAACATGCGCAACGCGTCACTGACTTTAAACTATTTTTTCCTGGTTAGTGGCGCAATTGTTTTCTAAACCTGCAAAATAGCATGAAGGAACGTTTGCGCCGGAACACGCCTCCTCTTTGCGCTGAACCGCCCGGGGAGCTCAAGTTCATTCCCTAGTTTAGCGACGTGCTTCTGTGGAGGGAAAAGCGCGCTTTGCGCGGGTGCAAAATAGGAATGATACATGCGTCGGTGTACAAAGTCAATTGCGATGGGTGCAAGATAGGGCCCCTAGTCTCTATATTAATCTGAAATACTGCAATAATTGAAGAAATATTTAAAAAAAATTGCAAATTTAGTTTTTTTATTAATTTCAATGGCAAAAATGGACCATAAATATTGCATAAATATTAATAAGTAACATCAAATTCTCTCAAAATACAAAATTAAAAAGAAAAAATATTATAGAACAAAAATAAATTGCATTGGTTTTACTGGGATGGAAGAAGTTTCATTTTTAGGTGTCAAGGTGGAAGATAACAGAAGGCAAGGGTTAAATCTGATATGAATATGATTAACTGATTGAAGGTCTAGGCCTAAAGCACGTCACGTGACAGACAGTGTTTAATCACCCTGTTTTGAATTAGAAAGCAATGAAACGCAAAGCCTCCGTGGAAATGACAGATATGATGCAGTGACTGAATGTGAGCTAATCTGATATATCACACATTATTAGGACAGCGTATTTACTACTTACCAGCATCTGACGCACGTGAACTGATGCCAAATATCGCGATGTGTTCGGAACGAGACTTCTTCAGCGCAATTTCCTACTGATAAAATGTAATTTTAAAAATATCAATAAACATTAAAGCAATCCAGCTTCCCTAGCAATAAGACCGAAATAATAACGTAAAAAATAAATAAAAATACATAAACCATGATAAGATAAGATTTCGTGAATAAATGTTGATTAAACAGCTTCTCCGCTGCAGCCCGACAGGCAGAAAGAATAGTGCTGTGATCACGAAAGATGCTTCCCATTAAAATACATTAGTTTAAAAAACGTGCTGATGTCACGTAAATAACTAAATAAACGTGTCCTTGCAACGAATCATTAGATTCAATTACGTGACCATTTCACGAACTGCCGTGAGACTGGGTTGCAAGTCTACAGTCATTAAATTTCTTATAAATAAAAATAAATAAATAAATAAATAAATAAATAAATAAATAAATAAATAAATAAATAAATAAATAAATAAAATTCAATGGTATATTTAAAGATGATTGACAATAACATGTTGCAATTAAAACACATTTATTTCAAATAGAATATTATTGAAGTATGTATTATTAATTTCCTGTTACACATTCAATTGCCCTGATAATGTGTTACCAGAACTGATCAAATTTTAAAATATGAATAATGTGTATCATTTTGTTAATTGCAGGTCTTCTGTCCATGTAAATTCTTTTTCAGGATCTTGTGAACCAAACTACACATTTTAAGCACATGAGACCAAACATCAAGCATAAGACAAGCTGATATTTGATATCTGAACCTATGATGATGTCTTCAAAATTGATATCAGTCTTTTTCTCCTTGACAGTCACCTCTGGCTGATATTTAGGTCTATTGATTTATTGTTAGATTCCCTATTCATAGGGGCCCATTGTAACACTGAAACATACATGTTCTGCTTTGAAACAATATGTAGGTTTTGAAATAAACATGACTTAAAGGGGCATTCCACCCATTTGAACATTGTTTTTTATTTAAAGTGGGTCATATGTGTAGTCGAAATGTAAAATAAATTTTGAATTTGGTGCCTTCGTGACCGAGGAAAGACAAAAAATAACTTCAGGACGCATTTGTATGAAAGACAACAACTCCCACAATGCACCACATTGCACAGCTCCGCAAGCCACTCCCACTAATCCAGAAAGCGCATATCTGCCTATAAGAGAAATCAATCTTCCGTCTACAAGGCTAGCTACCACCAGAGCTTGAAATTCATTTCACATTCACACAAAATGTCTAGTTAGTTGGCGAACTCATTCGTACATTACTCCTCGTTTGTATTTCTTTCGAAAAGGTGAATTATTGCATGGTACCTGGATGTTCAGTCAGAACATATGCGGTGCGAAACGGATAGTTCTCAACACAAACGTCCGTGTCCTCGTCTGATTCAGAGATTTCGTCCAGGAGAAATTGTCATCGTTGAAATTCTTTGCCACAGACGGACTCTATCTCTGTGTTCGTAGTTGCATCTTACAGTCTATGAGTTGCATAGTGAGATCACCGGCGCCAGCAGTCCGCCCTAACTCGAGCCAGTCCGGGCTCCTCGTCCGGGGCAGGCAGGTCTTCTGCCTCGGCTGCTCTTCGCTATAATGCGGCTTGTAAAGGTAGCCACAAACACCTGATTCAAGCATCAGACTTCCGAAATCCTCTTCTTCTATATCATATTGAGCACTCTCCTCCGCTATTGTCATTACTTTACATCTGTCTCCACAGCGCCTGTTAGCTTAGCTTCAAACAAGATGGAGGATATTGCTTTCAGTTTCAGAGAGTAAAGTCCCACCCACTGATCTGTAATAGGTCTGTAGCGTGAGCGGGTCCCGCCCCCTGGGAAAGATGAGGAACTAGTGCTTGTAGTCTCAACAGAAATCCCCCCCTTACACTTCCTCCTACAATGACGCAAAATGACGATTTTTGCGTCATTGAAGGAGGAAGTGTAAAAGGTAAATAACGGATTTCTCCCGTCTCAGGGGAAAATGAGAGAGTGTTGCACGACCATTCAATAGTATGACTGGGTTTCTAACAATGCAAAGCTTAATGCAAATGGATGGAGTGTCCCTTTAACTTGACTGAAAAGTCAGGGGATGTGCTAATCTGAAATGCCAGAATGACACTCCCCTAAGGGAAACGTCAGTTAATGTTCATGATATTGTTAATGGAGATGACGATTTTGCAATTATACTGCCTTGATTAATGCTTGATTTGCTTCGAAGTGATGTAACCTAAATAGTAATAATGCTTTTGCTTAAATAGATGTATGTAACCCTATTATTGATGCTGAACAAAATATGTATTGTGTGATTTCACTGTTATTAAGAAAACTACTTACTTGCATGAAATGTTTGTATTGACTGATTTAGAGTAGAAAGCACTAGTGTATTAGAAATAGTTTTTATGATAAATGGAAAATGTACTAGTTAAGGTATGTGTTACAGATGATTAGGAGGAGAAAGCAGAGAAAGAGAAGTCGGAGGCGCCGTGAAGAGATACGCCGTAAGCAACTGAGGGCCGTATCGAAGGAGTTGGCAAAACTCCATTTGATGACTTCAGAGGAGAGTCTGGAACCTGCATTTAGAAGCCTGCGTATAAAAGCCTGAGAGAGAGACTGAATTGTTGGAGACTGAATAGCACAGTGTCCCTCGACGCCTGAAACCAGCTGATTGTACATTGATTGAAACTTATTATTGTAACCTAACTGTTACTTTTATATAACTTTTGTTAACTTTAATTAAACTTATATTATATTATTGGCAAGATATTGTCTACCTGAGTAATAATTTAAGAACTGACCACAGGGAAGTCTGCTGAACTAATTGTAAGTACTTTTTGAATGCTTATAGTTTTGTCCAGATTCGACTTTCCTTACCTACCTGAGAATAATAAATAAATAGGTAAAAGGTGTAAAGCTTAAAGGACACACCATAAAACAATATGCAGATATAACAAATAGGAGCAGCATCAAACATTTGCCAGTTGTTTGGTGTACATTAGTGATCTTTATTGAACACCATTCTAAAACACGTTTCCATTACGCATTAGAGTTGATGAAGCCTACTTAAAAATACACAAAGTGCTTTCTCTAAGCATTGCCGAACAAAGCAAGCTCAAGCTAAAGCTCAAGATTATTGTTATGTTACAGGTAAGTGCAATACGTTTGTTCTGTTATTTTCAGAGAATAAGCTATTTTGACATTGCAAAACAGGTCGTTATAGACACAGTTTTTGATTTCGGGTGATTTCTGTGATAGTCATGTCTAATGTTCCTAAAGGTTTTATACAATCTTAAGTGGTACTTTTTTGGAGCATATATTTGCAGCCAGGAGCATACCCAAGTGATAAATAAATGTAGCAAAATGTATTTGACATACATTTATTTTATGCTAAGTATACTACAAATGCATTTAAGTACTTAATATAAATACCCTATGATTGCACTTTTGGTATACTAAATTGATATACTTACCCCTGGTTTCACAGACAAGGCTTAAGATAGTCCCAGACTAAAATGTTTGGGCTGTCTTAACTGAAAGCTATTGCTTTGATATATCTATGCAGTGCCATTGTTTTGTCTCAAGATGCACATCAGTAAGGTGTTGTTGTTTTTCTTTCCGTTTTTTTTTTTTTTTTTTTTTTTTTAAAGGCACATTAAGCTACTCAAATGTTCTAATTGGACTAAAGTTTATTTCTGGCTCAATCTAAGCCCTGTCTGTGAAACTGGGCCTTAAAATCTGCTAAATTGGAACAACTAATTTTGTACTAAATGCACTTTAGTTATTCGGAAGTAGTGCTGATGTCCAACTGATACTTACTATACGTATATTTGATTGTGATAAAGGCTTCTACCTATCCCTTTTCGAACAGTGTGATTATTATGCAAAAAAAACAAAACAAATTGTTTTTCTTGTTTTTGTTTTATTTTTATTGATGGATATTTCATGTGTTGCTGTCTGTGGTTTAATTTATTTTTTAATTGTTCGAAATAAAGATTTCATTCATTCATTCATTCATATTAACACACGAGGGAAATCATTGTTGTGTCCATGAAGATGTGAAAAAATAGGCATAAATCTAGCTTACACATTTACCCAAATTATCAAATGCCTGTTTAACCGAAGCTAATTTGGGTGGGTTTCTCCCATCCCCAATGTCACTTCTCTGTCTTTTACGGTCCTGACGAGAACGTCGGTCTCCTCGGCTGTGAACTGCTCCTGGCGTGCGCCTGGCAAATCTGCCGTTATAATAGCAATCCGCCATGGAACAAGTGCACCTGCTCTTAAAGGGAATGTGAGATGTCGCTCTGATTGGTTTATTTCACTTTACGCCCAAACCACACCTATGAATAATGAAGCTACTTCAGACCAACCCATTTTAGATTTGCGTCGGGCGCAAGAATCATTTATCCCGCCGGTATAATAGCAACATCGCCTAGATCCTTGCCATATGTGTTTTAGTTGTGATTGAAGAGTGCACTGTTGCATAACTCAGGCTATTTGCAAACTTAGCATGGCTTATTTGTGTTGAGTGTAGAATTATTATATGTTATCTTCCTTGTTTAACCGGTTTGCTCCAGTATAATTTACATTTCAGGAGAAGCGGATGCATTTTCCGTAGAACAGAAAAGAGATGTGGAAACCCTCATAAAAGTAACCGGGTTTACATTGGAAGATGTCGCTGCCAGAACAATTTGCAAACAATCCGGAAACACCGCTAAGAAAAACTCCTGGATTTGGCACTTTACCATTTACCGTGATATTAATCGGATTGGAATACTTAATGGATCAGGGATTTTCGTGTCCATGTACCCCGAGTCTTAACGTGACATTGATCAGCTTCATCTTTGGACCTTCTCTTCTGGCTCTGACTGTCATGATGAGTATAACACCCAGGTCTTTTACTGTAGAGGATAAAGTAACAGGACATCCTACTATATTAAAGTTGTATTGCGAGAGGTTTTGTGGGCGGTTTTTTGAACCGATAAGTAGTACCTCTGTTTTGTCTGGATTTAATAAAAGAAAATTACGCGTCATCCAATCTTTTATATCTTTAACACACTCTGTCAATTTGGATAATTTAGCGTTTTTATCTGGCCGTGATGAAATATATATTTGAGTGTCATCAGCAAATGTACTGTAGTTTTCTGAGCTGGTTCCAACACGCTTTTCTTCATGTTGAGTCTCAACCCCAAGTTCCGAATGTGGCCAAGGACAACATCTCGATGCCGAACTGCCATTTCCCGAGACTGGGCCAGTATGAGCCAGTCGTCGATATAATTCAATATACGAATGCCCTGAAGCCTCAGTGGAGCCAGAGCTGCATCCATACATTTAGTGAACGTGCGGGGAGAGAGTGCTAGGCCGAATGTAAGAACCCGATATTGGTACGCTTCGCCCCCGAAAGCGAACCTCAGGAACCTCCTGTGACAAGGAAGGATGGAGACATGGAAATACGCATCTTTTAGATCTATCGTGACAAACCAGTCCTCGGATCTGATTTGATTCACGATGATGGGAATAGTGAGCATCTTGAATCTGAATTTCCTTAGAGCACGATTCAAGTGCCTCAGATCTAAAATTGGTCTTAGCCCTCCATCCTTTTTTGGAACTATAAAGTACCGGCTGTAAAACCCAGTCTACCTGTCTGGAGGAGGTACACGTTCTATGGCCTCTTTGGCCAGCAGAGATTGTACTTTTTGTTCCATTACCCGAGCCTGCTCGGGCACCACTGCAGTCTGCACCACCCCAGCAAACTTGGGGGGACGATGACCGAACTGCAGTCTGTACCCTATTTTTATTATACGCAGGACCCATGCAGATATATTGGGAAGACGTTGCCACGCTTCTGCAAACTCTACTAAAGGAACCAGCCTCTCGAGGTTGGCCTCGGGTATTATTCGAGCACTGTTCTCGACCACCTGAAGCGAAAGACCGGCAGGATTTAGCTGAGACTGACTTTGTGACCATAGTTGATGCTTGTTTACACATTTTTGGTGTGTGCATTCGCTGGAAATTGATGTGAACCGAAGCGTCGTGGACGGCGGAAAACCCACATCGATTTCCTGAGGGCTCCGCTGCGAAAACAACCTCGGTTGCTCTCGTGCGGGGGGGACAGCCCTCCGAGATCCTACCACTCCGGTTAAGACCTCTTTCCCGAAGCCCGTCTCGCCTGAAGGACGTCCCTCAGGTCACCCTTCTGGCTAGCGGGCTTCGGGTGAGAGCGTTTCCTCTGTTGCTAAGCTCCCGAAGGACGGGCTCTAGAGGCAACGCTCTCTTTCTGCTCTTGCCTGTATGAGGAGCTTGTCGATGGCTGAGGCTGGCCGGTCTGGCCGACTTTGAGCGGCGAGGGAGATACTGCTGGAACGCCGCAGATTGCTTCCTCGCCTCCTGAAACCTGTCGACGACAGTTGTAACTGCGTCACCAAACAGGCCAGAAGGCGAAAGCGGCGCATCCAGGAGAAAACTTTTATCTTTATCCTTAATGCCTGATAAATTCAACCACAGATGCCTCTCCGTGGCTACCAGAGCTGACATGGAGCGGCCGATAGCACGGGCCGTCTCCTTGGTAGCCCGGAGAGACAAATCTGTGGCTTTACGAAGTTCCGCAATATCTTCTGGTGTGGGACCCTCATCCAAATCCTTCAATAGGTCGGCCTGGTATGCCTGCAAGATGGCCATTGTGTGCAGACATGAACCAGCCCGACCTGCCGCCATATATGCCCTGCCCACCAATGCAGAGGTATCCCTACATGGTTTGCTGGGCAGCGCCGGGGCTTTCAGGGATGATGCCGCTTCAGGAGAGAGGTAGCTGGCAAGAGCCTCTTCCATCTGCGGCAATCTCCCATACCCCAACTCTCTCGCACCCACCACATGGCTATAATCTACAGCAGATGGATATGAGACATGAGAAGAGTGTGGTTTTTCCCATGATTTAGATATTTCTTTATGGAGATCAGGGAAAAATGGTAAGCCCCGGCGCTGAGGTTGTGAGCGGTGCTGCAGGAAGCGTTCATCTAATTTGCTTTTATTTTCTACTTCCTGCTTATCAAGTGGCCAGCTGATGTTAAGTCTGGCCACTGCACGCGTCACAACCTCGACAAGCTCCTCATAAGCGGGAACATGAGCTGGCGAATTTATCTCACGATCATCCGCCTCGATGCTGAGTACATCCACTTCCTCAGAAGCAGACAACTCAAGCATCGGACCCTCGTCATGGGCAGAAGAAACCGCAGGGCGGGCTTCTGCACCACAAACCTTATAATTCAGCCTCAATTATCACCCCGCAAGAACAATTACAGTGCTTTACAACTATAGAACAAAGAGAGTTAAATAAACGTATCACTTCATCTAAAACTACAACATGTTTATTAGATCCTATACCAACTAGGCTACTGAAAGAAGTGTTACCTGTAGTGGAAGAGCCTCTCCTCAATATTATTAACTCGTCTTTATCTTTAGGTCATGTTCCAAGAACATTTAAACTGGCAGTTATAAAACCTCTCATTAAGAAACCACAATTAGATCATAATAACCTAGCAAATTATTGACCCATTTCAAATCTTCCATTTATGTCTAAAATATTAGAAAAAGTGGTGTTCGCTCAATTGTGTTCTTTCTTGCAAGAAAATTATATCTATGAAAAGTTTCAGTCTGGTTTCAGGCCGCACCATAGCACTGAAACTGCGCTCGTTAAAATCACAAATGATTTACTTTTAGCTTCTGACCAAGGCTGTATCTCAATACTAGTTTTACTTGATCTTAGTGCTGCGTTCGATACTATAGATCACACAATACTCTTAGATCGACTACAAAATTATACTGGTGTTCAAGGACAAGCATTAAGCTGGTTCAGATCATACTTATCTGACCGCTACCATTTTGTCTATTTAAATGGAGAAAAATCGATCATAACTCCAGTAAACTATGGAGTGCCGCAGGGATCTGTGTTAGGCCCTCTATTATTCTAAGTATATATGATGCCACTTGGAAATATTATAAGGAAACATGGAATTAGTTTCCATTGTTATGCTGATGACACTCAAATATATATTTCATCACGGCCAGATGAAAACGCTAAATTATCCAAATTGACAGAGTGTGTTAAAGATATAAAAGATTGGATGACGCGTCATTTTCTTTTATTAAATCCAGACAAAACAGAGGTACTACTTATCGGTTCAAAAAACCGCCCACAAAACCTCTCGCAATACAACTTTAATATAGTAGGATGTCCTGTTACTTTATCCTCTACAGTAAAAGACCTGGGTGTTATACTCATCATGACAGTCAGAGCCAGAAGAGAAGGTCCAAAGATGAAGCTGATCAATGTCACGTTAAGACTCGGGGTACATGGACACGAAAATCCCTGATCCATTAAGTATTCCAATCCGATTAATATCACGGTAAATGGTAAAGTGCCAAATCCAGGAGTTTTTCTTAGCGGTGTTTCTGGATTGTTTGCAAATTGTTCTGGCAGCGACATCTTCCAATGTAAACCCGGTTACTTTTATGAGGGTTTCCACATCTCTTTTCTGTTCTACGGAAAATGCATCCGCTTCTCCTGAAATGTAAATTATACTGGAGCAAACCGGTTAAACAAGGAAGATAACATATAATAATTCTACACTCAACACAAATAAGCCATGCTAAGTTTGCAAATAGCCTGAGTTATGCAACAGTGCACTCTTCAATCACAACTAAAACACATATGGCAAGGATCTTAGGCGATGTTGCTATTATACCGGCGGGATAAATGATTCTTGCGCCCAACGCAAATCTAAAATGGGTTGGTCTGAAGTAGCTTCATTATTCATAGGTGTGGTTTGGGCGTAACGTGAAATAAACCAATCAGAGCGACATCTCACATTCCCTTTAAGAGCAGGTGCGCTTGTTCCATGGCGGATTGCTATTATAACGGCAGATTTGCCAGGCGCACGCCAGGAGCAGTTCACAGCCGAGGAGACCGACGTTCTCGTCAGGACCGTAAAAGACAGAGAAGTGACATTGGGGATGGGAGAAACCCACCCAAATTAGCTTCGGTTAAACAGGCATTTGATAATTTGGGTAAATGTGTAAGCTAGATTTATGCCTATTTTTTCACATCTTCATGGACACAACAATGATTTCCCTCGTGTGTTAATATGAATGAATGAATGAATGAAATCTTTATTTCGAACAATTAAAAAATAAATTAAACCACAGACAGCAACACATGAAATATCCATCAATAAAAATAAAACAAAAACAAGAAAAACATTTTTTTTTTTTTTTGCATAATAATCACACTGTTCGAAAAGGGATAGGTAGAAGCCCTAGGCTTATCAAGATCTACAAGACCTAAATATTTTTCTTTGTAATAATGTATGATTTGCAAAAATGAAAACTGCTGCTTCTGTGTAGATGAGAGAATCAAAGTGTATGCGCATTGTGCACACGCTACATTGATTATGGCCAAGCATGCTCCCTTAAAATGGCATATTAATAACATGCACCACTGACTTTAGACTAGGTTTTTCCTGGTCAGTGGCGGAATTGTTTTCTAAACCTGCAAAATAGCACCAGGGAACGTTTGCGCCGGAACACGCCGCCTCTTTGCGTTCTCTCATGTCTGAATTACCTTGTTCATTACCTGGATTTATTTCTGTTGTCTTGTTTAATTAAATATTTAACTGCATTTGGTTTCAACATACCTCTTTGACTCAATATCCATGTTACAGATGATATGAAAGATTCAAATGTTCATTTTCTTCCGCCAACTTGCAGAAGATCTCTCTCAGTTACGTTTTCAAGATCACAAGTTGTTTGTGATGTTGGATGATTTATGGTCAATGTCACAGATTGACAATTGACTGTTATTCCTTGTGAGGTGTAAAATAAATATATTTGCACAACTTATTATTTTCAACCCTCATTTTGACCCTGTCTCAGAAATGCTCCAATTTCTGGGGATTCTCCTTCAAGGCTTGCCAGAATAATAATGGTCAGTTTTATAATAGTTGCTTTACTGAAATGAGCAAGAGGTCATCCTCAGTGATGTACAGTATGCAGCTGACATGCACAGCCTTCGAAATGACGAAATGAGACACAGCATATGTTTTGAAACACTTCAAAATATCAGTGGTACGCCGCTAGATACAGTAGCTTTGATTTGGTGAAAACATGAACCAGTGTATAATGCATTTTAACTGATCTCAGGTCAGATTTATAATGTAGGTTCATTTTTAATTCATTTTATTAAATGTAATATGTGGGTATGTGTGGGTTTATATTATATGGGGTTATAAGAATGTTCAGTTATAATTTATTAGTTAAAGCCACACCGTGTAACTTTTCCACCTTCATAATATATTTCCAAGACCCTTGTGATGGTACATCGACTTACAATAGGTTGAATGACACGTCTGCCAGAGCCTGACGGGGTCTGTATCGCTTTTACTGGCACTATGTAACTTCGGGGTTCGGGTAGTAACCAGAGCACAAAAAGAACTACAAAATTCGACTGCTTTACGGCATACGTCACTTCCCCCACCACTTCCTCAAATTCGGACGTGAGCGTTTATATACTGTCTATGGACGTGAGAGGCCAACCAGCGTTTGTTTTCGGCTTTCGTGCGTATGTTTTTGTCATGGGGGCTGTTGTGTTTAGACCTGGCCACTTCATGCGTTTTCTCAGATCGGATAGCTATCCGATCGTGAAAAAAACAGGTGTAAATGCCCTCCGAAACGCATTCAAGAGGGATTTGAATCCGATCGCTCAAACCACTTCAGGAGGAGGTCTGAGACACATTCCAGACGAAACTAGACAAGTGTAAATACATCTGGTTGTTGAAACCACATATGTAAATTATACTCCTCCCAAAAATGCTAAAAATAAATAATACAAAAACCGTGTGAGAGCGTGTTATAGGCTATATGTTATTGCCAGATATGACGACGCGCTGGAACACGCATCACCGCAGATGAGAAGCTGAGCATCAATTCATCAAGCCAACGTGCAAACCATCGCAAATCAAAGTGAAAGTAAGTCGCAGATTCTTAACACACAATCATCATCATCATTAAAAGTAAAGAAACTAAATGATCTTACCAGGGCTGTTGCCGCTCTCTCTTATTGCGGTCTTTGAAATTTTAGCTGATGATCAATAAAATGCAGCTCATATCTGTTGCTTTCGGTGAAGTGCACTCCATTAAATCTGCATATAGCGCGGGAATTGAAGATCGGATTTAAATCCGTTTCGCAAAAACACATTTATGTGACCAGGTGTAAATGGAATTGTTTTGATAAATCTGATAGCTATCCGATCTGAGAAAACGCATGAAGTGGCCAGTAAATAAATCTCTTATTTGTAAACTTGTTTGCATTCTATGTATTGTATTTGCGACAGTGCAAGTATTCCACAGCGACTCTAGGGGTCGCTGTTTGACAAAAACACAAATTCTCCACAGTGTGCCTTTAATGATGAACTAATCAATTACAAAACATATGTTCATAAATTATTAATTGGTGATATACTAACATTTTATGAATGTTTTGGTAATTTAGTTATAAGTAATTTATAAATTATTAGTTAATGATGAACTAAATATTTACAAAACATGACCATACGTGTTACGGTAGGCAGACTAGATGGTGACAGAGTGTTTATTTACAATATAAAGGTGCAGTGATGAGGTAAGCAGGTATGTGAGGGTCCAAAGGGTGGAGACGATGGAGATAGTCTACTCTGATGAAAAACGAGACCGGACAATGGCTGTTTCTCAATTCCAAGAACGCAGAGAACGGACTTGTGTTCTCGTGGAGACCGGTCTTGCCAAGCTTCCTTGGAAGAACGAACTCGGAACCGGCCGCAATGACTTCTGGGACACCAGGCGAGTACTAGCTCAAGTCTGCATTCGATGCATCCTCGGTATCAAGAACACATCCGGGTTCTTTCATGCGTCCTCTGTACTTGCGTTCTTGAGAATTGGGTCTGAACTTCGACGGTTAATGATGACGTAAAACGAGAACACAAGGACGCAAGATCGCTGAAGAACGCATATTGAGAAACACCCACTGAGCTGGGGTGAAGAGTGTGTATAAGTAGAGGCAGTGATGAGGGTGATGATGAGGTGCAGGTGTGTGTGATTGAAAATGATGTGCTGCTGGGAACCAGGATGGATGCTGGGAAGTGTAGTGAAGAGGATGGTGACTAGGCTGCTCTGTGACAACACGTTCATAAATGATTAATATGTGGTATGCTAACAATTTACAAATGTGTTGTAAGTTATCTTAAATAATTTGTGAATCATGAAATAAATCAAACAGATCATTAGTAGATGGTTATTAATTATTAGTTATTTTTTTCTACTTACCATATAGGCTACTTATAGTTATTAGTTGCTACATTATTTATCACTTAAGTTTTTATGTCAAAATTGTTTTAGTATCATTATCTCACTAAACAATGGTTAATCATGAACAAATGGTGAACAAAACCATAGTAAATGATCAGTATATAATTTATTTATGTATAGTTAAGTTGTAAGCTGGTCTGTTCAAAAGCACAAACATGCAGGTATGCTAAATCAGCATTTTTAAGAAGAGTAATTTATTTGTTTTGAAGTGTCAGACATGTGTTTTGTGTGTGAGACCTTGTGATAATGTGAACCTCAGAACCGGCTTTACCTTTCACTGAAGCTCACATGCAGGTGCACAGTGGTCAAAGAGTCCATGTGCGTCATGTGCGTCATGTGCTGTCTGTACCCAAACCAGTCAACAAGTATACTGCAGTACACACTACAAAGTGTTCAACATCTGTTAAAGTGTATAGTGATTTGTAAACACATGAATAAATAATTTACAAAGCTTTCGGCATCCCCTAATCTAAAGTGTAAACTGTTCATTACTTATAAATATGTTACACATATTCATTTTAGATTAATTAACATTGCAGATCTGAAATTGATTACTGGGCAACCAAAAGACTCTTGGTGCAGGTTTACAATGGTTTACAAATTTCATGTGAACAAGGAATCTAATCAAAGTGGTTATTAGGGGAAGTTCAGAAATACATACTAGGGTACTTTATATTATGTACAAAAAGGTTTTATGTTACTTCATATCTTGTGTATTTAAAACAGGAATATAATATTTCTGTTTTCTCTTTTGTACCAGCCGATAAAATCACAACCAACAGAACTGTTTAACCACAGAAATCAGTCTAGGTACTTTATTTGTTTTTACAGATTAATTTTCCTTTATAACAAGATTTCTTACTGACATATTAATATGTTCCATATATCTATAATATAGCATCTATAGCTAGTGTGACAATATACCCCTCTAATAGGTCAACATATTTAGTGATCTGTATCCTAACTGTTATTTCCAAAAACATTTGACATGTTTCATAGTTGTTATAGCCAATAATCCCCAAAAAAAAGAAGAAAAAAAAAGAAGAGATTGGTTGAGGTAAAAAATGTGTAAAATACTATTCAAATGACCATAAATCCATGTATGATAAAGGTTATCATTACTTTTTACAATTTTTATTTATTTATTTGCAGTGGTGTCTGCGCTGTGGAGGAAATTTCTCCTCCCCATTCATTCGATCTGAAACTCTGAGTTTGATTCACGTCTTTGGCAAACAAAAGTACCTTTAAATGTTTGTTTCTCAGTCAATTCCGTGTATTGTGGATCTTCATTACTGCAGAAGCAGCAAATTAAACATACAGTGGTCAATATTATAGGGCCCAAAAAAAGGAGCATCCAAAAACCGTTAATCTGGAAGTGGAAAAAAAGAACAAAATCAGTATACATACCTAAAGAGGACATATACAATTGCTATAATAGTGGATACTGTAATTGTCATTTAACAAATACTTTTATTCAAAGTGACATCACAAATGTACAGGGATAATCACATGAAAGCAATAGAGTTAAATGTAGTTTAAAAATCTGCCAGTATGGGAGAAAATGTGCTAAATATTGTTTGTATCACTTTTTTATGAGTTTTACATTACATTTCTGAAGAAAAGCATGAATTATGACTTACCTGCGACTCAGCAACAAAGCCCAGAGTCAGAGCTCGTAGTTCAGTGTCATTTCTTCCTGGAACCGATTCAGTTGGTTTACACCATTTGAAATGTTGCTGATCATCATAAACATACACTCCTTTCCAGTATGTTTTTTTACAGGCTTCATAATCACCATCAAGCAACACAAGCATGATCCACACAAAAGATGGATGCAGGCAAAGCAATGAAGTTTTGACCACTTGATGTATAGAACATTGAGGTTTACCTGTGATTTGCTGTACACGAAAACACATTAAAGTAAAACAAAAAACAAAAACACAAGGTCCAGCAAAGATGAGGTTGGTTATTGTTGCATTCTGCTTAACATCGCACGGGCATGAAAAATCTTTATCAATCAAAGCTTCCAAAGGAATTAACAAAATGATCAATGGAACATGGATGGAAAGAGACATTTTCTCTAGCTCTTTTTTAAATGGTTCACACATTTCTTTTATTGAAGGCATCTTCTGAGGTCTACACAGCAGCACACAACAGGTAAATTTGATGATGGTTTCTCCTCTGTTTTACGGCCTCAGGAAAAGCTTGTATTCTGGCACATCAGATGCTCAGGAAGTACTTAAGGCTGGACAGGCCCCTACAATACATTTATAATATAATTTTGTATATTTAAAGAGCACAGACTATGCATATCTATCTGTATATAGATATAGAGTGTGTGTGTGTGTGTGTGTGCGTGTGTGGGTGCGTGCGTGCGTGCGTGCGTGCGTGCGTGCGTGTGTGTGTGTGTGTGTGTGCACATATTCATCCACATTTTATAATTTCTAAATCAGATGTATGGAAATACCTTCATGAAATTAATATGCAAACAGACATCAGGTAAAAATATGCCTTTTTTTCTTTTTAAAAAAAATAAAGGAGATCAAGATTTTTTACTTACTCTTGGACTTGCTCTTCTTGTCTGCTGTGATGTGTTGATGATTTTCAATTTATGCTCCCAAAAATTACATGCAATGAAGGCTAGAACAATCATGCACGAAAAAAAAAAAAAAAAAAAAAGAGAGAGAGAGAGAGAGAGAGAGAGAGAGAGAGAAATAGAGAAAAAAAAAGTTTTTTTGTCCTCCTTGGTTAAATAATGGTTAATAAGCTTTAACTTTTTGGGGCAAACCAATAAGCATTTAATTGTTTAAAACACAATAATATTTGCAGGAAACACATTATAATTTTAGTATGCACATTTGTTCACTCTTATAGCATATCATAGCTCTTCTACCTTTTTAAGTGTAGATAGTCAGATCTTGCAGTTCAGTCTTTTTTTGTCCTTGTAGAAGTGGTAGAAGTCACCATGAACCTGTTAAACAGACTGCATTATTATCAGCACATGCAAGAATGTAAGGAATCAAACTGCTTTATAAGGTGGCAACCCTCGTGACTTACATGTAAATTGGTTTCACTTTATGAACACTTCTGTAATGTGTATGTTCTGTTCTGTTTTGTTCTGTTTTATTATCATGGAGTTTTGGTTCTGTTTTCCTTGTTCCCGTACTAGAGTTTTCCTCTGTTCATTGTTCCCTTTGCTTTATAGTTTCCATGGTTCTAAATTAGTTAACACCTGTTTCTGTTCTTGTTAATTGTCTGACAGACATCACATGACAGACAAAAGACAGGAACAAGAAACAAACACCCAAAATGTGACAGTCAGATGATTCCTTCCCATATTATGGGGCACCAGCCAAGGAATTTCATCTTGACAATAAAGAAGAATCATGGAAGATTGTTGAAAGAATTAGAATTATACGTAGCACTTTATAATAACTGCACACTATTAAAATAATTAGTTAAGCATTAGTAAATAGTTAATTTATAGTTTATAAAGCAGTATTAGACATTAATAAGCAGTTTATAAATACAGCTATAAATGCTTTATCCTTGATTTTTAAGCTTATCTATGATATTTATTAATTGTTTTTTCATACTTCATTAATGATCAATTTATCATTTCTAAATTAAGTATTACAGTACATTATTTACAAACCAGTTATTTAGGAGTTGTCAGTGGTTTATAAGATAATTTAGAAAGTGCAGTTAAATTATTAATAAACTATTTAAATGTACATTTATAGCCTACATCTTATTATTTAGATTATTAATAAATGCTTTATTAACATGTATTCCTACTGTAATTCATGATTAATTCAGGTAGTTATAAAACATTTAGTAGTTGTCAGTTAACTATTTTTGTGAGCTCATCTAAAGTGAGGACTATTTCTGCCTCATAAAGCTTTTACAAAGAATATTTATATTTTGCACTGCTGTTCTCTAATGTTTTCAAGTTAGTTCTGAGGTAGTTTTGACACTGTGAAATATTTTATTATATTATTATTGTTGTATATATATAAAAACATGTATTTTGGCACTCCTGTAATCCAGTGTTGGCACTGGTAAATGAGGCATAAGAAGTTTTCACTTTAGATGAGCTCAAAAAAAAAAAAAAAAAAAAAAAAGTTAAATGACAACTTCTACAACTTCTACATGTTTTACAACTACCTGAATTTACCCTGAATTACAGTAGGAATACATGTTAATAAAGCATTTATCAACACACTGAGTAACTATTACTATATGTCTAAATAATATGTATAAATGGTCATTTAAATTGTTTATTAATCATTTACTTACACTTTCTAAATTATCTTATGAAAACTGACAACTCCAAAATTACTGGTTTGTAAATAATGTAATACATAATTTAGAAATGATAAACTGATCATTAATAAAGTATGAGCACATTATTGAGCACATTATATATATGCTTATAGATCAAGAATAAAGCATTTGCTGTATTTAGAAAACTATTATTGTTTTATAAATGAATTAACTAATTCATTTATAGATAAATAAGCATTAGTAAATATATTTACTAATGCTTAACTAATGATTCATAGAATGCAGTTATTATAAAGTGTTACAGAATTATATAAATTATAGGAAGTTCATCATCTGATCAATTTTGTGAGATTCTGGCGAGCTTGTAAGGCCTCTGATTATCAACACAAGAATGACACAGTTTGCAATAAAAATGAATTTATTAACAAAAAGATGTACAAGAGTAAATAAAATATCACTCACCATAAGAAAAATGACTAAACTACTAAGAAACTGAATCAATAATCAAACAGAAACTACAAACCACTACACAAAATGACTTTAACAAAATAAATGCCAACAAAATGGATGCCAAGTAGATGAGCAACGGATTGGATGAAGCAATGAATGAATGGGTAATTATCAGTCTATGGGGAGTCAATTGTTTATACATCCTCTGTTTAGCTCACAGGCAGCATTTTAACACAACATGGCCGTCTGTAGTACACTGTAATCCCAAATAAGTTGGCAAAAATTATTTGAGGTAATCAGTTATGAAATTTCAAGAATAAATAAGCAGAACTTTACATTTTAAATTGCAATATATGAGAAATATTTGAGTAAGCTAATTCATTCATTTAACTTTCAATTTAAGAGCAATTAAAATGTATGAGTCCAAAATAAAAATCTGTGAGCTCTTTGAATTTATTTACTTAAAAATGTTGAGGTAACTGATTCAGTATAGGCTATATAATTCTATAATAATAACTATAGCTAATTTAGTAAATGTTAACATGCTAATTGCATGAGCAAGGCAATATAGAACATTTGACATATCTGTTCTCAGACTAAGCTCATCCTCCAATCGTCACCATGATGGTAACTATCCACACCCACATTTTAAAATAATAATAATAATAATAATAATAACAAAAACTAAATTGTGGTAACAATATTGGTCACTGTATGTTCTGTGAACTGTAACTTGTTTTGGGAAATGCTAGTTGTTTTCATACAATGATTAATGGCCAATCTATTTGTTCCTCTTACTGCATTAAAGAAAAGAGACAAGCATACATTTTATATAACAATACTTTTTATAAGCTCATTAATCACTAATAATAGCTAACAAAATTATTTTTTAGGGCCGTTCACACAGAATGTGTTTTTTGTTGTTGTTGTTGTTGTTTAAAAACACAAGATGCAGGGCAGTAGAACGGAATAAAAGCTTCAAGGTTTCGAGGCACCTGTTTTACGAAGTTGAACTTCTTTTAACTTGACACAGCATTCTAAAAATGCAAAGCTCATGTGCAAGACACGAGTGCAATGGTCAAAAACGTCCGTCGAGCACATGCAGCACAGTGGATGGCAACAACACGTTCTCACTCTCAACTCGTCACATATGCTTACTCCATTGATTTCTCATTGAATGGGAAACTTTAGCTGTCAAACACAGACGTGTTGGGCATAGGGGAGCCGCTAGAAATGTTGGGCCCTATGAAAGAATATCAGGTTGGGCCCCCTACTGCACCCGTTCCATTAATAAAATCGACCTCTGGGAGCCCCAAAAGTGCGTCGGCCCTTAGAATCTTCCAAAAATTGCCGCCCGAAGAAGCGTTATGTCAGGTTTGACTGTGAAATGGCATTGGCTCTCGTGTGTATCGTGACCGATTGCGCCATGCTAAACACTGTAAAAGGCTGTATCTTTTGAATGAATTATGACTTCACTGCATGCATTGATTGAGCGGTATCATTTTCAGCGATTAAAACATAAAATCCGCTCTGTTCTTCACATAAAGTTGTCGTATGGCTTCAGAAAACTTGGAATGTAACATTTGTATTATTTTTTACAAATGATATTATTTGTAAAACTTTTATGCTGTTTATTTTTTATTATTATCTGATGCACAAGGCAAGCAACTTTCTTCTCTTATTGCAGTTTAGATGTGGGTCTGTAGTGCTGGAGGAAGTGGTAGGGAGAGTATCAAGCTGTAAATCATTGTGTGTCTCTGAATCTGTTCGTCCGCAAAAGGATAACAGTCACCAGTCACACTTTCCGCTTATGCAGCAGTCATAGAGACCATCGTGGGTTTACACCACTGCATTTTTTTGCACATCATCAAAAACATAAGCTCCCTTCCAGTCTGTCATGACACAGACAACATATTCACCATCAAGTAACAAGATGAAGATCCACATTACAGGTGGAATCAGACAATGCGAGAACTTAAAAACAATGCTGTATATCATCATTCACTCTTGCAGAACAATGAAACCATCCATGTTTAAGAGGCTTTAAATGGAGGAACATTAAAACAAAAGTCAAAAGAGCAGGTCCAGTGAAGATGCATGCATTCGGTTGCTATATTAAATCTAGAAATAATCTTATACAGGGTTTTAAATATCTGCAAATATTGTATTGCTTGAAACAAAGCTCCAGTGGTTTTAAATTATGACAGATATCAGTTTTATTTTTACACTGCAGTTTAAATGTTATATAATGGCGTAATAGTTTAAGAAAAACCTAGATGTTGGTTTTACATTTTAAAAGCCTTTACACTGCTGCTCAAAGGTTTGAGAACACTATGATTTTTATGCTTTTATTTGGCATTGTTACAAAAGAAATTATATATCAAATAAAGGTTGTTCTTTAAACTTTCTATATAAAACACTTCCATTTACACATTTTTTTACTGTACATTATTTCTCTTACAAAAGAGACTTTTAAAATTATGGAAACAAAGGTTGCACAAATGCACATGAAACAGAAAGTTACAATATCAAAACACCAAAGCAATGTTTCTGCACATACAGCATAATATCTAAGCTCTGACTCTTGCAATCTCAGATTCTTGACCAGAATATGGACCGATAATATGAATGTCCTTGTCACATGTCGTATAGATGAAGCAGACAAGATGGTAAGTATGAAGTTTTATTTGCAGAATGGATCGGACACCGTGTGAATGGTGAGTAACCAGGAAGTAGATAATCAGAATGTAGCTTAACTGAATGAGTAACCAAGTATCTCTTTCTCTTGCAGATGAAGGCGATGAACTTGCATTGAAGATGGACTGAAGACAGGTTGATGAAGATCAGGATCGCAGGTAAGTAAACAGGTAGGTGATGTAGAGAGTCTGTGAGTCATGTATAGACGAGACCAGCCAAGGAGTGAGTGACTGAGTGCTGCATATAAAGGAGAGCTGGTGATGGGATCCAGGTGACGGTGATTACTAGTTAGAGGAGAGTGAGTGCAGGTGTGCGCCAAGGAGGATTCTGGGGAGTGTAGTGCAGAGACAGATGAGGAAGACAGACGGTGAATGTGACAGTCCTTTCCTTATCTTTCAGCTGTTCAGATTCTGTTCCTCCTCAGATGGTTTCTTACTCTTTCGCTTTTTATCGTTGCGGTAGATATAAGCCACAGCCAACATAAAAGCAATGCTGAAGATTAAAAGACAACAATAACCGGCAAGCTGGAAAAAAAAAACCCACACACAAATAAATCTGCATGTACAATACATTTTTTAATAATTTCATGATATACTGTGCTTAATGCTCTGTCCAAGTGACAGGAAACAGCCCTGAGATATTAGGTTTATACTATTAAGTTTAAGTCTGTGAGTTAAATTGTGTATTTGTAACACATTTCCTTCAAAATACAGTACTGTAGCTCTATTTATCTTTATGAAAATCACTTGATTTTTAACCAATGCAATTCCATTATATTATCTGAAGATACGGTATGGGACTTACCTGTGAGTCCTATATGTATATGATAGAGTCAGGTTTTGTAGTTCAGTCTCATTTCTTCCAGGTTCGCTAGGTTTACACCATTTATTTTTAGTGTGTCATCAAAAGTTTTCTGTCCATTCCAGTTTGTTAGACCACAGGCGACATAATCCCCATCTATAACCAACAGAATCATCCACATAACAGCTGGGAAACAACTAATTACAATATATTCACAAAATGTATTTCCTTTTTCTTCTGCATTCCCAGCTCCCTTTGCTTTTTCTTCATCGTTTCCTTTGCCGTTCCTTGCTTTTCTTTAAATTTAAGTAAATAGAGAAACGTTAAAGCAAAAACAGAAGAGCAGGAGCAATGAAGACAAGGACTGTTATTCCTGGAATAATTGCATGGACATGAAAATTTGAAATCGGCCAAAATGTCCAATGGAATCAACAAAAGGCTTGCTGGAGCAGATTTTAAAACAGCGTTTTTAGCCAGGTCGTTCTTAAATATGACTGGAATTTTTTTTGACATCCTCTAAAACTCCAACAACACAAAACAGCTTGTGTGACTATTGATGGTGTTTTGGTCTTTATGCTCTATGGAAATATTTGCAGCTCGGTGAAGATCCCCACAAAAGATCCCGATGAAAAGTTGTTTAATGTGGACAGAAGTGCTGCAATGAAATGACAGAAAATGACAAATACAAACACAAATATTATTATTACTGGAGATCATCTTTACACATTTCAGTGAATTTATTTCTTTATTTTAAAGTTAATATACAGTATGTTTTAGACTTACTCTTGTTGTGGCTCTGTTGTGATGTGTTCTCTGTTTGTCATTCTGACTCATTTAAAAGTGTTGATGCTGAATGTCTCAGCAGGAAAGGACATTTCTCAGATGTATTAAGCAGTATGGTTATTATAGGTTTGCATATTTAAATGAGTTTTTATTTTAATATCGTCTTCAATTTTGCTTTAAATTTCAGTTTTAGTTAGTTACATTAAACACTGAGGTAAAAGCATGTTAAGTTTTGTTGTTACTATCCTACTACACCTATCACAGTACAACTAAGGTTACTGTGGTAAAAGCATGGTAAGTGTTGTGGTTTCTGTGCGTTTACAACAAATATCACATTAAAACTACCAATAATGAGGTAAACGCATGGAAAGTTTTGTGATTACTGTCCTTTACTACACCCATCACAGTAAAACTAACAAACAACTCATGTTGTTGACGCCGAAGGTTTCCCATTGAAAGCAACAGAGTTCCTAATTCGTCACAGAGTGACGCAAAGGGCCACCTTTGGCGTCTTGGTTGTGACGCCGAGGGCACTTGACCATTCAGTTTTTGATGCTTTGGGAGTGAGAAACTAATAAAAAGTTTTCAGTTTTTACTTTTTAGTTGAAAATGTTGTTGTGTAAATGGCCTTTTACTTTTAAAAATGTTTTACAATTTTCCCCACACAATGTCTGAGCTCTGTTAAAACAAAAAGTTATGAATCAAACATAAACACCAAAACAATATCTGTCAGCTCTTGTCATGTGAGAAAGTGAGAAAAAGAGAATGAACTGGATGTAGTTGAAATAGGGTTTAATGTAAAATTAAGGTTTAAAAGGGCACAATATCATTCAGTCTTTAGG